>NW_024884940.1:10167-10706 GCF_019232065.1 Centrocercus urophasianus
AGTTCCGCATATCGGCCACACGAGGGCAGCGCAGACAGCGGAAAAAATTTCGTTGCAGTTCCGCATATCGGCCACACGAGGGCAGCCCAGACAGCGGAAAGCACTTCGTTGCAGTTCCGCATATCGGCCACACGGGGGCAGCGCAGAGAGCAGAAAAAAACTTGGTTGCAGTTCCGCATATCGGCCACACGGCGGCAGCAGAGACCGCGGAGAACACTTCTTTGCAGTTCCGCATATCGGCCACACAGGGGCAGTGCAGACACAGCGGAAAAAACTTCGTTGCAGTTCCTCATACTGGCCACACGGGGGCAGTGCAGAGAGCGGAGAACACTTCGTTGCAGTTCCGCTTATTGGCCACACGAGGGCAGCACGGACCTCGAAATGAAATTCCAATGCGTGAAAACACAGAAAAGAAATTGTGGGGAAGGGAGACGACAAAGAAAACGAGGAAAACTTGGACAAAGCCAGCAAACTTGCGCTCAGTGCTTATGAATATCTGTCTGTAAATAATAATAAATAATAAATAATCACTGGAAAAT
>NW_024884940.1:10716-11240 GCF_019232065.1 Centrocercus urophasianus
TCCTTCCTGCAGCCACTGCCCTCCTCGAGTCAGAGATCGCTGACGTACTGCAGTCCCCCATTTCTGCTGTGGCACGACGCGGGATTGCTGAAGTCGCTGCAGATGGAGAGAAAAGACAGATCATCTCCAGAAAGCACTCCCCGAACAACTTGCTGACAGGCCTGGGGCACCAGCCCCATTCCGGGGTCTCCAGGGGCACCATCACCCCACTGCGCACGGCCATCAACTCCTCCCAGCACTCCACGCGCCCCACGGGCTGCCACCAATGCGCGGAACTGCCGCCGCCTGCAGTCGAGTCCCGCCAGCCGCACAATTGCCTCATGCGCCCAGAAATGCGGAAGTGCCGATCTAACCGCTCTGCACAGCTCATCCGCCGCTCTCTATGGTGATTAGTCCTCCGGCTAACAGCGAATATATGCCCGTCACCTTCAAAACAGCAGCTGTCTCGAAAAACCACTACGGCTACGGGCAAGCAGTCGATTCCGGACCGCCGGCTCAGCGATATATTCTCCCCCGCTAATCCG
>NW_024884941.1:0-1293 GCF_019232065.1 Centrocercus urophasianus
TTATGGGGTGCAGGGGGGATTATGGAGTGCAGGAAGCATTATGGGGTGCAGGCAGAGCTGTAGGGGATGGGGTGCAGGCGGGGCTGTGGGATGCACACCGCTGCGGGATGTGCAAAGGGCCGTGATGTGCATGGAGAGCTGTGGGAGGCGTGCAGGGCCGCGGGGCGCGTGCAGCGATGCGAGGTGCACAGACAGGGCTGTGGGGTGCATGCACACACCCACACCATGGGGTCCCTGCTCGGCCACGTCCCCAGGAGCCCCCAGTGCCCCATATCTGGCCCCTTCCCCCAGCACCGCACGGCTGCTCCCAGGAGGGCTGACCCACGCAGCCGCTGCCGCAGCACCGTGAGGCTGCAGATTTCAGGCAGTCTGGGATGGGGACACAACCCCAGAGCGGCTGAGCGGCGAGATGAGTTTTCTGGACTCAGCAGAGGAGCTGCCAGGGCAGGGATGAGCCCAGGGAGCCGCAATGCTGAGGGTGCAGATCTGGGGCACCGCAGAATAAAGGGCTGGGAGCTGAGCCCCGAGCTGACCAAAGCAATCCTGGCCCCACGCAGGTGAGTGAGGACTGGAAGTACGTGGCCATGGTCATCGACCGCCTCTTCTTATGGATCTTCGTTTTCGTCTGCGTCTTCGGCACCGTCGGGATGTTCCTGCAGCCCCTCTTCCAGAACTACACCACCAACTCCCTGCTGCAGCTTGGCCAGGGCACCCCCACCTCCAAATAGTGCGGGGGGGGGGGGGGGGATGGGGACGGAATGAGCACAGGGGACGGTGGGCTTTGTGCTCTCAGCCCACACTGCAAACCAATAAACACTGACACAGGAGTGGATGCTTTGTCGTAGTGTCATTGAGCGGGGCAGGCGAAGCAGCGCGTTTTTCATGTGCTTCTCTACAAACAGGGCTCAGCCACGGAGCACGGAGCAGCTGGTGGGCAGCGGTGCGTGGCACGAGGGGATGGCACACGCCAGAAATGATTTAAAACCCATTTATCTAGGTAGGGATCAATGATGCCACGATTCGTTTCGCACAGCAGGGGAAACTCCGGGTTGCTGTGGCTTGCTGTTCCTCAACCACCTCCTCTCTCAGGTGCTCCCAGCACTGAAATCCTGAGAGCTTCACCCTGACAGCAGCACCCTGCCTGGTCCATGTGTCCCAACGCTGCTTCCCTGTTGTGGGTGCAGCCCAAATCCTGCTCTGTCCCCGGTTAACAGGGACCCACGAGTCCCAGGGGGAACCCAGGGAGCCCCCAGCATCCCAACAGAGCACCCCCAGCATCCCAACAGAGCACCC
>NW_024884942.1:0-2313 GCF_019232065.1 Centrocercus urophasianus
CTTGGTCAGCCATTGGTCAATGTTTGGTCAGCCATTGGTCAGCCATTGGTCAGCTGTTGGTCACTCCTTCGTCACTCCTTGGTCAATCTTTGGCCAATCCTTGGTCACTCCTTGGTCAGCCATTGTCCAACCAGGACCCCGCTGTCCCTGCTGGCCTTTCAGGCACACTTCTGGCTCACGGTCCATCCTCGGTCGACATCTGCTCCATGTTGGCTGCCGTCAGCACAGAGCCGGGCCCAGGCTCCGCACCGCAGTGAGCAGCGGCCCAGCAGCCTGCAGGACGGCGCACGGGGGGCCCTGGGGTCCCAGTTGCCCAACTGCCCTCCATCATAGGGGAAAAGTTGCCTCTGTCAGGCCGGGTTTCCGGCTGGTGACTGGAAAAGGGAAACCCTGCTCTGTTCTTAAGAAGGGGAGAAGAGAAGAGCTGGGAAGCACTGGGGCTGCGGTGCAGGAGGGCATCGAGGACGGGTTGATCCCAGTGCCAGGCGTTGTGGAGGATGGGGGCAGCCTGAGCCGTGCAACGTCGGCAGCAGGAGGGGATTTTCTTGAAGTCGGGGCTGCGGAGCTCCGGTGCTTCGGCCTTCGTGGGTCAGACTGCAGGCGCTGGACGCACGGAGCCTTTTGGTGTTTGGATTTTTTTACCTTTTAAGCGACTGCCAGCTGTGAATCTGATCTTCATTTCAGGAGCACCGATTGAAGGCCGTGATGTTTTTTGGAACTTATTTTCCTACGACGTCCAACACTGACAGCACCAAAGCCTGGGTGCCAGGGGGCGGCACAGGAGGGACGGCTGCAGCACCGCAGGGTCCCCTTTAACAAGGAGGGTTTAATAAGGAGTTGTTTAATGAGATGCGATGTTTAATGAGGCGCCTGTGCGCACATTCAAGCTCACGGCACGCAATAGAAGCTTCTGTTCTAACAGCTGAGTCCAATTGCAGCAGGTAAACCTTGATCCTATTTGCCTTCCTCAACCTGTATGAGGACCTGTGGACTCCAGCAGGGCACGGAGGGCTCTGAGCAGCCTTCCGTCGGGTCGGCAGCACCGCCTCGTATCCTCGGAAAGCCCGGAGCTCCATCTCAGCCCGTTGTTCCCGGGGCTCAGGATCCAGCAGCGATTTCATAACCCAAATATTTCACCCTGCTGGGCTCCCTGTGATCAAACTGGCAGCCGTTAAACCCAACGAGGTTTAGTAGCTGATCGCCCCCCGTGCAAACCTGCTGCGCTTCGGCAGCTTCCTTTCCCAGCGCCTCCCCCACTGCAACTCGGGAGCCTGAAGGGGATCCTCCCGCCCAAAGGCAAAGCTGAGCTGATGCTCCGGACTCAGCAGGCAAAAGGCGGCGACTTTTAGGTGCAGAGGGCAGCCCTGCCGATTCCCCTGGCCGCCGAGCAGCAGCGCCTGCAGGTTGGCCGCCGGCGGTACGAAGCCTCCGCTGCTCCACTGCCAGCCCTTCAGCCTTGCGCCACCCCGCAGCTCCTCCTTTATCGGGATGGGCGCGCTGTGCTCTGCTCCGCTCCACCACCACCCCCAGCGTCTGAAAACGGTCGATTATGGGCCGGATTCCTTTCCTACCTTCAAATTTGAGCGGGTGATGATTGCTGAGATCCGGCTGAGCTCCGCGCTTCATTCCGCCTGCTATCGGCGCTGCGTTCTCAGCCCTTCCTTGGGTTTCTCCTACCCTCACTCCAGGCTGAACTCCGTCGCTCTGCCTGGGATCCCGGCCCCCTCGTCTGCCTTAAGCATCCAGCAAGCTCTGAGCAACGCTGCCCCTTCTTGAACAACTTGAAAGCAATGCGTTCTGCATCAACTACATCGCATTCACAACCAGAACCACAACCAGAACCCCAAGAAGAACCCGAACCAGAACCCCAACCGGAACCCCAACCCCAAGTGGACGCACGGCACGTCGCTCAGCCCGCACGCATTGCGGCGCACAGATGAGCGCTCGCTCAAACTCCGCTCAGAGGGGCGGAGGGAGGCAAGGGGGGGGGGGGTGGGGGTTGGGGTGGTGCTCACGGGTGGCTGCGGGGCGGAGCGGGGCGGTGGGCTCCGACCTCAAAGGAGCCCCGACGGCGCGCACCGCCCCCCCTTTCCCCCCCTCTTGATGCGGGGCGGCGTTCGGGACAGCGCCCCCTACCGGCGGGGAGGCCAGCGCTTGCCGACCCTTGCATCACCCTCCAGTTCGCCCCGCCCCTCCTCTCTCATTGGCTCACTGCTCCGTGACGTCATTACATGACGGGACGCTGATTGGCCGAAGCTGACGTAGCGTCTTTTCGCGCGAAGGTTATAAAAGGGGAGCGCTGCGGAGGGGCGG
>NW_024884942.1:2413-3824 GCF_019232065.1 Centrocercus urophasianus
GGGAGGGGCTCCAAAGGGGTGCGGTCTTGGGGGGGCTTCCGGGGTGGGAGGCTCCGGGGGAGAGGGAGGCGCCCGGGGTTGGATTCCCGCTGGGCTCTCGGGGGAGGAGGGGGGCGCCGGGACCCCCCCGCTCTGTGCCGCGGATGGGGACCCGCTCGGCTCGTGTGACCCCGCTCTGCCCCGCAGGCATCCAGAAGGAAGAGCGTCCTCGTAGGGCAGCACACGTGAGAGCTGCGGGTAGCGGGGGGGGCACAGCTCCGTTCTGCTTCAACCCCCCCCTCCGTCGCTGCGTCCCAACATCCCCGGGATTCCCGTTGACCGATGGCGGCCGCCGGGGAGCCGCCCTCCGACGAGCCGCCCGCGTGGTTCCTGGAGCTGCAGGAGCTGCAGGAGCTGCTGATGGCAGCGGAGCCCCTCGAGCCCCCCGCCCCCGGGGGGGCGCAGCAGGTGAGCAGCGCGGGGCCCGCCGGGAACGGGGCGAGCGGACGGACGGAGCCCCGTCACCACTTCCCCCGTGCGTCCCCGCAGGAAGAAGAACCGGCCCCGCTCTGGGCTGCGGGGGACCCGGCGCGCCGCGAGCCGGACGAGACGCTGAGCGCCGAGCTGCTGCAGCTCCTGGGAGCGGACGGCGCGATCGGCGCGGCTCCCGAGCCCCCCCCACCCCCCCGGAAACCCCCCCGGAGAGGCGGAAGGGCGGCCCGTGGGGCGCGGGGCGAAACGGAAGCGCGCGGTGGGGGAGCAGCAGAGCGAGCAGCGGCTGCGGCAGCTGAGCGCCCACAACGAGCGGCTCCGGGCTGAGGTCGGGCGGCTGAGCGCCGAGGTGCAGCGCATGCGGGCGGCCCTCATCGAGCGCGTCCTCAGCCTGCGCCGCGCTTAGGGGGCGGATGGGGCGGCCCGGCCCTTGGGGGGCAGCGCCACGGCACGGACCGAGGGCTTCAGCACCGCTGTACGGCATCTGTGTTTTATTACACGCGTGGCACGGCGCCGTCCCGCTCTGTTATTTCTTCCCCGCGTTCTGAGCCAGCGCCAGCTCCCGTTTCAGTGCCAGCAGTTTGCCCACCTCGCCGTCGATGCGCGCTCTGTCCGCCCCGCTCGCCTTCAGCTGCCGCACGCAGTCGCCCTGGGCAAGAGAGGGGTGAGTGGGGAGGGGGGTGTTTTGGGGGGCGGTGGGGCTGCTTGTCGCCCCCCCCGCGCTCACCTGCTGGGCCACCTGCTCCGTCAGCTCCTGGATGCGGCTGGGGTCGGTGGGAGCCGCGCCTGGCGCTGAGGGGGGGTCTGACTGCTGGGGGGGTTTTGCCTGAGGAATGGGAGAGAGAAAGAGAAAGATGGGGCTGCGTCCCGTGCTGCATGATGAGGATGGAGCCGTGGTGGATGAGCAGTGCTGGGGGAACCCGGGGCTGGAGGGGGAGAA
>NW_024884942.1:3924-7024 GCF_019232065.1 Centrocercus urophasianus
GAGTGCAGAGCAGCACTACTGGGGGCCTTTGGGCTGGGAAAGAAGGGTAAGAAAACAGAAGCAGAGGGGTGAGGAGGTGCTGGGGGGCTGGAAGGGGAAACGTGAGAGGTGGGAGGAGGAGGTGCCACGGCCAAGCGGCCCCCACTCACCTGCCCCCCCCCGAAGCGCTTGCGGAGGGCGTCGATGCGCTCACTCTCCAGCTTCTGGAAGAGCGGACTCACCTGGGGGCAACGAGAAGCAGGCTGAGCGCTGGGAGCCCCCCATCGCCCCCCGCCCCCCCTGCTGCCCCCATACCGTGCCCACGCGGTGGCCGGGGGGCAGCGTGCAGGTGAAGACGTGGCTGAGCACCGAGCGCTCCGGGGGCAGGCAGAGCTGAGCCTCGATGGCCGCGCCGACGGCCGGCATGTAGGGCTGCACCAGGACGGCCAGCAGCGCCGCCACGTTCACCGCCACGCCGGTCACGGTGCCGGCACGCTGCCTGTGGGATGCGAGGCTGACATGGGCGCTGAGTCCCGGCCCCACGCCCCCCCCACGATGCTCTGCCCCCCCTTCACCTGTCCTCCTCGCCGCCCTTGATGCGCTTCCAGGGCTCGTTCACCTGGATGTATTGGTTGCCGTGGCGGGAGATGTTGAGGACGCAGCGCAGGGCGTCGCGGATGCTGGGGGGGGGACAGACGGATGGGGGGACAGACAGAAGGGGTCAGCGGGTGCCGGGGGAGCGCCCGCCCCCCTCCCATCCTGAGCCCGGCCCCCGGCCACACACCGGACCGTCTCCAGCAGCCGGTGGTACTGCCGCAGCTCCGCGGTGACGCGAGCCAGGAGCCGGTGGTCATCCGGCGTCAGCGCCATGGGGGGCACCGCGCCGCCGAAGAACTTGCAGACAAACATCCCGGCTCTGCGGACAGAGGGACGGACGGAGCGGTGTGACGGCAGCCCAGGGACAGACAGAGCAGTGTGACGGCAGCCCAGGGGCGGACGCTCGGCCCCCCGCTGCCTCCCACCTGTTGATGAAGTTGCCCAGGTTGTTCAGCAGCTCCGAGTTGTTCTTCAGCATGAGGTCGCTCCAGGAGAAGGCGCTGTCCTGGCTCTCGGGCCGCACGTACAGCAGGTAGAAGCGCCAGACGTCGGCGGCGATGCCCGTGTCCTTGGCCATGTCCCCAAACACCCCCACGCCGCGGCTCTTGGAGAACTTCCCGTCCTCGTAGTTCAGGTACTCTGGGGGGGGAGGCAGGGAACGGCCCCACGGGGCGTCAGAGCCCCAGGTTATGGTCCCACAGAGCAGTCACGTCCCACGGCATGGTCGCAGCCCCACGGAACCGTTACAGCCCCACAGAGTGGCCGTGGCCCTCGGTCACAGCCCCACAGCATCGTCACAGCCCCACAGAGCAGGCACAGCCCCATAGAGAGGGCACAACAACCACAGAGCCATCGCAGCCCCACGGAACCACCCCAGCCCCACAGACCAGTCGCAGCAACCACACAACAGTCACAGCCCTACAGAACCATCGTGGAGCCATCGCAGCCCCACTGCGCTCAGAGGCCCCATTCACAGCCCCACAGGGCGCTCGCGGCTCCTGCTCACGGCCCCCCCTTACAACCCCAGCCCCATTCCAGACATGGGGGCCCCCCCGACCCCCCCAGCACCTGTGGCAATGAGGTGGTTCACCAGCGTGTAATTGTCATCGGCGCCCAGCAGCGAGCAGGGGAACACAACGCTGTGGAAAGGCACGTTGTCCTTGGCCATGAAGTTGTACAGCTCCACCTGAGGGGGACGCGGGTCAGCAAAGCCCCCACCGGGCCCCCCCCGCCCCCCCCCGCGCCCCCCTGCTGTGCCCCCCCACCTGCTGCGGGTTCTTCCACCAGCGCTCCCAGTGCTCCGTGTAGTTGGCAGTGATGGACAGGTAGCCGATGGGGGCGTCGAACCACACGTAGAACACCTGCGTGGGGATGGGGGGCGACGCGCTCGGTGCTGGGCCCCTGCCGGCACCCGCCTCGCCCTGGCGGCACCCACCTTGTCCCTGAAGCCGTCCAGAGGCACAGGCGTCCCCCACTGCAGGTCCCGCGTGATGCAGCGCGGCCGCAGCCCATCGCGGATCCAGGAGCGCGTGATGTAGCGCGCGTTGGCCGTCCAGTTCCCCGCAGCCCAGCACTTCTCCAGCCACGGCTGCAGCCGCTCCTCCAGCTGCGGGCAGCGCGCGGAAATGAGCAAAGCGTGGGGCGCAGCTCTGCCCCCTTTGGCCCCGGGGGGAGGGAGGGGGAGGGGGGTAACACCCACCTTGGGCAGGTCAAGGAAGAGATGCTGGGTGGGCCGCACCACAGGGCTGCCACCGCACAGCTTGCAGCGAGGGGCCTGCCACCAAAGCACGGTTCAGATGTTGGCCAGCACAACGGCAGGCTGTGGGCAGAGCTGGAGAGCCCCGCTCCCCTTCAGCTCCCCTTCATCCCTTCTTCGGCTCCCTTTCGGCTCCCCTTCATCTCCCCTTCCCTTCATCCCTCCTTCAACTCCTCATTCCTCTTCCCTTCAGCTCCCCTTCATCCCTCCTTTGGCTCCCCTTCCTCTTCCTTTCATCCCTTCTTCAGCTCCCCTTCCTCTTCCCTTTCGCTCCCCTTCGGCTCCCCTTCATCCCTCCTTTGGCTCCCCTTCCTCTTCCCTTCATCCCTCCTTCAACTCCCCATTCCTCTTCCCTTCGGCTCCCCTTCATCCCTCCTTTGGCTCCTCTTCCTCTTCCCTTCATCCCTCCTTCGGCTCCCCGTTCCTCTCACCTTCAGCTCCACGGCGTTGATGAGCTTGCCGCATTTGTCGCACTGATCGCCGCGCGCCTCCTGGTAGGCGCAGAAGGGACAGACGCCCTCCACAAAGCGGTCGGCCAGGAAGCGCTGGCAGCCGGCGCAGTGCAGCTGCTGCACCGTGTCCTGCAGCACGAAGCCCCGGGCCTGCAGGCGCTGGAAGATGTCCTGTGAAATGCTGCAGGGTGATGGGAAGGAGTGAGGTGGTGGCAGCTGGGGGTGCTGAGAACCCCGGGATGTTCTGATGTTCCCCCCCCCCCCCCCCCTCAACCAAAAATGCTGAGCAAGGAGAGAAAGGAGCGAAAGGGGCTCA
>NW_024884942.1:7124-13241 GCF_019232065.1 Centrocercus urophasianus
GCCGTCCTGCTGTGCCAGAAAGCCCTGGGCACCTCCCCCCCCCAAAACAAAATCCTGTATGAGAAACAAGGCAGCAGCAATCGGGTGCTGGAGAGCCCCAGGCCACCCCCCCCTGCCTGGGGAACACTGCAGGAGAAAAGGAATGGGATGAGGGCAGTCAGAGGGCGCCTGAGAGCCTCCCCACAGCAAGGCCTCCGGGAGGAGAGAAAAAGGAGTCAAGCAGTGGAAACGTGGCGGTGCCTGAGAGCCCCAAGCTGCCCCCCCGCTTCCACCCCCAAGAAAACCTTGTGGGGGGAGAGAAAAAGGAAGGAGGTGGCAGCAGTCGGGGGTGCTGCAGAACCACCCCCAAAAAATCCAGTGGGGAAAAAGCGAAAGGGGGGCAGAGCAGGGAGCTGCGGAGCCCCAGGCCGCCCCAAGCCGCGCCACTCGGCGGCGCTCACGCGGTCTGCTGCGGCGTGGTGGTGCGGCCGAAGCAGTCGAAGGAGATGCCGAACCAGCGGTAGATGTCGGCGTGCACGGCGTGGTATTTGTCGCAGATCTGCCGCGGCGTCAGCCCCTCCTCCAGCGCCTTGGTCTCGGTGGCCGTGCCGTACTCGTCCGTGCCGCACACGTACAGCGTGTTCCAGTTGCGCAGGCGGCAGAACCTGTGGGAGGCTGCGGGTCGGGGGGCAGCACTGGGCGGAACCTGCCTCACCCCCAGCCAAACCCCTTCACCCCCAGCCAAACCCCTTCACCCCTCACCCCCAGCCAAACCCCCTCACCCCCAGCCCCAGCCAAACCCCCTCACCCCGACCCAAACCCCCTCACCTGGCGAAGGCGTCGGCGCTGAGGACGCAGCCGATGATGTTGCCCAGGTGGGGCACGTTGTTGACGTAGGGCAGGGCGCTGGTGATCAGCACGTTCCTCATGCCCTCCACCGGCAACCTGCGCCACACAGAGCCTTCAGACCACACTGCTGTCACACGAGGGGGACAAGCTGCCCGGCCAGTCTCATCTCTGAGCCGGTGAGCCATGAGTGGGCAGGGGAAAGGCTGCCGTGCGGTCTGTCTATCTGTCTGTCTATCCAGACTTCAGCAAGGCCTCTGACGCCGCCTCCTGCAGCAGCAGCAGCCCGTGGTGAGGACAGGCACGCTCCTGGCCGGTAAGGAACTGGCTGCAGGAATGGCACCCAGACACCCAGTGGCACCCAGTGGCACCCAGACAGTGGTGGTGAATGGAGCCAAACCCAGCTGGTGACCGGCCACCAGTGGTTCCCCAGGGGTCGGCGCTGGGGCTTCCTCTGCAAGGTCTTTTTGATGACCTGCACGAGGGCACTGAGCGCGCCCTCAGCAAGTGTGCAGGCGACACCAAGTTGGCTGGAAGTGTGGATCTGCCTGGGGGTAGCGAGGCCCTGCAGAGGGATCTGGACAGGCTGGATGGCTGGGCTGAAGCCAGTGGGATGAGTTACAACAGGGCCAAGTGTCCCGTCCTGCATTTTGGGCACAACAGCCCCACGCAGCGCTGCAGGCTTGGGCTGAGCGGCTGGACGACTGAAGAGGAAGGGAGCTGGGGGTGCTGGTTGGTGCTCAGCTGAACAGGAGCCAGCGGTGAGCAGGGGGCCAAGAGGGCCAACGGCATCCTGGCCTGCGTTAGAAACAGTTGGGCAGCAGGAGCAGGGGGGGGAAGCGTCCCCTGTGCTCAGCTCTGGTGAGGCCGCACCTCGAGTGCTGTGCCCAGTTTTGGGCCCCTCACTACAGGAAAGACATCGAGGCCCTGCAGCGAGTTCAAAGAGGGGCAACAAAGCTGGTGAGGGGTCTGGAGCACAAGGCTGATGAGGGGTGGCTGAAGGAGCCGGGCTGTTCAGTCTGGAGGAGGCTCAGGAGAGACCTCACTGCTCTCTATAACTGCCTGAAGGGAGGCTGCAGTGAGCTGGGGGTCGGCCTCTGCTCTCATGTAAGAGGACGAGAGGGAATGGCTTCAAGCTGCGCCAGGGGGGATTGAGGCTGGACATCAGGAAATAGCACTTTTCTGGAGCAGCGGCCAGGTGCTGCACAGGGAGGTGCTGGAGTCACCGACCCCAGAGGTGTTCAGGGAACGGCTGGGCTTTGTGTTGAGGGACGTGGTTTAGGGAGAGCTACTGGTTACAGGTGGCTGGTTGGACTGGGTGATCTCCAAAGTCTTTTCTAACCTCGGTGATTCGGTGATTCTGCGGGTCCCCCCCAGCCCCACAGCCGCACTCACACGGGCTTTGGAGGCCTCCAGGGTTTGGGCAGCGCAGCAGCACCGCGATTCCAGGCATCCACAGCCGCTGCCACGTCCTCCTCCGTCAGCGCCTGCTCCGACGCGTCGTCCTGCAGGGGGGATGGCTGAGCGCTGGAGGGGGGCGGGGGGCGCACGGTGCTCCCACCCCAGGCCCGCACCTCGCAGCCTGCGGCCGTGTCCGGCGGTGGGTGCAGCGGGGGCAGCTTCTGCAGGCAGGCCGCAAATTGCTGCAGGCGCTGCGGCAGCAGCACGGTGTCAGCAGCGCTCCTGCACGCCTCCGAGAGCGTCATGCTCCGGAACCAGCTCTGCAGCGGCTCAGCTGTCAGAGAAAGGGGGGACACGAAGCAGCACGATGGCAATCCAGAGACACCTGGTTCACGCCCTCCCCCATAAAATCCTGCAGAAGGGAGAAAGCGGGACCCGCGATCCCGCAGCCCCGCGGCTGCCAGCCCAGCAGCCCTCCGGGAGGCCGGGGAGCGCAGAGGAGCGGCCTCACCCAGCTCTTACCCACGGGCACGGCTTCATCTCGGAGCACAGGGAACAGCGTGCCCCACACCACCACGTCCGCCACCGACTCGGCGTCCTGCAGCATGAAGGAGCGGAGCTGTGCCCCGAGGCGGCCCCGGCCCCACGCCGCACCCCCCACAAACGCACGGGAACGGCCCCCTCACCCCGGCCAGGTACGCCGTGCCTCTCCCGGCCAAGCTCCTCTCGATGTGGCCCAGCGCTCCTCCCAGCGCCGCCGCCGCCTCCGCGCCCGTCCTGCCGTGCACCAGGCGGGCATACAGGGCCGCCAGAGCGGCGGGCTGCGGGAAGACGGGGGGTCACGGCCGGGTCGCACAGCGGCCACCGCCCCGCCCGCCGCCCGGCCCCACCTGCAGCTCGGTGGCCTCCCACTCCAGCCATTGCGCGGTCAGGTCGGTGGGCTGCTCGCCGCGCCGCAGGAAGAAATACCTGCGGGACAGAGGGACGGAGACAGGGAGCGGCGGGGCGGGCGGGCGGACGGAAGGACGGAAGGATGGACGGCCCCGCACTCACTGACAGATGGCGTTGGGGGAGAAGAGCACCGCGCCGCTCTCCAGCCGCAAGGCGGGGGCCCACGGAGGGCACAGCGGGGACGGCGGCGGCTCTGCGGGACGGGGAGCTCGTCAGGGGAGGGCGACCGCGGAGGCCGAGCGGCCCAGGGGAGGCCTCGCCCCCCCCGCCCCCCAACGCGGCCCCGGCGGAAGGCCTCACCTCCGGGCTCGGCCCAGCAGAGCTCTACCGGAGCGGCGGCGCATCGAGCGGCCGCCACCACCTTCAGCGCCGCCGGGCTGCCGGGCGCCACCCGCAGCTGCATGGCCACGAGATGATGAAACCGGAAGCGCACAGCTGGGGCGGCACGCGAGTTCTCGCGGGACGAGCCGTCGTAAGGCGCTCACCTGGCGGAGCTCTCGCGAGATGAGCTCTTGGCACAACTCACTTCCGGCGTTGCCATGGTTACTCACGCGCGGTGTGACGTCATAGGAATGCGCCGCTCTCTGCGGCCGTCCGCGGCGGGGGTGGGGGGTGGGGGGCACTGGGGAGTATGGGGGTGGAACGGGGGTACGGGGGGGAAGGGAGACCCCGCGGGTGGGGGCGATGGGGGCCTCGGGGCGGGGAGCTTCTACGCACCCACCCCACAGTTCAGGAGCTTTCAGGACCTTCCGTTCCCAGAGAAAGGGGGAGGGAGCGGGAAAAGGGAAGAAGAACGAGAAAAAAAGAGTGAGAATGGGTGAGGAAAGGGAAGAAAAGAAAATGCATCGCAGAATCACAGCATCACAGAACTGTAGGGGTTGGAAGGGAGCTGCAGAGCTCATGGAGTCCAACCCCCTGCCAAAGCCGTTCCTACAGCAGGGCGCACAGCTCAGCATCCAGGCAGGTCTGGAACATCTGCAGAGAAGGAGACTCCAAACCTCCCTGGGCAGCCTGTGCCAGTGAGCAGTGGGACCATAGAGACACGTTGGGACCCATAGAGACACGTAGGGACCCATAGAGACACGTTGGGACCCATAGAGACACATCGGGACCCACAGACTCCCCCCTCCCTGCACCCTGTTCCATCGCTCCTCCCCTCACTGCACAGCCGTTCCTTCGCACATTGCTGCACAACTTCCTGTGCTCCATTTCCGGCCGTTTCCCCTCCTCCTGTCTCCACTCCCCACTGCACAGAGTCCATCCTCGCCATGCTGCCCCCACACCTCAGATATTCACAGACCTGGATCAGCTCCCCTCTCAGCCTTCTTTTCTCCAGGCCGAACAGCCCCAGTTCACTCAGCCTTTCCCCATAGCAGAGATGCTCCAGGCCCCTCACCATCTTGGGACTCTTCCCAAGAGCTCCCTGTCTGTTTTGTGCTGGGCAGCCCAGAACTGGACGCAGGGCTGCAGGTGAGGCCTCACAGGGCAGAGCAGAGGGGGAGGATCGCCTCCCTCCACCTGCTGGCCACGCTCTGTGCAATGCAGCCCAGGATGCCGTTGGCCTTTTGGCCACGAGGGCACTGCTGGCTCATGGCCGACCTGTCGTCCCCCAGGACACCCAGGTCCCTCTGCGCACAGCTCCCCTCCAGCAGCTCATCCCCAACCTGTACTGGTGAATAGGTGCAGGAGAGCAGCACAGCAAATTGCCTTCACTGTGTTCCTCTGGCTGACTCATGGCTCGCCTCAGGTGATCACTCAGAGGTTCAGGCTGTGACTTAGCAGTTCCCATATGCACACCTCAACATTTCCTGAATGCCTCCAGGGAATCTGACTGCAGTCCCTCCCTGGGCAGCCCGTCCAGGGCCCAACCACTCTTTTGGAGAAGTTTTTCCTAACGTCCAACCTGAAAGAACTCTTGTTGCTCTCAAGGTTCTTTCGTTTCTTCACAAAGCTGTTTCATCTTCATCTGGCAGGGAGCACGTGAAGGAGCTACGAGATGTGGTTTAGTAGCTTGTGGTACCGATAGGAATGGGAGGGTGGCTGGACTGGATGATCTTGCAGGTCGTTTCCAACCTTGTGATTCTGTGTGATTCTGCGTGAACCTAACGAGATCCAGCCAGGTCAAGTGTAGGGCATTGCACCTGGGTCGGGGCAACCCCAGATATGTGTGCAGGCTGGGAGAAGAACTCAAGGAGGGCGGCCCTGCTGAGAAGGATTTCAGCATCCTGGCAGATGAAAAACTTCACCTGAGCCAGCAGTGAGAGCTGGGCTCGTTCAGTCTGGAGAAGAGAATGCTCTGGGGAAACCTGATGAGGCCTTCCAGTAATTAAATGGGAACTTATAAGCAGGAGGGAAGGGTGGTGCTACAAAGACTATAAACTATAAAGACTAGAATGTCTTGAACCTCAACAAAAGAATTTCAAAAGTCAGATGGACTCTGTTACAGAAGCTTGTTACGTGAGAGCAAATCTGACAGCAGGAAAATCAAAACCCTTTCGTGGTGACTTTGGTAAATAACGTGCAGCAAACACAACAGGCATAATGTGTCCTGATTAAAAAACAAACAGGAAAGGACAGGTGCCTGTGTCAGATGTCCGTGGCAGCAGAGGATCTTCCAGAAGAAGGAGGCAGCAGAACCTTATGCTCACACTGCAGTACAGGAGCAGAAAACTACCGGGAAGCTCTGGGTTCCTCCCAGGAAGGCAAAACTGCACAGAGATGCTCCAGCTGGGTTTGGCAGTGCCCTCCCACCCTCAGATTTCCTGCACACAGCTTCACGCCGCTCCCCTTCACCCTGTCCTACCTCAGAGACCCAAGGAGCACGGATTTGGTACAAAGCACAGCAGTGTGGCGTTAAAATGCAAGTTGTGTTTTCATTGTCAGGGGTATTACAGCCCAGAGCTTGGAGCACTGCCTCCAAAAACCGTGCCAGGATGGCGG
>NW_024884943.1:0-25542 GCF_019232065.1 Centrocercus urophasianus
TTTTCTTTTCTTTTCTTTTCTTTTCTTTTCTTTTCTTTTCTTTTCTTCCCTCTTTCACATCATTTGCAGTACCAGCTATTCACTCTTACTGCATTCTTTCACTCTTTATATTCCTGGAAAAGCAATACCCAGCTTGGTTCCCTGCTCTACAACCAAATTAAGTCAAATTCATTCACTGCAAATGTCTTTCTAGTTCCCTAATAACATGAATATTCTATATTCAGGAGTAAACACAACATACACCACTTTTTCAAATCTAAATATTTGTTGGAGTCTAAATTATTACCCTTCTTTCATACCACGGAAGTCATAATTTTTGACAACTAAACTATCCTCTCTGTGCAAATGCTGCTGAATTAGCAAATTAACAGACAAGCAAACAAACAAGCAAACAACAAAACACAAAAAAAATTTGATTCACCTAATTGTTGTCACTCACAGTATGATGATCTAATTTGCACTTTCTCACATTTGGTTCACATTTATATTTCCTATTAACTTTGTACAAGTTAAACTTTTCCATTTTCAACTGATTCTTGTGTCATTTCAAATAAATTATTTGAGAGAAGAAACTGTATGGTGGCACTTCTTAGCTTCTGTCAGTATAGGATTCACAGATCAAATCTAAAAAATGACAAATATGTGCATACATATTTCATATTGGTAGTACAAAGCCAGAAAGTTTTGAGGTTGTTTTGTAACAGCCATGTTTTATGACATAGTTTTATTTTTTTCTTACTTAGGTCTTTTACTGAATTGCAAAATATCTAAAACGAGGAAGTAAACAATCAAAGGATTTGCTGTAATACAGTTCCAGCTTTGAGCTTCTAAAACTAGTTAATCGAAAAATGACCTTATTTTTGAATAGAGGGGGCAATTGAAAATCATTGAACAGACCTACCCCCTAATGATTTTTTTCTCAGACATAATTATAATAATTAGCATTATAAAGTGCTAATTATCTTTGGACACAGAGGATTTACACACCAGAGACAGAGGTCCACATTAAGTAAAGAGGATTTTGCTTTTTTCTGTAACCATTTTTTTTTTAATAAAGAGGTATAAGGACACTTAGCCCATCTGGCCTCCATTCTGAATGTTCACATTTTATTACTAGATGATTGTATCCAATAAAGAAAGAGATCTGTTCTTAAAATCAATGTGGATTGGTCCAGCAATATATGTCTAGTCTGTAGATCTGAACTATCCCATGATTCTCTCTTCATCTTATTGGACCTCACATTTCTAGAAGCATGGCGAAGACCTTGGATGCATGTCTTTACAGCAAAGGGTTTCTTCAGTCCTACAGAGCCCTAAAGGGACTGGATTAATTTTGTCAGCAATCAGTATCTTTTCTCATATGTTCTTCCTTATTGATGTAGCAGAAGGAAGGTTTCAGTCCCCTCAAGAAATATCAGACTAACTTTTTAAAGAAGTGCTGTGTTGCCAACTGCATAGGTTTGAAATTCAGGAATGAGAACATCGTAACACTGACATAACAAATAAAAAATTGGGAGTTATTTTTCTTTACTTCTTGTAACGATCCTTACATCTGTCCCTGGCTAAATGATATTTCTCCTATCCCTCATTGTAAATCACCGCCTAAAGCATGAACCATTTATCTCTTGCCAAAATTCTCACTGTCCTTTGCTCCAAATAGGCTATAAATACTGTTTTATCTGGATTTTCTCCTGCATATTGTCAGTCTTCCTGTAGTAAGCACAGCTTTTTTATTCAGGCGTTTTGCCTAGTCCTTCATCTGTCTTCCCTATACTTCTTTCCAGTCCCTGTAGAGAGATTTTGAGAAGTACTTTGGTCTTTCTCATCCTCTTTTATAATTCTGAGTCTCACAAGTATTGCACTAGAATATCTCTAGAAGGTGATATTCATATATATGTATTTCCTACACATATCTCAGTGTCTTGCTTAGTCATCATAGACTTCTTTAAAAGGTTATTCTTGTTATATATACATCTGAGCTCTTATTAATGATGACTTTCTACATTACATAAGTGCAGAACTTGCTTTCTTTAAACAGAAGCAGACTATGTGTTCCCAAGAAACCTGGCAATTGCTTACAGCATGTGAGGTACCGATAGATTGATTTGGATATTGAAGGCAGTAAACAGAAAGTCTATAAGAGTTAGATTTTGAGAAACGCATTCTGTTTCTGTTACAGAACACCTGTGTAAGAGACAAATCTTTTGCACCATTGTTGCAAAGCTTGCTGAGGACACAGATGGCCAAGTCCTGGTAAATCTTTTGTCTGAAGACTTGCAGGCCAGGTGCAACGAAAGAGAGATAAACTGCAGCTTAATGGCAGGAAAGCAGCCTTTTGTGTGGGTTTATGTCGAGGGAGATGGCCATCTCAGGGGGTACTGCACGACTCTTACTCAAGCGCCCAGGAATGCCACGCTGGCAGAACAAGAAGGATAAAAATGCAACCAACAACCATGCAGATAGTTTCTTTTTTTTTTCTGACAACTGATTCCTCATGAGGTGATGTCTGCATGCTGAAGAAGAAGAGGTCTCTGACATCAGAAGCCTCACGAGCTGATGCCTGCAGGCTGGCGAACTGTCCTGGGTTTGCTACCTGAGACCTGCTGCTTCCTCCTGGACTTGCTGCTTCCTCCTGTCTCTGTACCTGCTTGCTGCCCAAGGCTGGCCATGCTGCTGCTGTTCTCCCCCTGTGCTTTTGCCTTCGGGCTCATGCAATGGGACACTGCTGGATCCTGGTGGTGACTATCCCTGCTTCATGTAATTCTTGCTTCTTTCCTATCGCCTGCTTTCCCTTCTCCGTCACCCTAATTCATAATAGTCACTGGCCTCCCCTTCCCAATCTCCCTGATTAAGATTTGTAATAAACTGGTTGGACCAAAATTTGAACCATGGTTTCTTAATCTCGCATTGGGTATACATATCAAAGAACCTATAAATTGGAGCGAGACAGCCTGCTACCCTCCTCTCATAATATTAGGTAGGCTACCAGAAAGGAGTTAATCTTCTTAGATGATATTGAACCCACTCTTAGGACATTAGTTAAAATATTCTCCAACAGAATTCCTGTGTCAATTTTGGTTGTATTTCCTCTGAAAAGATTATTTGTTCTTCAGATTGTTAGGTTTTGTTTTTGTGTTTGTTTTTCTCTCTGTCTGAGTCAAGAAATTCAAATTTCGTTTGAATGTCAATTCTCAAGTCTGTACTCACATGAGGACATCTGTCTGTGGCGCTCTGGCTTTTCCTCCATTTCATCTCATAGTACAAGTAATTGGTCAACTATGATCACTTTCGAAGTTTGAGCTGATGAAAAGTCTAATTAAGAGTTCTTACAAAATATGTATTAAAAAAAAAAAATTGCATACTTTCCCACAATAAGATTGGCAAAAGAGTTTTGAATGCTGTTTCATAGTTCTTCTGGTTGCATTACTTAGGAGTATTTTCAGCCAATCAGTTGCACTTAATAAGCCATTTATATACTTTTGGAGTATGAACTTTTATTTTGACATTAAAAAATCCACTTTTGTCAATAGCTACACAGAACCTTCATCTTCTTCTGATGTGTAAGAATCAGCTTTCAGGTAAACGAATGGAACAGTAAATGGAGTAGGACCCAACTAAATTTTTTTAAAAACATCTACTGAATCTTAAATTGTGTAGCAGTATGCCCAGATTCTCTTTAACATATGCATTCATGTTTGAGTACCGTATTCTGATTGTCTGCTGCGTTTCTAAAAGAACTTCATTGAAGTTAATAGGAATTTTGGGTACTTATTTCATGTTGGATCAAGGCAGAATATCACTCAGTAAAACAGAAAATGCTCCTTCTAAGACTTCCTTCCTATCTTTGTCATTATTTTTTTCCTATTACATTGTTGGTTTTTGTTTGTTTGTTTGTTTTGGGGGAGATGGTTTCTGCATTTTAATAAAAATGTATAGGTATAAACTTATGAACAAGAGAGAATTAAAATAATATCATATGAACAGACTACATCATACCAAGCATCTCAGACTGCACACACTCTCAAGAATTAATGAAAATTAAATATAATGTCATTGTCTCCTTCCCATATAAACAATCAAGAGAGTCAAAACTTAGCTAAACCAGCAAGAGTAAGTAGTTTAGCAATGAAAAACTGTTATAAAAAGTTCACAGAAAATATAAATATCCTTTAGGCTGTCAAAACCAATCAGTTCAGCTCAATCTGTTAAATCTACTTTTAATGATAATGGCAACAACTTTTCTTTTTTATTACACTTTACATAAATTTATGAGCTTTATCCCTTCAAATCAAATAGAATATATTTGTCTCTGCATCAAAACTTAACATTAGCATGCATCTTGGAAACTTACCTAGGAATACAAGAAGACAGTGGTTACTGTAAACCCTGTCTGTTAGATTGGGAGTCAGATAAAGTGTATCATAAAACTGGTCCTAATTAAAAGAAAATAATTGGCTATATAAAGACTACACCACTTGTGCTGTTTGTTTTTTTTTTTTCTTAAATTAAAAATACTCAATCATTGTAACTTTTAAGTATGGAATATTTGGAGCTTACAACTGTTATCTTCTCTATTAAGGCCTTTTATACTGTTATTTATAAATATTTAGATATTTATAAATATTTATATATATTATATAGATATTATATAAATATCTATATATCTATATATATTATATAGATATTATATAAATATCTATATATTTATAAATATATAGATATTTATAAATTCAACAATTAAGCCAGAGAAGATAATCTCCAGGCCCCACACCAGTTTGTAGGCCATGGAAAGCATTGCTAATCTTGGCTGTACTGTCCTACCACACTCACCATATAATTTGGGTTTTGGAACCTTCTAACTTCCATCTGTTTAGACCAATGAAAGATGAAGTGCATGGACAACATTTTCCTAGCAACAACACTGTCACAGCAGATGTGAAACAAGGTAACCTCTGTTGGTGCAGATTTTTATGAGCATGGAATTCAGGCTCTTACTCATTGCTTGTGCAAATGCATAACTAGTGGTCATGACTATGTTGAAGAATAATGTTTTGTGACTGAGAATTTGTTCTATCAAAGAGTCTTATTGTGCTTTTTGTATCAGTTGCAGTTTCCAAGGAAATAATAACAAAAAAAGACATTATTTTCAGAGCAAATACTGCTAATGACACTTGGATCTTATAAAGCAAAAATAAAAATGTTGGTGAATGCTATTTACAAATAAAAAGACAGTGTTATTCAATTATTAAGTGTGGTAATAAATTGAAGCAATTTAACATCATTTTGTCAGTAGTTTTTCACCTTTTACCAATGGTGTTTTATCAGAACTTGAATTAAAACTCAAACTCCACAAACACATTGATTATCTTACCAGTATATTATAGGAAGCACCACATACATCTAAGGCTGCAGATATATCTGTACCCTTTGCATCAAGCCCAGTTTGAAAATTTACCCCAAATTCCTTTTCATATTACTTTTGGCCTTTAGAAAAGTTTTTTGTATTTAGAATATACAAAACATCCTACATAAAATTTGCCAATTTCAGTGCTATATATAAAACACAGAACACAGAATCTTGCAGACTTTCAATACACTAAATCAATATTATTTCTCTCACTGTTTTCTTTAACATCTTTATACTGGGATTACAAAGAGCACTGTAACTATATTGAAGATAGGTCATTTTTATTTTTATTTTTTTTTTTCTGTATTTGCTGTTGAGTGGAAGAGTAGAGAACTGGAAAATAGCAGTTCACTATTTTAATGGAATTGGTATTATTTTGGTTACAGCTATTTTCCTAGTGGAGTGAAAATAGATTTTCTTGTTATAATTCTCATTTGTACAAAGGCAGTTCAAATACATATTTCAATACAGCATGGCAAAATGCCTCAAATGCCCATATAACTTCGGGGTTATATTTTCCAGGTAACTATTTAGGAAGTAAAATCCAAGCAAGAAGTCCAAAAGAAATTATTCTACAGTACAGAAACTACTGCAATATGGTCAGTCTAGCATTGCTCATAGTTCTTTTCAAGAGAAGGAGGTTGTTGTCTAAACATAGCTAAAAATGTGCTGCACTTAGACAATAACTCATGACAGAGAGGTAACATACGCTACCATAATACAGTGGGAGTTGCATGACAAAGAAAAGATGAGCAATACCATCTTCCAGAGTTATAGCACCTTATTGCTATTATAAAGCATATTTATTGGAAGAGAAAATGCAGTATTTTGGTAGAAAGAGGAGATGAAGGACTGAGACAAGTGAAATTGTTCATGAAGAACGTTCAAATTTACAGCTGAACAGTATCTTTCTACACGTCTATAGTCCGTCCATCAGTAGATAGCTGTCTGAAGATGTGCTGCTTGATGTACAAGGAAATGATGGAGCATCATTTTTAACCTCAAAATGGAGCAAGGGTTTTAAATAATAAAATATCACAGTGCACAATAAGTACACAAATTCTTGTGCTCATTCGGTCTCCCCTATCTCTCAAAAGCATTTTATTTTAGAAGTGTTTCCTCCAGGAGGGTAATTTTATTGTCTGTCACATTTCGTTCAAATACATAATATAAACTATTAAACTAGACTGTAGGGTACAAACTCCCATCAACTTACAAGGAGAAAGGAATTAGGCCCAGGCTGCTGTTGTATTGTTTGTTGAGCAAGGAGCTGAAAATTCATGCCTGGCAATGTTCTTTTGAAATAACGCATGCTTTCACTTTTAAGCTCTTTGGTTATTATCTGGCTTAAGGCAACTGTACTCTTTCCCAACTCCAGTAAAGCCCATGATAAAAATCAGTGAGAACCTGGGTACAGCACATGTATTCATTGGTATTCAAGATCAGTCTCAGGGAATAGCACTGAAGTGTGCTGGATTTTTACTTTTAACTAACACACTTGAAAGAATACTAGCTGGAAAGTTTTCAATTCTGTCAGTGGCTGGTGGGATATCTAGATTGTTTCTACTTTTTTTTTTTTTTTTTTTTTTTTTTTTTAAAGAAGGCTCTGAAAAACTTTAAATGATGTTTCTGCTGAACAAAATATATATATATCTATATGATTGCTGTAAGGTAATCTGTATGTTCTATATGTTCTATATATATATCTATACATATTATCTATGTGTTCTATCATTTGAACTTGTCTCACGTGCTAAATGCATATATATATAAAATATGCATGTATTATATATTATCATATTATATATATTTATTATATATTATATATTTATCATATATATATATGCATTTAGCATGTGACATATAGATTACCTAACAGCAGTCATTGTGAGGCTAGCCTGGATAAAAAACAAAAGTAATGGAACAATGTAATAGTACCTCTTATATTTCTCAAGCATCTTTAGATGCTCCTCATGCTTAGCTCCTCATGCTTTTTCTTTAATTTCAAAACAATCTGCAACACAAATGCTTCTCCCATCAAATATTTAGTGATTACATCCAAATCCCCTTAAAGTTCTTCAATAGCACACAGTCCAGCCACACAAGTTGAAGACAGAATTAGAGTCAACACTTGCACGAGCTCTAAAGATTCATACTGAATACAGAGATATATTTAAATATTTAAAGCAGCAAATTTAATGCATATAATTTTAGCAATGAACTATACAAAAAATCCTTTAAAAAACAAGCAAACATCAACAACAAATACAAACAGAAGATTAAGTTTTGATCTAGAATAATTAATGCAACAACTCCAGCACTGAGCTTCTAAGCTCTGCACTTTAAATTGTGGAAGAAGTATTACAGAAATAATTTTGGTACCAACAACCCCTAATTTTCCTTAAAATAATGAAGGAATTACACTATAATGGAACGGTATATTCTCAATACCTATTAAAACTGTGGGTCACAAAACCTTTGTTTCTGAAGATCATACAGATCTGTTTCTTTTTTCATCAAGATTTCTAATCTGAAAGAAACAGGAAAACAGCAAGTTTTGTTGAAGGAAAAAGCAACTTTTATTGACTAGTGCAGAAACACCTGCAGCTTGACACATATAATTTAAAGTAACTTTTGTGAGAATTTATGTAGGTCACTGCTGGTTATGTAGATGTATGTTGGAGATACTGGCCCTGATGTAAACAATAAGCACATTTCTTGCATACAGTGCATAAATTGGTCAGCCAGTGCTTAAAGCGCAAAAAATAAAATAAAAGAAAAAGAAACTGTATAGGAACTAAGTTAAAAAGTCATGAGAAAACGTGCAAAACCCAGGTGCTACATTTTTAGGTTACCATGCCATCTATTTAGGTTTCTCTGATCTCTCTAAGTATGGGTAAGTGGTAGGTGTGCGTAGGCTGCAGTCTTCGTAAATCACGGGTGTGACACCAAGCCTCCTCACAGACTTGGTGTGAACCAGCATTCCGCGCTCTGCAACATAGAATTTCAGAAAGCAAGCACTGAATTCTCTACAAAACTCCTGTTACCACATATGAGCTGTGCGATAAACGCATGTTGTACCACAGATCTGAGATAATGCCATAGCGCAGTCAGTAGAGAAAGTATATATAGAAAGCAATGCAGGATGGAGGGTAGGGTGGAGATGGGTTATTCACTGTAACATTTAAGACAAGGTAGTGTGCCATCTTACCTTTACCACTGAACAAAATCAATCAACATTTTGCATTGTCCTCTGTATCTGCAACATGAAGCAGATACTCGAGGAAAGCTTTTCTTTTTAGAAACAACCCATAGTAAATATTAACACTGTCAACTTCAGCACATCACAGAAACATGGGCTACCTTTCATTAATCAAAGTTTTAGCATTTCTACTAATCTTTAGTAACCAATCTTTTGGTAGATTTTTTGGCACAGCTTCAGTATTCTAGCATTCAGAATTTGCTATTTCCCTGCAGAATTGTTCACAAATACTTCAGCAAGAACATCATAGAAGGAAAAACTCAAAGATTCATTCCTGGAAAAACTGGCTAACATAGATTTTGCTTCTTTAATAAATATTGCTGCTATTATTACACAGCATGAATAAAATAAAGCAGAGTTTAATCGGTTTTATTTTTTATTCCTTGAGGATGGTAGAGGAAGAAAGTTACCACAGTTAGTGCAGTTGAGAGTATATATTTTTACTAATAAGAGTTTTGGTCAAATAATAATATTTTATTCAGATGTACTCTAAAAATATTTTATTTTTATTTTTACATGTTTTATAAAGGGATTGCTTTATCTTATACTGGATTTAGTTTTGCTCAGCGTAAAATGTCTCTGTGTAATCTAGATGAAATTGTTGACTATACTAAATCCAAAAGTCCTTATCTCCTATTCCTTATTTAGAAACTCTGTGGATGCCAGTCAACAAATTCAAAACAAATATAGCAAGCAACAGATGAAGAGTCACTTCATTTCTGAAGGGAAAGAAAAGCACATTCATGGTCCAAAAAATTTCTTATCTTCTCAAGCCTTGGAACAAAGAAATAATAAACCTGTAGGCTTTCTTAACAACAGGGAAGGACAAAGACATAATAAATGCAGTGGTTATGGAACTTACATATACCATCCATCATAATGGCATAATGATTATCAGCAGAAAATGTCAAATGTGGTTTTTAAATTGTAGCTGGTTTATGAACACAGATGTCTGCAAAGAACTAACAGATCAGTTCTTAAATGTTGCTACAGTGACCTTATTAATTTTCTTAAACTGCAGTGGTTTTATAGTTAGCACACCAATTTACTGACACCAAATATAAAAATGCTCTGCAGTCGCTTAGTCTAATATAAAAAAAGCATTAGGCTAATATAAAAAAGCAACTGTGCACAGTTCTAGGTTCCCCAGTTCAAGAAAGGCAGGGAGTTACTGGAGGGAGTCCAGCAGAGGGCTACAAAGATGATGAGATGCCTGGAGCATCTCCCTTGTGAGGTAAGATTGAGAGACCTGGGACTGTTCAGCCTGGAGAAAATACAATTGAGATGGGATACTAACAATGCTTGTAAATATCTAAAGTGTCAAGTAGATGAGCTTTCCAGTAGAATCCAGCAAGAGGAAAAGGGGCAACAGGCACAAAATGAAACATGGGGAGTTCTGTATGATCATGTGAAAAACATTCTAGAATTTCTAGCATCTTCTACATTCTAGCAGGTTATTTGTAGTATCTCATATTTTCTCACAAGAAAACTGCTGAATTCAGCTATACATGAGAGCTACACTAAATGTAATGCATCCTATTTTATTATATTGGCCCACAAAATTAGGGGGTTGGTGGTATGGCAGTGTTGCATTCGTGTTTGGGCAATCCCAGTTATGCGTACATTCTGCAAGAAGAATTCCTTGAGCACAGCCCTGCCGAGGACTTTAGAGGTCCTGGCAGATGAAAAACTTAACATGAGACAGTGTGCACTTGCAGCCCAGAAGACAACCGTATCAAGTGGGCATCAAAAGAGGGTTGGCCAGGAGGGTGAAAGAAGTAATTGCACTCTTCTGCTCTGTCCTTGTGAGGCTCTACCTGCAGTACTGTATCCAGGCCTACGGAGTTTTTGAAGCAGGTACAGAGGAAAGCCTCAAGGATGATCAAAAGTACCACATTCACACATCTTTTAAATATGTCCAGGAAAGGCATCTCCACTACTTCTCTAGGCAGATCTTTCCAATGCTTGACAGCCCTCTCTGTGAAGGAATTCTTTCTAAGATACGGTCTAAACCTCCCTTGGTACAACTTGAAACTGTCCCTACATGTCCTAACGTGTCACCTGAGAAAAGAGACCAACTTTACACCACTTTTTCAGGTATTTGTAGAATAAACTGTATCTTTGTTAAATGCTCGGGAAACTATAAGCTAGTTTTTGTCACTAGAAGTGACAAAATACATGTATATTAGGAAGGAAAAGACTGTCTTATGTCAAAGATGGAAGAAATTATGTTTAACGGTTCATGGTGTCTCAAGATTTACTGTCTGTATTTTTGCACAGTCAGAAAGAATTTAAACACTACATCAAAACTGCTGTGCTTTTATTTATTCTTCTATTACTGTAAGGAAACAAGGAATAGAGATCGATGTTGAACAAACCTGATCATTTTCTTTTCTTTATACCTTGACATATTTTGGGTTTCAGTAGTGGACACTGTCACATGCATACACATTTTGAAATATGTAATATTAATTTAACAAAAATTAAGGTTGAACATAAAGAGCATAGAGTTCATTCATTTTTAAATCAAAATTTACTGACAATTCTACTGAAATAGATAAGATGATCCTTTTAAACTAGGGCTAATTCATTAGGAAAAAAAAAATAATGAAACAGTCAAACACCAAATGGAAGGGTCAGCTGCTTGCAAGATTAAACACTAACTGATTTTTATTTTCCTTCTGGGCCTCCACAAAGGAAATTTACAGCAATGCTTTAGAATTAGGTGCCTTTAAAACTCTGGGCCAAACTCATTTCACATGGAACTCCTCTGACTTAATGAGGCTATATTGGGAATAGATTTGGCCCAAAGGGTTTCTGAACATCCAACCACAAATAACACAGTGCTACTTTGTGCTGAGGAAAAACTTTTCAATAGATGAGAGAAACTTGTTCAGGGATATAGATGATTCTCTTTGGTGCTATTTGTACTTGAAATTTTGATACAACCTCATGTGACAGTTTCCAGTTACATTAAGCTCATTATTGCCACAATATTATATGCATCTTTTCATATAAAAATACAAAAATGTCTCCAAAAAATGAAATGAAAGAGAGCCTTTGTAATTAATGTAGCATTAAGAACACTCCCTTCACATTATATCTTCAAATTATAGCCATTTTCTAAAAAGATTAGAATGCCTGTAAAAGGCATAAATATCTCACAGCTATTTATATTTCCTATGCTTGAGTAATGTATGTGTCACCTTACTGAAAAATCATCCTGCAAAAAGGCCCATGGTATTTACTTTATTTAAGTACATATAGAATTATAGCTATAAGACAGACACCTGTACTTAATAGCATTTTAAATGGTGGTAGGTAACTTGTGATCTAATGTAATTGTATTCTATTCCAGGAAAGAATGAAGTAAATACTAAATGGCATTTCAGTAGACATCATAAATAGCAAGTCCATAAGAATCCGCAGATGTCCATGTGGTCAGTCACCTAGTTACAAACACAATGATTCTAATATTACTAAAGGAAGAACCATCACAAAGAACTCTACATTCTGACAGTATATCTAAAGCAAAAGATGAAATTCACTGATGTTAACCAAAAAAACCCAAAAAACAACAACAAAAAAAACCAAAAACAACAGCAAAAAAAACCTACTGTGTGCAGAGTGGGAAAAAAACTGTCTGTTCTGTCTTCAGAATACAATAAAAAGCTGAATAAGAATTTTTGTGACTAATATTGGGTTGTTTATAACCACTTTTTCAACCACAACGGCCTTACCTCTGATTGGGTTAAACATTTTTTAATCAGACATTTAGCTGCCATTCATGCTTTAATCCTTCCTTTTATACAACAACTGAAATTTATTTTTGGAGGATTTCTGTAATAATTCTGAAGTTATATCACCGATGAGGTTTACACTTTTAATTGGTATGTATTTCAAATATACCTAGCTACAAACTGCTTTGGAATATTTAAAGTGAAGAGGCATGGGGTTTGCTATCCAGAAGTCTTCTATTCAGCGTTGTTAAAATATACAGGGAAGTTCCCTTTATCTCTCAGTCTTCCCTTAATCTTCAGTCTAGTTCCGGATATCCACATGGCTACCTACAATTCTTAGTGAGGAGGAGAGGCAAATTAAGTATTTTAAGTGAAAAGATAAATCTCTGGAACCTCCTTGGTGAGGAATGTACAAAACTGTAAGGAAGATGTATTTGCAGAGATAGGGATATATATGCAGTTTGTAGAAGACTGGGAAGGATTTTCATTGAATGCTGCAGTGGTTATGATGGCATTTAAATATCTTTACTTTGACATGTTCATACCTGAAAGAGCTCTCCAGAGTTCAGACAGCAGTGTCAGCTGTAATTCTTCGCACCCCAATGCTTTCTATCAGAGTTCAGCATCCTTATCCTGTCAATTTATTCATTCTGTGAAAGTTCCTCTGAATAGCAGTCCTACTTGTTGGCTCATAATCTGCTTCCTCTGTTTGGTAACTTCCAGATACTCACTGAGTTTACCTGCTCTATAGTGCAAGTGATTCATAAAGGAGCATTGACCCTAGAACTTATCCTGAAGGGGCACCATTAATTTGACGAGTTGGACTTTCTCCTTTTGATCACTACTGTTTAAGCTCAGCAGTCCAAACTGTTATCTGATTACTTAATTGTTCAAACATTCAGCCCTTATCTCACCAGTCTGTCTACAATGATAGGTCATATGAAAGACCTAGCTGAAGTGAGAACATAACATTTGTGGTTAACATCAATGCACTTCATCTTCTGCTTTAGATATATTGTCGAAATGTAGATTTCTTTGTGATGGTTCACCATTCATGTAACCCAGATCTTCAAACATTACCTCCCCACTGTATAGAAACCTTTTCAGCCTTCAGTCATTTTTAATATTTACAGGCCGTACTACTCTAAGCACTTAAGTTTTTCCTCTGTATTTCCCCAACACACTTCAAAATTCTGAACAGTTATATCCATTAGTTCTTTAAATGTTATAAGAGTCAATAAACACATCATCTAGGCAAAATTATCAAACAAATTAATGGGCACTGATGGGATGCACCCACGAGTGTTGAGGAAGTTGGCAGAAGTGACTGCCAAATCATTCTCTATGATCTAAGAAAGGTCATGGAGAATGGAAGTGGTTTCCGAAGACTGGAGGAAAGCCAATGTCAATCCAATCTTCATAAAGGGCAGGAGGAAGGAGGAGCCAGGAAACTATACACCAGTCAGCCTCATCTCTGTCCCTGGGAAGGTGATGGAACAGCTTTTTCTGGATGCCACCTCCAAGCAAGTGGAAGAACAGAAGGTTGTAAGGAAAAGTCAATATGGATTCACCAATGGGAAATCATGCTTGACCAATCTAGAAGCCTTGTATGATATCATGACTGGCTGAGTAGATGAGGGGAGAGCAGAAGGTCTTGTCTACTTTGACTTCAGAAAGGCTTTAGATACCATTTCATTCTCATAGGTAAGGAAGTGGACAATGAGGTGGATTGATAAATGGCTGACTCCCAGTACTCAGAGGATTGTGATCAATGGCACGGAGTCTAGTTGAAGATCTGTAGCTAGCAGCGTTCCTCAGGAATTAATACTGGGTCTGGTCTTGCTCAAGATCTTAATCAGTGACAAGGATAAAGGTATAGAGTGCAGTCTCAGCAAGTTTTCTGATCATACAAAGCTGGGAGAAGTGACTGGGATGCCGTAATGCTGTGCTAACATTCAGTGAGACCTGGACAGTCTTGAGAGTTGGGCAAAGAGGAACCTTGTGAAGTTCAGCAAGGGCAAGTGTGAAGTCCTAAACCTGGGGAGGAATAACCACATGTGCCAGTATAAGTCACGGGATGACTTGCTTGAAAGAATGTGAAGCTCAGCAGAGAAGGATGTAGGTGTCCTGTTGGACAGCAGACTGACCGTAAGACAGCAGTGTGCCCCTATGGCCAAGAAGGCCAGAGGTATCCCCCCTGGTGCATTAAGAAGAGTGTAGCCAGCAGATCAAGGGAAGTTTATCCTCCCCCCCTACTCTGCCTTGGTGAGGGGTTCCCCAGTTCAAGAGAGCAGGGAACTACTGGGGAGATTCCAGTGGAGGGCTACAAAGATGATGAGAAGCCTGGAGAATCTCCCTTATGAGGAAAGGCTGAGAGACCTGGGATTGTTCAGTCTAGAGAATTCTGATTCTGGGAATCGTATCAACACTTAAATGTCTAAAGGGCAGACGTTAAGTGAATGGTTCAAGCTCTGCTGGTCAAGTAGTGTCCAGCAGCAGCACACAATGAAATGATAAAAAACAGGAAAAGAGTCAGTTCCATATGAACATGAGGAAGTTTTTCTTTATGTTTAGAATAACAGACAACAGGAAGAAACTGCCCAGAGAGATTGTAGAATCTCTTCTGGAGATATTCAAAACCCTCCTGGATACTTTCCTATGCAATCTGCTCTAGGAAACCTGCTTTGACAGCAGGGTTGGATTAAATGATCTCCAGAGGTCCCTTTCAACTCCTATGATTCTATAATTCTGTGAAAGACAGTAAGACAGTATTTCCATCTCAGAAAAGATTACAGTGCTTAAAAGCACCTCAGAAATTTTGATGTCATAAATAAACACAATCAAAATTAAGATAACAATTAGAAATAGAACACATACCAAGTAGAAATGCATTCAGAACATCCCTTTCCTAATAGAAAGGCATACCAATGATAGTTGGATAGTCAGATATCCTAGACACAAGATAGTCAGAAAACCCTAGAACTAGTTTAAATCAGCTGTAAATAAAGCCATTCATTACCATGTAATTGAAGCAGAGCTCTGCTTCCTAGAGAAACCTGATTCCTAAATGTGTTGTTATCTCATCTTAATATGGTGTACGTATAGTACTCTATTCTGACTTCATGAGACCTCAGCTGGAGTACTGCATCCACGTTTTGGGCTCCTGACACAAGAAAGATGTAGAGGTTTTGGAGAAGGACCAGAGGAGGGCCATGAAGATGATCCAAGGGCTGGTGCACCTCTCCTATGAAGACAGGCTGAAGGAATTAGGTCTTTTCAGAGTGGAAAAGAGAAAGCTACAGGGAGACCTCATTGTGGCTTTCCAGTATTTGAAGAGTGTTTATAAACATGAGGGAAATCAGCTTTTAACATGTGCAGGTAGAGAGAGGACAAGAGAGAATGGTTTTAAACTAAAGGAATGGAGATTTAGATTAGATGTTGGGAGATTTTTACTGAGAGGGTGATGAGATGCTGGAATAGGTTGCCTGGAGAGTCTGTGGATGCCCCATCCCTTTGGGTGCTTAAAGCCAGACTGGATCAGGCCCTGGGCAATCTGACCTAGTAACCAATCCAGCAGCTGGTAACCCTGCCAGTGTTAGGGCGTTGGAACTCGATAATCCTTGAGGTCCAAGCCTGTCTACGATTCTGTGATTTCCTGATCCTATGACACTGGTAAACAGAGGGGGTAGGGGTTCTGCCACACCTCAGTCAGAAGACCCGAATCATGTGTAGCCTTTAAATTAGACGGAAAAAAAAATAAGATTCTTAGCCCTCCTATCAGTAAATAAAATGTTTAATTTTAGCTGCATAATTATAGAGAAGCCAAAAAGTCATCACGATACCAGGCCAGGTCATCTTAAGTACTTTTTAAGTATATAAGTATTTTAAGAGATATCTTTAAATACTATCACAAAGCAAAGCAGATAGAAGATCAAGGCTTAGCTTTCAAGTTACAATTACAAACACAAAATTAGTTCTTCTTAATTTTGTAGATACCAGGTCTGCATACAGCATTAGCCATTTTCCAGTACATTTCCATTAGTAATGTCTTTGCTGATTAGTTTTTTTCTAAATTAGCATGTTTATCCATTAGCATATCAATATTGCTGCCAACCATCCTTTTAATTTTTAGTTTTCTTGTTGCAACAAAAAAAATTGCCAATAAAAGCAAGCTTTACTTGAAGCCTTAATTAACTCTAGTACAATTCTTTTTTCTTTCTTTTTTAAGCTTTCTTAATAATGATGTATAATATTGACTCAGATTACAGATTTGTTTTTCTTACTAACACCACTCACTTGAATAATAAGAAACTCATATCTTTTTGGTTTGGCATAGACACAAACTATAGTATTTTGCACAGTTTGGAGATGTTCTGATGAAAGGTTTTCTTAAAAAGGAGCAAGCCAGTGTCATAACAGTCAAAAAATTCTTTTACATTATTTATGAAGTTCCTCCTAAGAGGCTAAAGAAGATGCCGTTATGCATAGAATCATAGAATCATAGAATGACTTGGATTTGAAGGGACCTCAAGGATCATCAAGCTCCAATCCCCCCGCCACAGACAGGACCGCCAACCTCCATATCTAATACTAACCAGGCTGCCCAGGGCCCCATCCAACCAGGCCTTGCACGTCTCCAGGGATGGGGCATCCACAACCTCTCTGGGCAGCCTATTCCAGCACGTCACCAATTTGTGGTAAAGAACTTTCCCCTAATATCCAACCTAAATAAACACAGTGTGACCTATTCTGATCTCCTTTACACTTTTTTTTACAATTCTGCTTCCACATTTATCTGCAGTGATATGTGTCTTGTATGTGAGAGAACAGCCTGTCCTGATTCTTCCAAAATATTTTTATTTATATTCCCCTTTTTCTGCATTACAAATAATTCTGTTCATTGTTTTGACGTGTTCAATTTTACTCATTTGAAGTCAGTCACAACAGAATAACTAACACTGTTCAACCGAAATATACAGAGAGCTGTATCGAATATACAGCATAGCCAGCTTCTACTGCCTACACTGTTTTTCAGGACAGATACTCTTGTTTGACATAATTAAATCTTGATAGTAATTATTTCTACTGATTCCTGGTAGACTTCTGTTAAAGATATGCTTATCCACTTCCAAACACACTATCTTATTAAAGGAAATGCATGTCAGTAACTACAAAGCTGCGTTTTTTAAATTTGGAGTTTTCTAAAAGTCGTTAAAAATGAGAAGATAAAGCTTTCTCTCAAATGATCCCCTGTGTCTGTAAACCAGGAGGGCACAGACAGTATCTGAAACTCTAACACCTGATGAAAGAGAGAAAGGATGTTTGAGCGTCGTATAGCGGGTTGAGAACTTTTTGTTTATTTTAGCTCAGTAGGTCAGTGTGTATTAACTTATATGAAAATGCTAATTCTTTCTCTTCACTGTTGTCTTCTTCAAATAACAAGGTCCCTGAGCCATTTTGTTGAAGCATTTCATATGAAATGAGTACTTTCTATTTTATTCTAACTACAGAGATGAGGAAACTTCTGATAATTGTCAAGCTGAATCATTAATATTTCTTTCTGCTCAGTAAAGTCATCAAAATGAGACAAAAATAAATATGAAATAAAGTTCAGAAGAAACATAGAAACCAAATACTTTCTGAGTTGTTTCCAATACTCTTAAGTTGCATGACAACAGTGAGAGCAGATCTGCCTAAAATAACTGAATATTATCAAAGACTACCTTTAAACTTTTCCAGTATTCATATCTAAGATCATAAAATATTTTCACAATACAAGTACATTTACCATGAGCAAATGTTTAAACAAAAGAACCAGGAATCTTAATGAAACACCCTCAGGAAAATGTTTAAACTTTGCCCTTAAGTTTACTTTGTTCACTAATAGGCTTCTATTTCTAGTAGTGAGTAGGAAGGATAGGTTCAATGTGTTAATAAGAAAAAAGTAATAATATTTAATTAATTCTGGCTGAACACACATGGTTTAATATACTTGGCAATATCATTCTATCACATGATATGATAATTTAATGGAACTTTTTTATTTAAATTGCTGGCAAGTTTATGAAATTATAAAGCAAATAGGCCATGCACTTGGGTGTAATTGACTGTATAAATGTGTCTTATACTATACTGTTGGCAAATTAGCCAGTCCCTGTCACAGAATCAATTATTATCTAGCTATATTCTGCAAACACAATAGCAGAAATATAGCATTTATAGAAAAAAATCTCCACAATTGTTTATCATACACTGTGCATCTTGAAGTCAGGCAATAAACATTCATACACTGTATAATCATCTTATGATAATGCTGCTGCCAAATGAGTGCACATTTAAAGATTCCTTAATGTTGAAGGAATTCCATAAGTGGAATCACTGGTTTTGTTTTTATTTATTTTTTCCTTCTCAGATCAGCGAAGTGAATAATACATACGTCAGTGACTTGAAAGATATAAGGTTTGACTATGTGTCAATTTTCCAAAGCTGCTTAAGGGACTTGGACACTCAATTTCTCTTGTTAGTGCATCCACTTTAACCCGTACCTAGTGATGTCTTCAATAATCTGAGAATAGTAGCAAAAATTAAAGGATGCATTATCCATGTTTTTAATACATGCAGTTGTTACAGAGAACAATGGAGGATTCTGAATGAAGTGCACATTCAAAATATTATTTTTCTAATTCTCATAACAATGTGGCCAAAGTTATCCATATCTTTTATATATCACCCTACAATAAGGCCATATCTAAATTATGAGCAGTATTTAACATAACAGCATCTTGATGATGTAAAAATAGAAGTAAATATAAAAAACACTTCACTAAGGAACTCAAAATCTGCAGTTCTTAAAGAATATGTAAAAAGTGTAGTTGTTCTGAGCAAATGAGTGAAGAAGTCTCTACTACCACAACACAAACATTCTCCTCTATTTCTTCATCCCAGCTGCGCAAGGTCTGGGATCAGTAGGTGTATGGACTGTATGAACTGTGCACATACAATCAGTTTCACAGTGTAGATGTAATGGTACTTCTTTTCTCTGGAGGGAAACTGAGTGCAAACGTGTATGCAGATGGTATAGATCTACTTATGATTGTTTTCATGTACACATATGCGAGTTTTTACCCTATGATCTTCACTGTAGGTACAAAGAGAAGGATGTTCACTGCCATCCAGGTGCGCAGAACTACAGCTTGTGTAAACATCCCTCAACTATCTCACATACCAAAACACTTCACATATTATAGCAGACCGCATAAGCCCAACAGAACACTGACAGGTTCTTGGCAGCTGAAGCCCACACTGCTATGACTTCAAGACTGCTGAATCCCAAGCTATATGATTTAAAGCTTGCTTAGGGATGCCTGCACATACCTATGAACAGATGCATTGTAGATATCCCCAGCACCCTTAATGACATGCAGAAAGCAAGTTGTTGCTCTGCAATTCTTTGAAGTATCTTTACAGCACTTATGTGGGAAAACACCACCATCCAGCTGAGAGTCATCAGAAATATTCTGTTGTTCTAGGGCTCCAAAATCAACATTCTTGGTCTCAGCTCCATTATTTACCTAGACATTATTCTTTCCATGGATCCAAATTACCAATACCAATTTGAAAACAAATCTTACAAAAGGGAAAGTATCAACCATGTGCTTCTGTCTTAGAATGAGCCCCACTGAGGACACTCACAAATATATTGTATACATTTCTTATGAAAACCAACTGTCATCCAGCTAGCAGTACTCTTAGAATAGTGCTGTTTCCTGTAGCTTGAAATTAAGGTGTATCCCTGCATCGTTGATAAGCTTTTATCAAGGTCTTCCCTAACTTTGAGTCTTCTTGCATGTGTTCTTCTCAATCAATCAGTTCTGAGTTCTACGTTTCAGATTCTCATTTAAATTCAGATCTGAAATTTGGATAGAGTACTTATTCTGGATCATATATTGCCATAAACATTTAAGTTAAAAGTCTGAGGTGAATTCTGTACTGAGCTTCTCAAACAATGGCTGCTGAAAAATAAAAGTAGGCTTTGTTTTACTGAACCTAGTTAAAAAGGAAGCAAAAGTGGAAGGTTTCTATTAAAAACAGAATTTTTCAAGTCTTTTCTCAGTCATGTTCTAGTTACATCTTCTTCTTAGCTCTTTTGGATTCTTCATGGTGGAAATTTCTCATTTCTTTCTATTTTAATGCATTTTAGTCCTTTTACATGTTGGTAATGTAATATTGAACTCTTGTGAAAAACAAACAAACAAACAAAAAAAAAACAAACAAACACCCATCAACTATAATTGTATGAAAAAGAATAAATATGTCAAAACTGTGGGGCAGTTAGTTAACAACTTATGTTTTAGAAAGAATAAGTAAATCACAATTACTGAATTTAGACTATGTGATTCTACAGTAGGAATCATAGCAAGACCCTGCATTTTAATTTTTAAACTGTCTTGTTTTATTTGATAGTGAGGATCAAAAACAGTTTACCGTAGTCAATTCTGCTACAGTATGGCTTGGACTTCATACTGAATAACTTGAAAGTATAGAGTTGAAAAAAATACTGTGTGTTTATTGTCAGGAAATACAAATGAATGAGACTGGAGCAGAATAGATATATGCAAATGTAGGATCAATATTTCAGAATTTTCTTCTGGGACGTAGAAATGAGTATTGTTTGAATGAATGATTGAGTTAAAAATTCTATTTTCCAATGCCACAGCACACAAAACAAGTTAAAAACAACAACAAAAAACAACCAAACAAGCAGAGATGTCATCAAATACTGAGATATAAAAAATTGTCTTCCTTTGAAAACTGGAAAAGAAAAAACGGAAGTCAGTGTGAACACACTATATATGGGAGCATTCAAATTCACTTAGACCATGTTGTATTTATGTTTCAACGCTCAAGCAACCATCTATGAAGTTCTGCTTTACTTTTTCTTGTATTTCTTGTATTTATTTAATAGTATTATAAATAAAATATTGTTCAAGGAGGTGTATAATTAAATTGGTATAATTAGATGTTGTGTTTAAGGTACCCTTTAGAACTTTTGTTCTAAAGACATTTACATAATTGGCAGGGCTAAAATAATTGTAATTCTTTGTCAAGATTTCTTCTGTTAAGGTTGATAGTTCCTTACTTTGTATAGCTTGCTCTAAGTATTTGCTTAGAAAATACTCTAAATTCTATGCATAAATTGACAATACACAGCCCAAAGTCTTCTTAAGCAAACTAGCAGACAAAATCTACCACCCTGGGATTCCAGTCCAATATCTAAAAGTGTATCTAAAATAGTCCAGTATTCTGAAATAATCCTTCCACACAGCATCCAAACTCTGTACACTTCCAGTTTCTTCTAAAAAACCTGTGCATGACATGCAAATAACTTCTTTGTGGACTGGAAAGTCTAAGCATTTCTCCTTTAATGAAGAATATATAATTAAAGAAAAATTCCTTCAGACTGGATCATTTTTTTTACTAGCAGTTCTTGTGAGTTGAATTGTGATGTACAGGAGTACTATAATACACTTACACAAGTATAAAAAAGCAGAGCATTAAGTCTTGTGGAAACTCAGAGAATATAAGTTTTAGACTTCTGTCTTAGAAATGCAACTCAGATTTAGGTTCAGACACTGTACAACAGTAAGAATGTGAATGCTTACACTTGTGCTTATCAGTTAAGAATCTATCTGGATACCTTCAGTGCAAATGTTTTATGCCAAAGAAGAAAACTGCATTATTTAGTTTCAAAGAATTAATATAAAGCATTATTGATGCGCGGTTGCAATAAAGTTAGATACTGGAAGACATCCACATGAATAAAAGATTTTATAAAATTTCTAAGATTCTTTAAAATCAGTGGGAGAAATTCTTCATTCACTATTTATGACCTTTATTGACCTTACGCTGTCTTCATTTCCCCTACACTTAAGCCTCAAAATTTCACTTTTCCTTAAATTAAAAGATAAAATTCTCAAGTGACCTTCCCTGGCATACTAGCAGCCTCTTCTTGGCAAGGCCTCTGCTCAGCTGCTTGTCTTCTTCAGCCCATCTCCTTGGCCTTCAGGGACCAAGAGGTCCTTGCAGCTCCTTGACACTCCATGTGCATAGAAAAGCTTAAGGATTTCTACACAGGATTAAAACAGTTCTTAAAAGTCTTTCATAAAGTCCTATCATGAATCTGTATGCTTTTTCCCAGATAATAAACTTTTTGCTGAGGAAAATGAAAAGTCGTATGTTGCTATTGCTCTAAAGTCTCTTTTTTCCATCTGTAATATACTTTGAAATAACCTTCTTAAACTGGGACCCATTGTCAATGGGAAACATGAAAAAAAATAGACACAGTATAGATTTCTACAAAAATGAAGTTTCAACTTCCTTGTCCTTGTTTACCAGAAAAAAAACACGATGATTTCCATACTTTCAATTCTTCCTAAACACATAATCATAAAACTGTTAAGCTCCCTGGGGCAGAAAAACTCTTTCATTGTATTTCGTGGAGTACCTTGTAAAATGGCACCAAGCTCTCATTTGGTCTTCAGGGAGTAGTGTGGCAAAATGAATAAGTAATGCTTTCAGAAAGCACATCAACTATAGAGCAAGATACATCACCTACTTCACAGAACAAAATTGATAAAAATGTCAACAGAATAAACTTCCACTGGCAACCAGCAGAAGCAAGAAGGATGGTCTCCATTGGTGGAAATGTATACTCTAAAGACTTGAAAATTGCTTGTATTGTTATATGCGTTATATAGTGTAATATGTGTTATAAAGTAAGTACAGCTTGTAGGTGGTTGATTATTAAAAGTCAATATTAAAAAGAGACATTTCTATTTTTGTGTAATTATTGCTAGTATAGATTAAAATATAAGCACTGTAAATGTATATTTATCAAAATAAAATTTGAATAAATTGTGAGCATCCAAAATTGTTCTATGCATTTTATCATTATTTTTAAAATTATATTTAAGAAGGAAGTTAATATAAAAAAGTGGTTTGCAATATCAAGTAGTTCATCTTTGTCAATTTTTCCCATGTGAGTAATAAATCCTTCCTATTTGCCAACTCAGCCAACAGATATGCTTGACTGAGTCAGGAGAATTGATAGCCTCTTTGTAAAAATCTATTACAGAGTAGATCAGCATGTCCATAGTTTCAGGGTTCTGCATCAACTCTTTATCTTCTGAAATGACCTCACTTGTAAATGAATCTGGAATTTTATCACGTTGGTAAACAGAACTTATATTTGCTTTACATTTTTTTCTCTAAATTATGAAGTAATATGTTGCATTAAGAAATAGTGGAACTCCACCCCCCTCAAAAGACCAAATTATGATGACTTTTAAATTGGCCTCAATCTCTTTTATGTAAGTACTAAACAGTAGTAACTCAAACCTAGCCTATCTAGAACAGAAATACATCAATGAAGCCCAAGTAATAAACAATATGTTGTCTGAAATACAGAATAGTATCACAGATTAAGCATGACACATTCATTGCCATCCATAACCCTTTACTAGGTTAGAGTTTCAACTTGATTTCTCTTAGCTTTAACATTGTCTTCCCCAACTCCTTTACGTATAGATAAGATTGCTCCCTAAACAAAGCATTATTGAGCATCATGAGAAAGGAGACCTGATTTTTTAGAATAAGTAAGCCAGGATACCAAAAAACAAATGCAAAGGTATACAATAAGTAGAATCTACCATTAATAATATCCTTTAATGAGGAAAGCATAAAGTTCTGCTCTACCCTGAAAGGGCAACCTCTGATGACAGGAAGTCATTGGCATTTTCAGCTGCGTTGGCTTTATCACATGTACTCTACTTAGTAAGTGTGACGGACACATCATGTCAGGGATTTTGATGCCACTCAGGCTGATGGGGTTTAGAGATATGATACATCTTTCTTGCTTCAATTGGGAGTAAAGTGTGCAAAGAAACTGCATGGTCACACTGTTCAAAGTTAAATGTAGACCAGAAGAGAAAAAAAGTTAATGTGCCTCACTGCAGTATTTGCTCTTAGCATGCAGTTGCAAGCTTTGAAAGTCCTGTTTAAGTATCTCTTTTTTAAGATAAATACCTATTAAGTAATGTATATGCACAAGCTGAAGTGTTAAATGGTTTGTTGAAACCTATTAGAGTACACAAGATGATAAACATAAATTATAGCTAATATACTGCACCAGTGATTTTTAAACATAAAAATTACTGACACTGTAAAAACACACTTGAGTCATCGTAGCAGCATAATAGCACTAATCCATGTTTATCCAACCGTGCACTTTTCAAAAACAACACAAACCTCTAATAAATGCTTTGGCTTCACCTTGACAACTTATATGGGTTATTGCCTCGTTCATGCCTGGATAACCATGTGTTATGACTTAAATGTTCTTTAATATCAATTTATGCCTTGAAGAAAAAGGATTGAATAACATAGTGTACATATGGTTCAATTTATTACAGCAAAACAATCATTTTAGTTTGAAGATATTTTCTCATGGTGCATATCATAGAAATCTTATTCAATAGAGCTCTCAATAAACCAGATTTTTTATGTCACAATAAATGAAACTAAGGCAGCTAATTGTTGCTAAGATTCTAAATGGATGAGTCTATTTGGCTTTCTTGTCAATCAAGAAATAAATTCCTTAACACTTGTATTTCTGGATTCTAATGTCTCTAATTGGATTTTACACTATCTGATTAACGATGTAGTTTATAGACTACTGTAAAAAAATCTGATACTTAAAAAGTGGAAGAGAAAATTGTGGGTTGTCAGCATTTATGGAAAGGGCCAAGACAACATTGAGTAATTTAGTACTTTTGCAAAACAGCAACGAGAAACATAAAACCTGGCCAATCATGCCTCTTTTGTGTTAATCCTGTTGTGTGTCCATGATTAAAAAAAAAAAAAAAGACTGGAATTCTATCGTAAAGAATATGAAAATGTGCAATACTGTGTACTGAAAGTGAATTGCAATTTCAGGAAGTTTAGAGACAGAGAGAAAGAGAAAGAAATGAAAGGAAATAAAGGAAAAAGAAAGAAAGAGAGAGGGAAATAAAGGGAGGGAGGGAGGAACGGAGGGAGGGAGAGAGGGAAGGGAAGGGAAGGGAAGGGAAGGGAAG
>NW_024884943.1:25642-44703 GCF_019232065.1 Centrocercus urophasianus
GGGAAGGGAAGGGAAGGGAAGGGAAGGGAAGGGAAGGGAAGGGAAGGGAAGGGAAGGGAAGGGAAGGGAAGGGAAGGGAAGGGAAGGGAAGGATTAACTTTCAGTTCAGAACCATACACTGATGTGTCAGTAAACTGGCAATGAATAAAACTCATACAGAAACTCATACATGGCAAGCAAAACGTTCTTGTTACTCCTGCAGAACTAATTTTTATACTGCCAGTCTCATTTTCATGAACTTTCTACATGTGCTGAAAATATTTATGAAAATTTTTCATACAAACAAACAACAAAAAAACAAGTTGTAATTTATGAAGAAATGGCAATCCTAAAGTAATTGTGGCTATAAGAATGTTTGTTGTTATGCAATCTCTATTAGAATGTGAAGCAGACTGGATATAAACTAATTTAAAACTACTACTACAGAGGAGACAGCAGTGGCAGTGCAAAAGCTCTTGTTATAATGAGCGTTTCACAAGTTTCAGTTCTCAACAATGAACTTATTGTGAAATATTCACCTTTAAGCCACAAGTTTTTCTTGCATGCTGTCTGTGAATATGTAGATTTGGAAAATTTGAAAAAATAGCTATTTAGAGGAAAATAAACTCTCAGTATTTCCCATTTCTATGCTTACCCAAGTGTCTAGGGGTAAAGTTCCATATTTTAGGATTTTCTTCCAATTATCAGCATTTCAATGGAGTATTTGGCAAAGAGATAAAAGTTCAGGAAGATTCTGTTTCCTAACAGAAAATACAGAGAAAATAGAGAACTTCCATGATCGTTCAATATGACCAAAAGATGTAAGAAACAAATTGGCTCTTTGAGACATGAATAGCAACTGATGAACTGGATTCCATTTTTGCTGCCTCCACACTCCATGTCTCAGACAATTTGGTTATTCCTTTTGGGAAGAGAAATGGAAGCAAGTTTTTAACCAGATATGTCAATAGGAAATATGGAAGAGAAGATGGTAAGGTAACCTGAAAGCAGCTTAAGTGGAGAATATAGCAAGAAAAAAGCCTGATGCAGAACCAAGCTGTTGCTTTATTTATCGAACAATTACTTGCTATGATCTATCCTGGCTTGCTAGGAGACCATTGAAAGAGAAATGATGATAAAAAGCACCATTTGCTTAGTGATGAGCAAGACATGTCAACTACTGTGAGGCACTGCACTTTTTATCAAACAACACTCTTTTCCCTCTAATCTCAAACTTTTAATAACATTTAAAACTTTGATGGTAGCTATTGTGGTTTTTTTGTTTGTTTGTTTGTTTGTTTGTTTTTGCCTTGATGAACTCAGACCTACATTTTGCTGAGATCATAGATTTCTGTCCTTGCAGAAAAACATCTCTTAGCCAGTCATTTTATACCATGCAGAACCCGGAATTTACATGCTAAAGAGTAATTTCAAAACAATGCATAGGAAGTCATAATGAAAACAGGTCATTTTTAGATTTGTAACAGAATAGTGACAAGTTGCTTTGTCATGCCCCTTTTGAACTGCTGTATTTCTGTAGTAGTCATCCTTTTTCTCTTTAGAAAATCTTTGTAAAACAATTTGGAATTTTAGAGAAATCTGTGTTATAAATGTGTGTTAACAAAGCCTACATTAAAGCTTGCATTTAACGTTTAATTGAATTGTTTCAGAAGATCAAGTCATTATGGTATCAACAAGATTTTTTATGCATTTATGAAATGTAAGATTTTATTTGCTAGTATTTCTAGCATTTTCTCAAAATAATATCTAACTTCTCTTATTTGTATAATTCCTCTTCTGTGTAACATGTACGAATATTTTCAAAATAAGAGCTTTTTATTACTTATTTGAAACTATGAAATCCGTTTTTCCAGAAAGACTTCCCAAAGTTACTTCCCCACCTAGTGTTTTTCTGAACAATCACTCCCAGACTGTGCAGCTAATACTCACATATGTCACTGTGTAAAAGAAATGTGTGTCTTTTGACTGGTTGCACTTCAGCCTAGGAAATATAGCTTTTTCTAATTTTTATTTAGAGTGTATATATATATCTTTTCTTGACCAAAAGTGTGCCAAGAGCATAAATAAAGAAGTCTACATACAACTTTATTTTTGCAAAGCATGTTGTAATCAAATTCTGCATACTACTGACTTTTTAAGTCCATTGTAAATACTTTTCTCACACAAGTACTTACCAAAACCAGGGTTGAAACAGGTGTGTAACTCTATCTGCAGCTGTTCTATATGACAGAAGCATAAATAAAAAATGTATAAAAGAAATAAATAAATAAAAGCCTGTTTGATTTCTTCCACAGCTGCAGAGGATGTCAGACCAGTTTCTGACAGCAAGAAAGGATAAAAGTTAAAATTCAATGTACACTAATTCTAATTTCTAATGATTTAGAGAATGTACACTACTTTCATACTACTATTGCTTTCAAATGTCCCTTGCTATGATTGTAGCTACACAATAGACATCCTGAATAATCTATTGAGGTAAGACCAGCAAAATAATAAGTCTCATATTTTATGCTAACTAGTGGTATTGCTCAGGAGCAGTCATTTCTTACTCAGGTAAAATCACTTGTTGTGAGTAGTCTGACAGATGGGTATGCTCACAGAGCTACAGGGAAAAACTATATTGCTTAAAGTCTGCTATGTGCAAAAATCTCTTCTTTAAAGCATGCAAGTACTGCTGTGATACAAAGGAACTATCTCGTTTTGCTGAACAATCACACTGGTAATAGAAGACCAAAGCAATATGAGAATGACCTCCAACCTAGGAACATTTACCAGTGCAGTTTACTGGTACTGAACACACAGCTTGAGTTTTTTATTGCCTTCCAGTAAATAGAAGTTATTGTAGTACTGAAAAGTACATTTAAAAAAAATTACTCAGACCTTCTATGTTTTAATGCTGCTTTACCTAAGAACACATCATTGAAACTTCAGATCGAAAAAAACTTCAAATATAAAATTCAGTTAACATGCTTCTACTTCTTTCATCTCCATCTACACTATGTGAAAATCAATTCTGAAATGTAACTCTATTTTAGCATCTTTAGACTATTTAAGGTGATCCCGTTAGCTTCCCTTGATAGATGTTTTCTTGTTAGCACTGAAAGTTAGGGTAAAAACATGGAATGACATATCCATAGCTTTTCTTTTTCCCCTCTAAATTTTGTAAAATACTTAAACATTCCAAATTGGCATTTAGAGGTACACCATGTTCATTCAGAAACCAAGTGTTCAGAAGAAACATTAAATTTAAGGATTGACTCTTCCCTGAAAGGGCAAGAAGAGGGATCAGGATTTTGCGGGCTCTAAGCTTAGAGCAGCAATTTGGACTGAGCCCACACAGAGCTCTGAATACTAGGCAGAAAGAATAACTCCATTTTAATATCGATAGCATTTATTTCTATGAGTAGTAATTTTGTTTTGTATTCAAGAATTGGAAGTATATATAAAATGGGTACCTTATTGTCTTGCAGCTTGGAGTAAATTCTAAATCAATAATGATGCTCCTGAAAGTAAAGGACTATACCAGAAAGAAGTGAATTAGTAGACAATCAGGTTGTAACAGGTCAGGTCAAAAGTCCTTTAGTATTGTGGCAAGTCTTGGATTCTTCAAAGAGAAGTCCAAGAAACAGAGTAAGTAATAGATTCCTTCCATATTATAATCTGCTCCCTTTTGGCAATCAGAAGGTTAGGATTTCTGGACTATGCAGTACATTACTGTTTTTAAGAGCATAAGATATATTCATCTTTCTGTAATTTGTGCAGTGGCTTGTTGGAAACTATTTTTGACAGCTATAAAAACCTACAGCAATACATCTTGACTAAATATTGTTTGAAGTAGGCTTGCTTAGTATTTGTGTAATCAAAGAGCTCCAAAGTCCTTCTGTTAGGGAGTAGAACGAATATTTCTTCTATATTTAACTTTTTTGATGCTCATGGCATTTAAAGGCTTATTTACTTTCCCCCTTCACAACTGCCACTTATCCAGGCTGTAGAGGTCCAACCTACTGTCTCACCATATAAAAACTACATCTTTTCTGCAGCCTTTCTGCACCTCCTTAGCTTTTTGTTGTTTCATTGGAAGAACTGCTCCAGATACATGCACAATATGCATTTATATAACAAAAAGGGTTCTTGATTTTTCTTCCTGTTTCTTTTAGAATATGAGGGCTGCTTTGAGAACAGTGCCTCCTATTTTGTTATACTGGTCCACAACAACAGAGGCAATTGGTGGTGGTGTGGCAGTATAGGCTGAACCTTCCCACCAATATTCTGTTAAATTTTCTTGCTGTGCCACAGATGGCAGCAGAGGGGCAGTCTGATGAAGTGGTGCCTGACATGGAAGTGTGTATGAGAGAAAGGGGTGGTAATGAATTCCCCCATGAAGAAAAAAAAGGGCAACCACTGATATTCATTGACACTTGCTGAATGCTTATGGAGACCAAACAGTGGATGTGAGCACAGAGGGGGGTGAGTGGTGCATTTCAGCAGTGATAATGGTAGCCGTGACTCACTGATGTAGATTTTTACAGGTACAGCATGCAGGTTCTTGTTCATTGCTGGTGAAAATGCATTGCAAATGGATTGACTTCTGAAAAACAGTTTTTAAATGAGATTTATTTTTCCATCAGGGTTGTTATGCTCTTTGAATCTGTTAGTTTCCAAATAAGTAAGAGGCATTACTTTTGGAGCAAACTCCATATTTTATAACATACGATTTGATTTACATTTTTTTACTCAAGCAAGAACCTATCATTTGCCAAGAACAGCATTTGGTGATCTGATGACTAACTTTCTGAGTAATAATTATTTCACACATGTATACATAGAAAGATTTCTGCATTTTAAAATATTGTTATTTTTTCAGTAAGGAATTGTGTTGTCATTTTTAAATCATCAGTAAATGGCTATCATGTGATCCTTTGGTATTTTTTTTTTCAATTGCATATAATTTTTTGCAATGTTGAATAAACTTGTCCTCAGAATTTTTTTTTCCCGATTGATCATTTGATTTTTCATATTGTTTAGGAAATACATTCAAACACAGAACATGTGCTGTCCTGATTATAAAATAACTTTGCTTTGATATCTGCCCTATTTTATGTCATGAGTACAGAAAAATACTGTGAAGAAATAATAAAATAACATTAGCAGCCATCTAAGTTAAAGTAAGTAAAATTTTTAAAGGTGGAAAATGTTTAGAGATAGTGAAAGAAGAAACAAGGAAGTAAAAACTAAGGATACATCCTTTTTCTATTTTTAAATATTTTATTTAAATGATGGGTATTCTATCTATTTTTGTTAAAAATACACATAGATTAACATACGCTGGACCAACTTTACTGACTTTTAATAAGGAAATTATGACAGACTGGTTCTGAGCCTCGTGTATATTTGAGCAACTCAGTTTTCATTTCAGAACTGTGCAAATATTGATGATGCAGGTGCTATTTCCTCAATATCTATTCTACTGGGAGGCAAGTAATTACAAAAGTCTTGTGGATATCTGCAAATGCTTGTCACCATGCCACCTGAAAACGTCATACGCTTTTGTTATTCATTGAGTACACTGTAGAAAGCAGAAATGTGACTCACTGCACATAAGTAAAATTTATTTATTCAAAAATCTTTAATACATTGTTAAATTTAATAATACTTTATTGTAATAATATAGTTTGTTATATTTATTTTATTATAATTAACATACTTTGTTCTATTTAAAAATACTTAATACTTTGTTCAATACTATGTTTTTCTATTAATAATTTTGTTTATAGTATATCTTAGGAACTTATAATAGTTTTTTGATTTGTCACAGTCTTTCTTTTTTTGTTTTTCTGACTTTGGACAGCCTTTCTCTCTTTCTCCTGGAAATACTCCAGTGTAGGGTGACGAAGACCGTATAGGACCTGGAGCACCTCTCTTATGAGGAAAGGCTGAGCAACCTGGATCTGTTCACTCTTGAGAAAAGAAGTCTCAGAGGGGATATGATCAATGTCTATAAATATCAAAGGTGTGGGAGGGAAAAGGACAAGGACAGACTCTTTTCAGCAGTATGTGGCAATAGGACAAGGAGAAACAGCCACAAACTGAAGCATAGGAAGTTCTGCACAAATGTGCATAAGAACTTCTTCACAGCAAGAGTGATGGAGCACTGGAACAGGCTGCCCAGGGGGGTTGTGGAGTCTCCTTCTCTGGAGAATTTCAAGACCTGCCTGGATGCCTATCTGCATATCTTGGCCTAGTAAGCCTGCTTTGGAAGGGGTATTGGACTAGATGATCTCTAGAGGCCCCTTCTAGCAATTACAGTTCTGTGATTCTGCGACAGGAGTTTTACTTTTAGTAACTTTTATATTGTTAGTTCTACTACAAAAACTTCAAATACAGTAGATAATCCATTTGGTGAATTCTAGCACTACTTTATAATGCTTCCCTCCCTCTTCCCCTTTCCTACAGTCTCTCCCCCCTGTGTCTTCAAACACTAAGCTACCTTTGGAATATTAATCTTTTTGCCTATGTGATAAGAACTCAAGCTCATAAGAGCTGGAAAACATCTAGAATATAACAGTCACAGGTGTCGATACAGTCAGTGTAATATAGGTAGCTATTAAATTTGTAAAGAAGCTTGCTTGATAAGCAAACTAATATAATTTTATAGGCTGAGTTTACACAGGAACAGTTGCAGTTGAGATGCACGCTGCCTGTTTTCTGCTGTCCTAATTATTTTATCTTTTCCACAGTATGGTTCCCTCTAGTGATTCTTGTAAGGAAAGAGGCTACCTGATCCCTTAATCCAGCTAGCATTTTACAAAAGAAGATCCAAATTAGTTTTGCTTACACCAGATGCTTTATGTGCAATTGGGTATCAGACAATGGTGTCTGAAATATGAAACAGGTAAATTCAATGATCTCCTTTGAAAGAATCTCTTACCTGGGGGAACTCATGTGAAATGAGTTGTTTGCATATTTGTTGCCACTATGCAGTCCTGTCTCCTCCCCTTATGCAAACCAATGAATTTGTAAGCTGATTGCCAGCTATCCCTAGTGTCAGACTCAGTAACAAGAGCTGCAATGAGTATTTGATGGAAGAAAAGCAAAATCAAATTTAGCAGACTGGTTACAGCAGGCAAATATTTTGTGAAGTGAGCATATTATGTCTAGAACCTTGAATATGCTATGATAAGGGAAAAAAATTTTATAGGTAACATCTAACAGAAACTGTACTTTAACATTTCAATGATTAGCTATGCCAATGACTTAGTTTTCTGCAGGTTATACAGTTTCTTATTGTATTTTACTTCAAAATGATATAGTATTTACCTACACTACTATAACAAAAAATTTGAGTGGTCATGGTTTAGAAAGGTCATGTACTTCTATATTTAAAGAACATACTCATGAATACTCATGAATGTGACCTGTAAATCAGCTATGATTATAAGCTAAACTAGAATAATGTGATCAAAGGTTAGATAAAAGTGTCAAGTATACTGCACATTTCAAATTTCTTATTTTATTTATCTATATATGTTTCAGAAAAATACCGAAATCTCCAATAAACATTTTTGATCAGTTGAACTTTTTCAGTTTCTTTTAATCTTAGAGGAATGTTGTATCATTAATACAGGATGCACAGACCTGCGCAACTTGATTGATGCAGAAAACACTGGCCCATAAAGATACTTTGTACTTTTATCCAGTTTTCCCTGATACAGCTGGAAAGTTATCAGAAGCCAGAAACAATTCTCAGTTAGTAGTTTGCCAATAGTGATCCTGTATTGAAGGATAAGAATGTTAAATGAGATGAGTGAAGCTAGTCGTATGCTATTCAGCCTCACTTCTATACTCATCACCTTTAGTGCCAGAGAACAGTACTTGATATATTTCACAGAATATTTCACAGAATATTTAATAGAATTGTTTCCTCACACATGCAACACTGTTGTAACTAATTATATTAAATACTGTCTGAAAAACATTCAAAGTACTCATCCTTTCTCTTCCCCAGTGTTAGGTACATATGATAAGCATTACAAGCCTGACTAGGAATATCTAATTCTGAACAATTTTCTCCTGCCTACTACTGGAACATTTTTCTTCAATGTGGTTATCTGACTAGCAAACACACAGACTAAAATTAAGTGTTAAGCCTTGTCATACATCATAACTTTTTCTGGTAGCCCTCTGGTAGATGTGAAAAAAATATTCCAGCCTCTTAACTATTTCAATCACAATAGGCTGAAAAGTTTCCATTTCTAGTTGTTAGATAATGTAATTTGAGGCAGTTTCCTTTTTTGCCCAGTAAGATATATTATACATATGCATAATATGTATTGGAGATATTATGGAGAAAATAGATATTATAATATATATATCAAATATATATTATCTCTAATGGTATTATGATATATGTATATCTAGCTACATTGTGATAATAAGAATATCACTTTAACCCTCACTTAGATTGATGAAATTTGTTGAAATGTAACAAACTAATTGAAATTGGAATATATGTACAACCCCAGCACTCCATTTACTACATTGTGGAGTACCTGCTATGCACAGTTCAATTAGTCATAGGCATGGGTGCTGAACACATGAGAAGAGCACTTTTTATGAGATACTGATAAAACTGTTATTGTTTCTAACAAACTCAATGAATTTTAAAGCAGAACACAATTCAAAATTTCCATTCCTGCTGTTTCTATTTGGTTGTATTTTTCATTGAAATACAGAAGCCCTTGTAGATATCACACAGATGAGGACAAAACATATGATCACATGCAACTGTGTTTTCTTGTTCTTGGGCAGTATCTGGTCTTTTTATCATTAAGGAGTCTTTGAGGACTTGAGAGAAGAATCTCTTAAACTCAAATAGCTGAGACTCTTACATCAACTCATTCTGCAATGTAAATTATGAAGTTTAGGGAAAGAAAAAGCAAAAATTCAAGTAATTTCTGTTTTGCAGAATGACACACTTCAAAGATCTAATAGTTCTTCTTACCTTCATTCGGAGGCCCCTTCCAACCAGAGCGGTTAACATCCTGTGATTCTGAAATCCTGTTACCAGCATGTTTGATCTGAACAATCTTACACTTATTCTTTCTAAATAAAATCCTAATCACACTGTCTCCCTCCCAGGCAAATATTAGTAATATACCCATTCCAATTTGCTCATTTGTTTCTATACAAACCAAAACTAACACCTTATACTTTGTTATTATCAGGCAGGGAAGGGTAAATTTTCTTATTATGTTGTAGAAGTTGCAGATTATTTCTTATTTTCATTGATTAAAAAAAAAATAAAAAATTGAGCATTTAGAATAAGAATAGGGGAGATAAAAAAAATGTTTATAAGAAAAGTTTAAAAAAACTCTACGTGGTATTTGTGTAACTTACATAAGAACACAGCCTTAACACTCAAAACTCCAAAATATCAAGCACAGTACATGCATATGCTTGCATTAGTGCTGAGCTCCAAAGTGGCACACACTGTGCCAAGAAGAAATAAGGTTTTTACAATAAGGATTTTATACTAGTGCTTGTTGGCATTAAACAAAAGTTGCACCCTTAATTTAAGCCACCAAAAACTCATATTAATGAACCCCGCATTAATTTTATTTATAAATAAATTATTTAACACATCTGCCTTTTTACAGAGACTTTGTGGCCTCTGTGTGCTCATTTGTGAAGAGGAAAAAACATCATACTGAGATCTCAAGTGTTACAGCAATTAGTAAATTGAGAAAGATGTTGTTCCAGGAGTTTCAGGGACATTGTACTTCACAATCTTCAATTTTACAATTAGGATAACTTCAAATGTGTTCTCTAACCTTAAGAATGTCAACATGTTTCCATTATCTACTGTGTACATATTATTTTGAACCTACTTCACACAGCAGAATATATTAATGCATTTATTTAGATTCTGATAAAGTGGTCCTTCAGACATAGTTAAGAACTTAAAGCCCTCGTAGAAGGAAAATTATAAAATGTTAAATGAGAAATTGCATGTATAATTTTCATTGGTTCATTGCCTCTTTTTGATCTGAAGAATTGAAACACTAAAACCTGATATTCTCAGGCACTTAACAGTTCTGGGATTTATTTTTGTGCATTTCTTTTTTTTTTTTTTTTTTTTAAAAAAAAAAAAGGAGACTAAAAAGTGTAAAAGAAGAAGGGAGAATGAAATTTATTTTATCTTGCTTTGAACATGATGGGCAGACATGATAGATTTCAGCTTTTATACATTCACTGTTTCTATCTGATAGAAGGGTCAGCCTCAAAAAGTGACCTACTATGTAGGGATCTGAAAAATGGATCTCATGGGAGTCATGCCCTTTTACATTATTCTGAAAGTATCCAGCAACTAGTATCCACTCTCTCTCCACTCAGCTTTCAGATGACTTCAAAGTTGATATGGCTGGCCCTAGGCATGCACTCATTAAGCCATGCTTGTAAAAATGCTTTAAGTCTTCTGAAAAGGAATCATGCAAAAATAGCACTTTGCTTACTCCCATTTGCTGCTTTTTAATTTTTTTTTTTCTTATTCGCTTTAGAGCCACTACCGTATACTTCCAAAACAAAATAATTTTCTCTTTAATAGTTTTATCATTAGCATACCAAGGAAAAATGTGAGGGATTATCTTGGACATCAATAGTGGTATTATTGCACACAGCCACCTGTGGGTAATTAACACCATAATGCAGAGATCAGATATGCTGTAGCACACTATACGATTCTTATAATTGTTTCAGTCATACGATCTGTCCATCTATTCTAAGTTTAGATGACTGGACTCTTCTTCCAGGAATATAGCTCCCAGGACTGCAAGGGGCTTTAATCACATTGCTTTTCATCCCTTGTTTCAAAAGTAGAGGAAGGAGATCACTAACACTAACTTGCTTGACCAATTTCTTTCTTGTTCTAGGTCAGAGGAAAGACTCCTAGTACTTAAAATAAAATAAAAATGAATTAAGCATCTCTTTATTTGCAAGCTGAAAAGACTGGATATGAGAATTAGGAAACACGTCGCTACACAATGGCAAGTTTTTAAGTCTGTGTAACAATATAGCTCCCATGTAACTTCTATGTTTGAATTTACACTCACAGAATGTTAAACATCATCACAATGTTCAATATGAATGTTCCACAAATTTAAAGCCAAGTGAATGAACTGCTAGGAATAGTCTATACAATATATATTTTTATCTGTTGAAAAAAAAAAAAAAAAAAAAAAGTCTTAAGCTTTTCTGTTAACTGAAATTATTTTCCAGATGTTTTTCCAAATTTTCCCTAAATTATACATCCTTTTGCATTTAGACAGAAATGTGACACTTCTACCATAAATAATAACATTTGTCAATATTTTCTATGCAGTAACTGGCACAGTGGGAAGAGAGAAGCAGTGGGAAATGAGGATGCTTGCCCAATTCTTTTGATCTTAGCTTTAATTTGGTGGAACCAGCACCAGTTGTGAGCTCACATAAATCTATTTTTGGAAACTAAGTCATCTATTAGGTCACTAGAAAATATCTTTTTCCAATTAATTCAAATACTATAGATTTTTAAATCTGAAATGTACCAGTGAAAACTTACAACTTGATGCTATGTAATATTTAGAAGCTTTTTTCTCCTACTTATTCATTTGAAGAATAACTTGTATGCTGACAAAGCTGAAGTAACTGCTGAAAATCTTATCTATAAAACAAATACAATACTTTCTGAGTATTTCAGATATCTCCTCATGTAAACTGTGAGGCAGGATGATACTTAAGTCACACAAAACTTTAGGTCCATGAGAATTCCATTCAGTGTATGGCATTACTCATATTCTATAATGAAGATATGCATGTATGTATCTTGACAGCAGTTTAGAATATATGGGGCAAGAAGAGAATTAGGGACTTTGTATGTGGGCTGATCACCAACTTTCCCTCCTCTTCCTTAGAAAAAAGTCTATTTTTGAGTCATTGACGTCTCTTAGAATTTTAAACAACTCATAGGGAAAAAAAAAAAAGAAGAAGAAGAAAAAAAGAAAAGTAAAAATAGGGAAATGAAAAAGTTTAAAACCAAAACATTGAAATAGAAAAAGATAAGGAAGTGAACGAGTTTAAAAACTGACCCTTGTATGCTGATGCACTATGTGGCAGACTGTGTAGAATAGTATTAACAGGGGGAAAAAAAAAACAACAAAATAAAACAACAAAAACACAACAAAACAGCCTGATTTAACTTTTCCTAAAAATCTACTGCATCTATTGCATCTGCATGCCCAAGTCCTTCTGGTGTTTTAAGAATGTAATGCATAACTAATTTTAAAGCTAAACAAAATTTACCATCTCTTTTTCTGAATGCAATTTGGGTGCATGATATTGTATGTTTGGGGCTGCTTATTTTTAAATGGCAAGTGGAAGAATAACCCATAATGACACCAAGAAACACTCAAGAAATCCCCTGGGAAAGGCCCAACATAGGTCATTACACCCACTGTCCCTCCATCTGGCTAAACAGAAGCAAGGAAGTTTTCTAGTCTGCCACCTAATTAATAAGAGCACAATTCCAGAATTCATTTGCAGCTCAGTACTAATGAGTATATATTGACAGCAAGAGTTTCTATTTTAGACATATTAGTGAAAATAATTGTATTCCATTCTCAGTGATTGGCATTTTGGATCACACATCACAAAAGAGGGTGGAGATAAAGTTTTCCTGTCTGAAGAAATTCTGTGTTGGATACCAGGGTTCCACAATAACAGACAAATCAAATTGTTGGAACTTAACACTGTGAGATTTGTGTTCTCCCAGATCAACTGATGTTTTTGAAAACCTGAATCTATCTCTTACTATCTGTTTTTTAATTCATATGGAGCATAAGTCCAAACTAAGATCCAAAATTAAAAATGCTAAGGCACATTGGAAAGTCTTTGTACAGAAAGAATGTAAAGAACTGAAGTTAATTAAAAAAATATATATATCTAAATTATTTTTCCTGACTTCAGTTACAGGAATCCAGACATACGAGATCTATTTTCACATAAATCTTTTTTCACATAAAATTTTTGTATTCTATTAATCTGGGATGAACATGGATCATGTTATTTCTTCTGAATTTGCTTCTAAGTATAAAGTAATGCAGTGAGTGACAGTAATTATATGCAATTCATAAAAGGAAAAAAGGCATGCATCTAATTCTTGTCCTTCACTATTTCTGTATGTTGTCATTGGACACATTAACACTGAAGAACAGGGAAACAGCATTGCAACTTGAATAATACTCATTAACTAGAATTTTATATCCCTCAGCGTGGCATCACAAAAGAAGAGAAAGAGATGTTAAATATAAGTATCAGTCTAGCATCCAGAAGCCCATATAAGCATTACTGAAGGTACCATCAGATATTTTGAAGGCACTGACTCCTTTTATACCAGTTTTCAGACTACCTTAAAACCCTGAACTATCTGATATGATGGAAATATTATCTATGATGAAGCATATGTGTATATCACTTCACAAGTGGCAAAGTTGGACAAAATGACATACAAGACAGCTGAATATTTTAAAGCATATTCATGAAGGAAGATTAGTTAAGAAAACAGAATATATAAGAGTTATCAGTATTAACATCCCTCCTCCTGACAATTTACAAATTTATGTGTTAGTATACAGAGCCGGTCATTAAAGTCATTAAAATTGCCATTTAGAAGTACTGTAATTAAGTATCAAAATATTACCACAGTATTCTCCCTCCTTTGGTAAGTTTAATTACATGTAAATGGCAAAAGTGAAGTACAGAGGTGACCACTTTAATTGAAGATACATAGCACAATTCACAAAAAAAGTACTTTTACCAGTAAAAAGTATATAATTTAATATAACTTATTTCTAAAGAGCATCCAATGTCCGTGACCGAGATTTGTGAACGTGTTACATCTTTGATTGTGCATATGGTAAGAAAGTTACCAATACATTTTGAATGCAAAGAAGAAGAAAAATCCACTTACTACTTTTTATAGTGGCAGACCGTGCCTATGCACAGGCAAATGGGGTTGATTAGAACAACAGACATCCATGGGACATCCTAGCAAACATATTGCCAGAACTGCCACGGTTTATAGCAGAACCTGATTCTAGCATCAGTCTGCAGCTGATGATAAGGGGTTTGATATGTCTATGGCAAGGTCTGAATTTTACTTTCAGCTACTAAATCAATAAGTGGATCTTGTCCTTTGTAGCCTGCCAGATTAGCTCAGTTTGTTCTCTTGAAGCTGGAATTTCCTAAAGCCAGTTCTACTGCTGTACAGTATGTTGCAATATGGGAAATCATAAGCAAACAGGGTCACAGTTTCGCATGAAATTTAGGTCCTGATTTTTCTTTCCTGCTTATCTGTATCTGTACCTGCCTGGATCTCTATTGAGCACACAGATATCCAGAGTCTCAATAAAAATGTTAAAATCAAGCACACTGTATCAAAAAGCTATTTTTCTTTTTTTTTTTCATAATGCACTACATCAAAACACCAATACTCTCACATAAGCATATTGCGGTATTTGATGATTTCATGGCAGTTGTGCCAGCATGAAAATGCACTAATCTACATGCTAGGAGACATCATGGTAAGAATAATCAGGGATGTAACATATGGATTCAACAGGCAAACTCCTTCCAATTCAGGAATTCTTAATATGAAAGCACAGTAGTGGGACAGAACTGGTATTTCCTATACTGGAGATAAACAGAGAATTTCAATCAACAGAATTAGATTTAAAAAAAAAAAAATAGTGGTTTTGTAGGTTAAGGATTTACTAGAAAAGGAAAAAAAAAACAAAACAAAACAAATATGTTTGATGCAGTGTGTCTATTTTACCTATAAAGACTGAATTTTGTCATTAAAATATATAACATTTTATATAATATTTATATAAATATCTAAATATACAAATGTATAAATGTATAAATGTATAAATATATAAACATACAAACATATTATATATATTATATTTTATATAATAGCTGCAGATATACTTATTGATCTGAAATATTTTAAATAAAATGTTCAAATTCTATTTGTGTAGGAAAAGTGAATCCCTATTAACTCAGCATTTTTAAAAACTGTTTTATCTCACTGTAAAAACAGTGGAACATTTAGAAGATAATACTGAAAGAAACAGCATTGGTGAAAGCTGCGGTTTGTAATTGCAAAGTTAATTATCTTTCCTAAACCATCAGTTGTCACTTAGATAGACCAGATTCTAGCAGGCTCTCAGGGGACTGACTTTATTTCATTCCTAATGGCTTGGGACCCACCATTTTGCTGTCTCTGAACATTTGGTCACTGAATGCACCATTTATGGAGTATTGTTTAATTAAGGACAAATTAAGAGAACTGTGCACAGAATTTAATTTCATATCCTGTGTAAATTCTTTTAAAGAGGGTACTAACTATAGGCATTATAACTTTTCATTATCCACTGCTTCTACAAGGTATTGACAATTTATTGTTTGCAACAGTTACGAGTTTTGTTTACCCTTTGGGGAATTCTGCTGGCACCACAGTTTTTTGTCTCATCCTTCCCTTAACCCCCTATGTGCCACTTTCACTATTTTGTGGTGTACCATGTATTTGAAAATGTACTTCTTTTCACATATGTTGAAATATCAGCTGTAACAAAACAAGCAAGGCTAGAAGATAAGATGCACGGCATACATGTGTGATCAATGGGAATTCCTATGGGACTAGTGTAGACTGCATTATAAGCAGCCAAAATTCACTGCAAAATTCAATGCCTTATGCCAGTGGCCCTGAATAGAGAATGAGAATACACATAGAAGTGGAGTGTTCAATACTGTGTAGAAGCTCCCAGGCTTTTCTTGACAGACACACTTGCACAGTTTGTATGTAGTTTCCATGAACTGGTTCTCCAGGTACTGCATATAGCTTAAGAAAGATTTCTTTTTGGTTTGTCCTTCTGCTTGAGCTTCTTAATTTGGATATTAATGCAGCATAATGGCAAGAATCACACCATCATCAAGAAATCCACATTCAATGAAATTAATCATGTGTTTTATATCTATATTTATACTTTTCACCTATAAAATTGTTGTATCTAGAGAAGAACCAATGTTACGATTGTAAAAGAATATAGCTAGGAAACAGATACTGTTAGTCTTTGCAGGCATCAGTCGGTCTCCAATAATCAAAAGCATGTTTCTAAATTAATTTTAAAATCCCAGGAATTCACGGTCTTGAACAAAAGTATTCCAAATCATCTAAAATACAGATTATACCCTGCAAAGCTAGTTCTAATCTACAAGAAGAACACAAGTCTCAAAAACATTGCTATACAACGTGCTTGGTGAACTTGTAGAAACAGACAGATGAAGACTTCTATCAGTCTAGGGCTCTTATATGTAGGATAGAAACAATTATCAAAGCTCTAAGACACATTCTGTTATTAAATCAAATCAGCAGCAATACCTGATTTGTTCAAGAAGATTTTGTAAATGTAACCAGAGAGTAAGCAAAGATGTATATATGAGTATGCAGAAGGGAAGACCATAGCAAGTTATCTTTGCTTGATTTCAAGTTACTTGGTTCTAATTCAAGCTGTGGTTGTGTTCACTGAAGAACTTGAATCTTCACCATTTGAAATCTGTTGTAAACTGTGATCAGATAGGCAACTTCTCATTAACTCCTTTTAGTCACTATCAGCAGTTTAAATAACAGAATTTTAAAATGTACCTCATTTTTACTGACACTCTTCAGAAATACACTGTTTAAATGAACTCAAAACTGGTTTAACTTGAGCAGATTTCTTTATGACATTGACACCTACAGATACCTGTATCTAACAGGTAGTCTGTAGTCTGTAGTCTGTGCACTCAATGGCCATTTAAAAATTTGACATGAGATTTAGGAAAAAAAGAACTGATATGAAAATTTTCTAGGAAAAAAAACATTTGAAAAAATGTTTGTTCTTCCTAAGAAACAACAAATATCACTTTTATTTTATAGGTAATATCTTGTTCAACCTGAAAAGCAACATCTCTTTCCTGATAGTTCTGGTACTTGTAAGAGGAGGACAGTAATTTGCAGACTGCAAGGTGACAACAGCTGCAGATAGTACCATTCAAGCTCACCAATAAATAAGTTTTCCAGGTTAAACTGCTATCATTTCTGTATCTCAGGAAAATGCTTTAACTGCTGCTCTAGGATTTGAATGTTGCAGAGAACAGCAGAGGAGTCTATTCTCTGTCTCATATAGTTAAATCTGTCCTAATCTTCATTCATTCCCTTAAACATGTAAGTTTCTTGATGAATACCTACACTGCAAATAAATTAATATAGAATTCTTGTAAAATTTTTGCAGTTTACACCTCTTTACTTCCTAAATTATTTTCGGTAACAGTGCCAATGCTGACACTGTAAATTGCTAGCACATATTTTAAACCTCAGGACATAAAGCATTGGGGTTTTCTGTTTGTTTGGATGGTTGATTTGGTTGGTTGTTGTTTTTTTCTCCAGATAAAACTGCCTATTTCTGAGGAAGCTGGATCTTCAATGTGAGTCTTGGAAGAGAATGAAGTATTTAATTTTTTTTTAAGGAAACTCATTTGTCTACTCAGGAAAGGCATATGAAATTTCACTACAAAAGCAATTATAAGACAAAATTAGCACTAAGAATGGAAGGGCTATCTTAATGATGACTGCAGCATCACTGACATGACTTTATAATTCTGCAAGAATCGTACAGCATCCAAAACCCGTCAAATGAGATTTAGGAATATAGTTCAGAAGTTATCCCCCATTGAGTTACTGTCCATAATCCTGATACAAATCCTGTAAAGTGTTCATGTGAGATACTCCATATGCTAAGGGTAGCATATCATTTCAAAGCTGTCAGTTTTAATTTCTTTTTTATTAGTTTTCCCATAAGTCTACAGACATACATTTCAGAGGTTGTATATCAAATAGATGGTATCCACACAAAGAAGCAATGTTGCTAAGGCTTATTCTTAGATGCTTCACACATTGGAGGGAATAAGGTTAAAAGTTTTGAGCAATTGGTGGGAGGACTTTGAACACCTGGATTTCCAGTGATGAAGGACAATGGCATGAAGTGTAGATCCAAGAGAAAAATGTTTCGGTTTTGTTTTCTGGTTGTTTTTTTTTTTTTTTTTCCTGTAAGCATGAAGGAGGGGGAACAGAGGCCAATGTATTTGAATAACAGGTCTGCCCTTGCTCCAGTTTTTCAATCCTATCATTACATTCTCTTCCTTAAAAAAAAAAAAAAAAAAAAAAAAAGAGCTGTGAGCTTTAGCTGTTTGGATGAAGAAGTAGCTTTGACTACCATAGTATGTGAAAAAATAAAATCTCTTGATATCATTGTAAAAAATGAATTTTCCGCAATTAGTTGAAATAAATTCCCCAAATTTGGCTCAATAAAATCCAGTAAACATAAAAAAAAAAGAGAATTCCAAAAGTTTTTCATTATCAGTCATATTCTTTTCCAGTATAATGGTTTGCACAAAGTTTGTCACCAGCTGCTGCAAAACTGAATACCTAAGCCAAACCACATAACTAAACATCAGTTGTCTTTCTGCAATTTACGCTGTAAACATATCCCTAAGCCTTGCATCTAAGGTGAATCCTGAATTTCCGTATGTCCTTGGAGAAACAGTACGACAGGAAAGCTGGGTTCATAGCTGATTTCTTATAGATATTTAACCGTATCATACCTTTTCCATGCCAAAATAAGGGAACTCAGAGATAGGTTCACGAGGTACATTTACAGTCAAGTAAAACAGCTGACAGAAAACTGGGATATTAGTTGTTCATTCTGCTTAAATGCTTTCTCAACTTTAGCTCTGATTGACTTCATCTACTCTAGTCATCATTACTGACATAGTTCATTCTTCTGATATCTTCCAAAAGCAGTATGATAACTATGATAACACTACCAAATGGGCTTCTCTGTACATTACAAATCAATTTTCTATATGTGTACTGCCTTCCTCTCCACCTCCCTTAAAAAAAAAAAAAAAAAAAAAAAAAAAAAAAG
>NW_024884944.1:0-10765 GCF_019232065.1 Centrocercus urophasianus
CCCTTAAATATCGCTTATTTTCCTAGATATCCCTGTTTTAAAACCCAAAATATCGCTTATTTTTGTAGAAATCCCTGTTTTACCCCTAAAATATCACTTATTTTCCTAAAAATCCCTGTTTTTCCTCTAAAATATGGCTTATTTTCATAGAAATCCCTGTTTTTAACCTAAAATATCGCTTATTTTCATAGAAATCCCTGTTTGTAACTCTTAAATATCGCTTATTTTCATGGAAATCCCTGTTTTTAACCTAAAATATCACTTATTTTCATAGAATTCCTCTTTTTAACCTTAAACATCGCTTATTTTCGTAGAAATCCACGTTTTTAACCTTAAATATTGCTTATTTTCGTATACATCCCTGTTTTTCCCCTTAAATATTGCTTATTTTCCTAGAAATCCCTGTTTTTCCCCTTAAATATCGCTTATTTTCTTAGAAATCCCTGTTTTTAACCTAAAATATCACTTATGTTCCTAGAAATCCCCGTTTTTAACTTAAAATATCACTTATTTTCATAGAAATCCCTGTTTTTAACCTAAAATATCGCTTATTTTCCTTGAAATCCCTGTTTTTAACCTAGAATATCGCTTATTTTCGTAGAAATCCCTGTTTTTAACCCTAAATTATCACATATTTTCGTAGAAATCCCTGTTTTACCCCTAAAATATCACTTATTTTCATAAAAATCCCTGTTTTTCCTCTAAAATATGGCTTATTTTCTTAGAAATCCCTGTGTTTAACTCTTAAATATCGCTTATTTTCATAGAAATCCCTGTTTGTAACTATTAAATATCGCTTATTTTCCTTGAAATCTCTGTTTTTTACCTAAAATATCACTCATTTTCGTAGAAATCCCTGTTTTTAACCCTAAAATATCGCTTATTTTCCTAGAAATCCCTGTTTTTAACCTATAACATCGCTTATTTTCGTAGAAATCCACGTTTTTAACCTTAAATATTGCTTATTTTTGTAGAAATCCCTGTTTTTAACCTGAAATATCACTTATTTTCCTAGAAATCCCTGTTTTTAGCCTATAATATCTCTTATTTTCATAGACATCCCTGTTTTTAACCTACTGGCACCCTACCGAGCAAGCGCTAGTCAGGCATCGAACTGCGCGTGTGCACGGCTGGCAGCCTTGTGTGCATGCGCTTGACCAGCACACCTCTGCGCATGCGCTTGCGCAGCACCGTTCTGCGCATGCGCCCGGCATGTACTCTAATGCGCATGCGGCTGTGAGGCACCCTACTGCGCATGCGCAATACTGCAACCGTACTGCGCATGCGCCAGGCAGGCACCGTTCTGAGCATACGCCGGACTGACACGGTATTGCGTTTGCGCCTTGCATGCACCGTACTGCGCATGCGCCAGGCTTCCACCGTACTGCTCATGTGCCATGCTTGCACCCTACTGCGAATGTGCCTTGCTGGCTCCGTCGTGCGCATGCGCGGGACTGGCACCCTATTGCGCATGCGATAGGCTGACACCGTACTGCGCATGTGCCTGTCCGGCACCCTACTGCGCATGCGCCTGGCTGGCGCTGTACTGCCCATGCGCCTATCCCGCAGCTTACTGCGTATGCGCGTGTCATGCACCCTTCCGCGCTCGCTCCAGGCTGGCACCACACTGCACATGTGGTCCGCACGCACAGTGCTGCGCATGCGCTTTGCATGCACCATGTTGCGCATGCGCCTGGCTGGCTCCCTACTGCACATGCGCCTGGTACGCACCGTACTGCGTATGCGCGTGTCATGCATTCTTCCGCGCATGCGCTAGGCTTGCCCCCTACTGCGCATGTGCCTGGCCGACACCCTACTGCGCATGCACCTGCTATACACCCTACTGCGTTTGCGCGGGGCTGTCACCCTATTGCGCATGCGCCAGGCTGGCACCGTACTGCGCATGCGTCTAGCACGCACAGTAGTGCTCATGCGCCAGATTAGCATCGTAGTGCGCATGCGGCATTCTAGCACGCTTTTGCGCATGCGCTGGGCAGGCACCCGTCTGCGCATGCGCCATTCTGGCACCGTACTGCGCATGCGCAAGGCTGGCTCTTTACGGGGCATGCGCCGGGCTGGCACCGTATTGCACATGCGCCAGGCAGGCACCGTTCTGCGCATGCGCAAGGCTGGCACCGTAGTGCGCATGCGGCATGCTAGCTCGCTTTTGCACATGCGCGCGGCAGGCTCCGTTCTGCGCTTGCGCCAGGCAGGCACCGTACTGCGCATGGGCCTTTCATATACCGTATTGCGCATGCGCCGGGCTGGCAGCGTACTGCGCATGCGCTCGTCTTGCACCGTACTTCGCATGCGCCGGTCTTGAACCGTCCTGCGCATGCGGCATGCTAGCACGCTTTTGCGCATGCGCCATGATGGCACCGTGCTGCGCCTGCGCAAGGCTGGCACCGTACTGCGCATGCGCTGGACTTGCACCGTAGTGCACATGCGCCAGGCATTCACCGTTCTGCGCATTCGCCAGGCTGGCACAGCACTACACATGCGTCTAGCACGCACCGTAGTGCGCATGCGCCAGATTAGCACCGTAGTGGGCATGCGGCATTCTAGCGCACTTTTGCGCATGCGCCAGTCAGGCACCGTTCTGCGCATGCGCAATGCTGGCACTGTAGTGCGCATGCGGCATGCTTGCACGCTTTTGCGCTTGCGCCAGGCAGGCACTGTACTGCGCATGCGCCTGACCTATACCCTATTGCGCATGCGCCACGTTGGCACCGTACTGCGCGTGCGGAAGGCTGGCACCGTACTGCGCATGCGCTGGGCTGGCACCGTAGTGCACATGCGCCAGGCAGGATCGTATTGCGCATGCGCCAGGCTGTGACCGTTCAACGCATCTGCCAGGCTGTCTCCGTACTGCGCATGCACGCGTCTTGCACCGTCCTGCGCATGGGGCATGCTTGCACCGTAGTGCGCTTGCGCTAGGCTGGCACCGTATTGCGCTTGGGCTAGTCTGGCACCGTATTGCACATGCGCCCGGCACGCACCGTAGTGCGCATGCGCTTGACGTGCACTGTATGGCGCATGCGCCAGGCTGGCATCGTACTAGGCATGTGCCAGGTTGGCTGCATACTGCGCATGTGCTTGTCTGGCACCGTCCTGCACATGCGCCTAGCTTGCACCGTAGTGCGCATGTACCAGGCAGGCACCGTATTGCGCATGCGCTACGCCGTCACCGTACTGCGCATGTGTCTGTCTTGAACCGTTCTGCGCGTGCGGCGTGCGTGCACCCTACTGCGCATGCGCCAGGCTGGCGCCGTACTTCGCATGCGCTTGGTATGCACCGTACTGCGCATGCGCCACGCCGTTAGTGTTTTGCGTATGTGCCTGTCTGTCGCCTTTTTACTGCGCATGCGCTCGTCTTGCACCGTCCTGCGCATGCGGCATGTTGGCACCCTAGTGCGCATGCGCTGGACTGGCACCGTACTGAGCATGCGCAGAGCAGTTACCGTTCTGCTCATGCACCTCGTTGGTACTCTAGTGCGCATGCGCTCGTTTAGCTTCGTACTGCGCATGCGCCAAGCTTGCGCTTTTTTTTTTTTTTTCGCATGCGTGAGGCTGGTACCGTACTGTGCATGCGCAACGCTGTACCCTACTGCGTATGCCCTAGGCTGGCATCGTAGTACGCATGTGCCAGGCAGGCACTCTACTGCGCATGCTTCAGTCTCGATGTCTCACTACGCATGTGACATTTTTGAGACAATAATACGCATGCGCCGGTCCGGGTATTTCACCGCGCATCTTCGAGTCTCACCCCTGCACTACGCACGCGTGAGTTTTGAGGGAGCAAACGCATGCGCCAGTCTCGGCCCTGTCGTAACGTGTAGCACGTTACCGCACTTATATGCGATAAAGTGTACACGTCATTTCGCTTGCACATTTTCGGGTACACACCCACGCATGCGATTTTCTCCACTGCGCATTACGCATGCGACGTACGCAGGGTCCGCTGGAAGCCAAAATAGTTTGTTCCCGGGGCAGGCTCATGTGTTATACCGCCCGAGCAAATAGACAGCGAGAACTCAGAATTGAAAATAAAAAAGTATCAGTGCGTCGGCGGTCTAGGAATTGACTGTTCACCCGCACGCGTGGGCTTCCTAAAAACAATGTTATTATAAGCTTTCTAGCGCAAGCGCACTACTACTTGGAGGATTAAGTATAAGGAAGATCGGCGTATTTGCTGCGCAGAGCAACAAGAACATACGCACACCACTTCCGCGCGCCTGCTCGCATGCGTCCTGCTGCCTGCGACATACTGTCGCAATTCCACCGTTTGGCCACGTGGGGGCACCAGAGACCGCTAAAACAACGACTCTGACCGGATTGACGCGAAGCAGCACCGCAGTCCCTGGTGCTCCGTTCTCTTTTTTTCATGAGAGCAAAGGAAAACCGCAAAGTTACATGGGGCATGAGAGGGGAGAAAATAACATAAATTTTAAAAAGACAAAGAAAACCACGGAAAACTTCTCCACACCCAGCAAGCTTGTGCCAAGTGCTTATGAATATCTGTCAATAAATAAATACATAATAAAAATAAATTGATATTTTGGGTTGTTTTTTTTTTTTTGCCAGTGTCAAAATGTTGGTTTTTTTTTTTAGCGTCAGAAGTGATGAAAAAAGCTGGTATCAATCGGACAGATGCATGCCAAGGATGGTTCAGAACGATTAACAGAGCAACGCAAAACAGCCAAGCTACTTTTAGAAGAAACATAGTAGTAACATCTTCTGTACCTGGCCTCACCACTCTGAAAGTCCATCCCGTTCACCCAATGCCTGTAAATATCCACTGGATTGGTTTTGATATTCAACAACTTGTCATCAGTTCTTTCATTCCCAATTGCTGCAAGGATCTGTCACAGGGCCTTCTGCCACAGGCAGCATGGTTGAACCCTTTTAATAATGGTGGGATTCCCAGTCACACTTTCAAGGATTTGGTTTACTATTGACCCAAAGGAAGAATTAATGTGAAGCATGAAGTACACATAAGTCATCACCATGCATGCTTCTCACCATCACCTTTGGGAGACAGATAATGGAATTATAATAATTTAAAATATATATCTCCATACAGCAGAAACACACAATGCTATATAAGAATAATACAAGAACACTTCTCAAGGAGGCAAGAAACTTTATGACCTCCATCTGGGAAATTCAACACAATCTGCCCACAGGCAACTCTTTGGCAACTATTCTAGATCCAGCTGTACGCTCTGTTTGAGAGTACAACTCAAAAATACAAAGGAAACAAAGGGTGTTCTACATAGGCAGAAGAAAAAGAACAGTATGCTTCTTTCAGTATTTAAAACAAGGAAGTAAGGAATCAACAACAGAAGCCATACCTAGAATACTGCTATGAGAAACATACTGGCATAGAAGAAAGTATCTATGTTTTCCCCGTACTACTGCTCCAAGGAAAAAAAAAAAAGGAAAGCGAAAAAAATAAGCTCCTCCAACATTATGTGTATTTGGTCTAGACAGCAAGTGGCGCAGCTCAGCATCAGAAAGAACTACATTCATAAGCATCAAGCTGCTAGGGCCCAACCAAATGTGTGCCCTATGGACAGACAGAATTGTTAGGTAGGACAGGCAGTAAAAATGTCAAACAAAGCACCTGATTCTCAGCCTCCTGTGTTTTTTTGAAAATCCAGAGGCCTCCGTGTTAGCTCCACCTCTGGCCTGTAAAGCCTGACTTTGCAGTCTGTTGGAAGTTCTTGTAACTAGACAGTAGAGAACTGAGATTGGACTGAATTTTAGGAAGGCATTACATTAGATCAAAAATAGCACCTCCCTGAGCGATGAAGTATGGGCTAAAGAAAGAGAGCTTAATTCCTAAAGAACAAAGTTAATTCTTCTTTTCCAAATTACAGAATGAACTAACGTGACTGACAGCATCCAAAATGTGAAAACATGAATTGTGCAAATTCGTGACTAATTTAACCAAAACGAACAAATGAACTAAGCCTTCCAACATTTAATCTGCTGCTTTCACTGGGTCAATATAGTTTGGTTTGGGTTTTCTTTTCTGGTGTTTTATTTGTTTTTAAAATGCTTCAGATCTTGTCTCCTACAATCATCCTTCCAGGGATACACGCTAAGTAAGTGGAACAGATTATGAACTTACTGTGAGGAAAACCTGTAAGTCTCAGGAAATATTTTCCAGCAAGACAGAGCAAGTAAGACCCAAGGCCAGGAGCTCTTCGCGTTAACTGCCACTGGCCTTAATTCATTCTGTTGGTCTCCCAAAGTACATATCCTACTTACGAAACTGGAACATCTCCACCCTTGTTCCACACCTCCAGCACAACCAAGACCCTCACTGGGTCTTTTCCCGAGACCTACTCAGCACAATCCCACCAATCAGTCCTAGAGCCACATCCCAATCCCATGTCACTTACCACCTTAGTCACAGGATACTTTCTCGTGGGCCCCATGGCCCAGGTATGGCCCCAATCCCTCTCCTTTTTCTCCCTCAGCTTGCAACATCCACAGCTCTCAGGCAGCAAACCGAATGCAGCCCAACCACCATCACTCCCTTCTTCCTCCCATCCCACATCCTGTAGCTACCACTGGCCCTGTGTAGAGCAGCTGTTCCCCCATCACCACTCTTCTCGTCCAAACACATGGCTTCTCCAGAACCATTCCACTGATACAGCCCTTGAGAGCACAATGCCACCACCAGACCCCCACAATATGTAAGACTCCTTCACTCAGTACAGCCACTTGCCAAGTGCAAAGTAAGTCACTAATGCACACAACTCCCAAGAGGTCTGTTGCAGCGCTTGGCACCTCTATACTCTTCCTTCTCCTCAGTGGTCAGGTCTGGTGCAGCATTCTCCCAGCCAGCGGGGAACAGTCACCTCCCGTAGCCATGGGCTGTAGGGCAGAGACAGAGGAAGAAAAAAAATTAAGAATAAGGGAGCAGGATGCAAGAAGATTTAAAAAGGAGACAACCAGATGGGCAGAGGGATATAGCAAGAGTCAATGAGAGAAAGAGAAGGACAGAGAGATTAAGACAGATAAGACAGGGAGAGACAAAAGCTTCAGCACTTGCTGAGGGCTTGCAGACTGTATATACTTTTCGCAAAAAAGGGTTATTCAGAGGTGGCAATCTTACAAAACAGAGCAACAAATCTAGTACCTTTATGGATTTCTAGAAAGCTCACGGCCCACACACAACACTTCAGCATGTATGAAGTAAAGCTCAGGATCAGGTTTTCATTTCCGCATGTTTTAATAAGTTAACAGGTTCAGCCATTACACAGCAATGGAATTCTTCAACATTTACAAAGGTGCAATAACTTCATTCATTTTGTCTGAATTAGGTCATTTTATTTCCATTTCTTAAATAACTACAGAGTTCCTGCTTTTTTCTCTCCAAACAACCTGGAGTTAAAATAAACCACCTAGAAAAAAGGCATTAAAATGCTAGGAGAAAAAAAAGCACGCAAAAGGAAGGGTGCTAATTCAGATTTAGCATACATATTTGGTCCAGTACCTCTACAAGCAAGGAAAGATGGTTCAGAGCAGTCATCATGCTGTGTAGAAAAATCTAAATATCACAAGTACATGAAGGTCTTTTTCAGCAGTTTGACCGCCACTGATACTGTTACTTTCATTACACTCACCATGAACTAGGGGCAGGGAGAGGAAGAACACAGCAAAAGATCCCAGAAGCAAATACCATCCACCCAGCAGTCAAGCATCTTGACAGCTACCCAGTAACAGCTCCTTCTCTATAGGATTAGCAAACATGAACTCAGATCAGCTGTCGTAAGAAGCAGCATCAACTGTAATAAAAGCATTTAAGCACACACATTTCAATATACCCAGTTCAAGAGTAGAAACAGTAGCACACGCCCCTGGCACGCTCACAGCTGTTTGAAGATTTCTTGACACTTCCCCTCCGCTAAACTGTTTTCTGGCTAGCTGAGTAGTCTCTGCTCCTTCTCCCCCACTTCAGCCAAGCACATCTAAAAAGTCATTCTCAACTATTTAAGCATTTTGAAGGTGTAAACTGATGCGGTGGTTAGATTGGTCCTCAAGTCTACCTCTGGAGAGATGTATCAGAGCAAGACATATTTTGTGGATACCACTTAAGGCCTCTCCCAAGCCCTCCAACCGTGTCTGTCCGGTCATTGTGCACTGCAATCAGTTTCACAAATTCAGAGAACGTTCTACTCACAAGCATGTGCAAACACGCAAGCGTGTACCCAATCCTTGCACCCTTGAGTTGGGCAGCCACTGAACCTTCTCTCCAAGTATCAGGCCTCAGTCAACATTTGTCACATTAAAGCCTATAGCAAGCTAAAGCACTGATGGTTTTTGCAGGTCCCTTCGTTCCTGCACGTTTTTCTCACTTTAAGAGGGTACAAAGAGGCAGGCAGATGTCAAGGGCTTTTTCAACAGGGAGATGCTTAAAAGCCTTGCCAAAATGCGAGGAGAGTGCACATCCAGACAGAAACAGTTACAAGCAAATAGCTAGAGAAATCTGTTTTCTTCAATGAAGTGAAAATACATAGAATAGGTAAATTCTACCAACTTTTTTCATCCAATACACCAAGGGAAAAAAAAAAAAGTATACTTTGGCTTCATTTAATAGTCCCTCTTTTTTCTTCTGTAGCCAGCAGCAAAATGTAGCATTTGGAACACAGGCTCACATAAATAGGCAGAACTCTTTCTGAATACCATCTGTGTTCATGTTCACCACACTTCCACTCCTTTTCTCCATGCAATTATTTGGTCGAGGACCAATTTCATTAAGTGCAAATATTGAGGCTACCCTGAGACTGCAACCTAACAAGATCGCTGGAGTCTAAAGAATTAGATGACAGCCTACACTGCACACTGTGGTTGCTCTGTGGCCTGTCACTATAAAATCCGCAGACTCTGAAGTGGCAACAAGCTGAGGGAATGAGTATCCACAAGAACCTAAACACATAAAGCAGATTTAAAACCTTTTCTTTTCTTTTTTTTTTTTTTAAAGTACAAGCAGTGATTAAATACAAGCAGATTTATTTTACACAGAGTTTTATGAAAGAAAACTCCATGAAACTCTGTCTATAGTTTCTGGAGACTGGAGACCTATGTGACCTTCCCTTTCATTCTGAAAAGAATATGATAAAAAGAATCATTTCATAGGCCAATAATCGCATCTCTTTGTGGATCTGCTACTGTACCTGGCTTCAAGTAATCCAGCAGATTCACACAAGCTCACATAACTGGGAAAAGAAAATCAGTCACCTACTACTTGGAGGACAAAAAAACCTTTGCAATAGAGAAAGGAAGCCATGTACAGATATGAAGATTAAGGATGAATGCATTAAATCAAGAATGTACTAAAAAACTCTAAGCGCAGATGACCGACCCATTCTCCTTTACCCTACTGTCCCCCAAATCTTATCTAAATACTCTGAAAAATATTCTGCACTTATAGAGAACATTTTGTAGAAAAACATAGGCTACAATACCAGTTCTGTACTTCAGAACTTCAAGAATAAATGATGTGGCAGAAAGAAAACAAAAGCAGACATATGAGTTAATGTTTCAGGATGTACCCTGTCTGAACTAGAGACTAGCTAGCCAGTAAGCTATCTAGCCAGATGCAAACTCCCACATCCAATTTACTGCCCATGATAAAGAACACCACCAAAAATTCAAGGTTAAAAAACACAATCACCATCATGCACCATGTATGCCATTCACTCTATGGATGACAGTGCAGGATATTCTGAGAAAATTCTTTTGAGACATTACTGTAATTCTTTTGAAAGGTCAAAGGTAAAATACCAAAAACAGTAATTCCACTTCGGAGCTACCTTATCCTGGAGCCTACTAAGCAGGAACAAGTTCATTATGATGCATGGATGTATTCTAGGAATAACCTATTTAACACAGCTAGAAAAACCTCCCTGGTTCCCTGAGGCCAGTGAAGAACTCTGGTTTGTGCTTTACTTCCAGCTCTCCTGTTGTGTCCTTCCTCTGAAGTGGAACAAACTATTCTTGTTTAAAATTAGATAAACGTTTATGACACAAATCTCATTGGCATTTTGCAGAGCAATCCATGCCAACAAGGGCAGTGCTCACTACCCCTCACAGCTGCTCTTACATTAACATTCCAGAAGCACTGGTGGGTGCCCCAGGCACTTGCCCCATGCCAAGATAGCTCACACTGCTCACATAGCTTTAAAGAATACATAAATATTAAATAAGACTTGTAGAAGGTCCAACTGTATATCCGTAGGAAGAGCCAGCAGCCCTTCAGTTCAAAGCCACTGGTAATACAAAGTTTTAGTGATCCCACCAGAGAGGTTCTGCTGTCAAGGCACAACCAGCACACTTCGTTCAAAAAACCCTCAAAATTACCTAGAAAAAAAAAAAAACAAACAAAAATACAACAGCACCAAATAATGTTAATGACAGAGGGACATTGCAAGAGAGAATACAAAAACCAGAACCAAACCTTGAGGGGCTTTGGGAACAACACCTATGAAAAAGTTCCACATGTGATACATCACTGATCCAGAGTAGGAAACCTACGCCAAACCAGAGATTACTAGGGCTTAGTTGCAGACAGCCAACTTCCCAACATGGCGCATCAAATAAATTGATTTTCATTATTCTTACTGAATAGCAAGCTCTGTGACATCTGGAGTGCATCAAGCTGCACAGAAAGCCACACAGGCCTAGCCACAGTACCATGCCGACAAGGAAAGAAATCAAAAAAAAAAAAAAAAAAAAAAAAAAAAAAAAA
>NW_024884944.1:10865-202749 GCF_019232065.1 Centrocercus urophasianus
CTTAAAATCCAAGCCTAAGTGACTATGGTCTTCCCTATTTTCAGATACTTTTGAGACACACCCTAAATTCCTACCGATAAATCCCTTTACAGCAACCTACCAAGCACACTGCAGTCCTCAGAAATGGCACAAGGCCCTATCAGTAACCTAGGTTTTGTCCTGACATGATGCACTGTGTCACAGATAGTTTCAAAATACATTTTAACAGAAAAGAGCAGCTAGAAAACTCAGCCAGGCCTACATGATCTCTCTTCTGAGGCTTTTCCTCCTCCCTTTTGCTCCGTTCACTTGACTCCACAACCCACAAAACAGAAAGAGCTTCCACATTCAAACCATCTACTCTGACAGGGCACTATCATTTCCTCAGGAAGCACTGTAACACTCATCCAAACTGGGCCTCTGCAAATATTCACTAATGCATGCATCTCAGGAGACTGGAAAAACATTAATTTGGAAGGGCAGTGTTTACTCCCATGCAAGCAGTTGATTTTCCCCCAAGCAGCTCTCTCTCAAGAAACACCCACTGCAAAAACACCTCCACTTTAAACACAGAAAAAGACATTTTTAAGAAGAAGGAGAGTATCTAATACCACCAAGAAAGGCTCCTTCTATACTTTCCTCTGTGAAAACATGTAAGCTCCTCACTTGTGTTGCCACACAGCTTAAGGTTTCATATCACACTGCTCTTTTGCTGGTATTGCCACATTTCTCACTTTCCAACTCCAGCACGATATTGCTCATTGGTGCGAGGGCTGATAGAGAACGAGGCCACGCACAGTGCAGGACCAGATGACAGCTTCTGCCATCTTCCAGCAGAACACTGGGGAAGCCCCAGCTACACACAAGGAAAAGGGTTCCACTCGTACAGAAGACAGCTGGTACATGCATGCAACAAGATCCCTTCCCCACTCCAGAACACAAATACAGGAGGCTTGCGTCATCAGGCGGCACACCAAGAGCAGCAACCAAACTTTGCAAGGACTCCACCTTCTACAGAAAACTTGTCTAGTGCTTAAGACTTCCTTGTCCTTAGACACCTTTCTTCATCAGTAGAGCGCAGAAAGCAGGCTTCCTCAGCACCCTCTGAACCAGAAGCCATTCCAATAGGGGAACAGTATCTCATTCTGCTCACAGCTCTTAGGCCAAGAATGCACCACCCCACAACGCATCACACACCTCAGTCAGGCAACAAGCCTCTGCACCAAGCAAGAGCAACATGTGAATGGCTCATGACCACACCATCCTTTCTCAATATCAGAATTCTGCGAGGTGCAGAATTCTGCTATTATTATGGGTTATGCAACCCATAGCTCTTGAAAAATGAGGATACCTTAGCAGATTCTCACTTTTTAAGTGAGGCTGTCACTTGAAAAATCGCCCCCTCTTTCAAGGAAACACCTAGTGAAGCTGGACAGCTACACAGACAGAGTCATTTCTTCAGCTCCTGGGACTCCAATGGGGATTAGCGTATCAGCTAGGTTTTTTTGAGAGAGCATAATAGTCAGAGAAGGCCGAGCAAAGACAGTTAAGCAGCCTCAACCCTGGGTTCATCACCTTCACTCTCTAGACAGTGTCAAGTACCAAGGTGTCTTCCCTCAAACAAGGATGTAAGGAACTGGACTGCAGGTCACAGGTACCAGTGGAGTGGAAAGACGAGAGAAGAGAAGACAATTTCTGTTGAATCCTTCCAGCTGGCTTCTCCTTCATTCAGTTCTCACCTGTTGTTGTGTTGTCACTAGTCTTAGGTTTGGATTTAGACTTGAAGGAGAAACGTTTGATGAGGCGGTGGGAGAAGCTGCCAGCTTTCTTCTTGGTGGCAGAACCAGCGGTGACGTTGGACAAGTCATCATGTGACTGGCTGAGGCCAGCTTCCTTCTGCTTGCTCTTTCTCCGAAAGATGAGTTTGGTACCACTCCGAAGAAAGCTAACTGCAAAGACAGAAAGAAGATAGCAATCATGGTGGCGTCCTGCACTAGTGAGTCTCTGGGATGACAAATACACACTGCTATCTGGCCACTCTTAAACAAGAGACCATCATTCCAATCAGCAAAGGCACACAGGTCGAGTCCTAGCTTCCAACTGCAAGGCAAAGTCCAGATTCAGCACAGACTGCAATACAAAGCTATTTTCCTAAAAACACACCTCCTGTACATAAGCTTCCTTTTATGCAGCCATCTACTTGAGAGGAGTCATGAAGAATTAAAGTTAAGACTGATGTGGAAAATGACTGGGAATATCACAGTGTGGAGATATCCACAGCAACACATACAACAGGGAAAGCGCTTCTTGGGCTAGCCCATCATATGGGCATCTAGATTAGCTGGTCATCACACTCTCAGCACAACTGTTTGCAGTTTCACAATATGCGCAAATCTGGAAGAAAAAAAAACAGCGATGGCTCCTGAAGGCATAGAGAGGCAGGACAGGATGAAAATGCTGCTCACTGGCAGCCCCAAAAGGGAACACAAAGGCATATCCAAAACCTGCCCATTATTCAGTGCTACAACACTATTTTCTATAGATAGTGGGGTTCTTTGCCAATGACATCCTGGTTTGTATCAGGAATGGCACAGTAAGCAGGACTAGGGAAGTCATACTGCCCTTGTATTCTGCATTGGTGAGGCCTCACCTCTAATAATGTGTTCAGTTTTGGGTACCTCAGTACAGAAAAGACATTGAGATGCTGGAGCAGGTCCAAAGAAGGGCAACAAGGCTGCTGAAGGGCTTAGAGGCCTACGACGAGACACTGAAGGAACTGGGGCTGTTGAGTCTGGGGAAAAGGAGGCTGAGGGGAGACCTTATGGCTCTCTTCCAATATCTGAAAGGTGATTACAGCAAAAGCGGGGCTGGTCTCTTCTCATTGGTGACAGGACGAGGAGAAACAGCCTCAGTTGTGCCAGGGGAAGTTTAGGTTGGATATCAGGACAAACTTCTTTACTGAAAGGGTTGTTAAGCACTGCAATAGGCTCTCCAGGGACATGGTTGAGTCACCATCCTGAATGTGCTTAAAAACCATTTGGATGTGGTGCTCAGGGATGTGATTTAGCGAGGGTTGTTAAGAGTTGGGGTAGTATGGTTAGGTTGCGGTTGGACTTGATCTTTAAGGTCTTTTCCAACCTGAGCAATTCCACAATTCCTTGTTTTTCTTCCTTCTTTTCCCAGCTCACCAGGTCTCTTGTGCATCTGGGCCACATACCTTTTCACCTGATATGCAAACAAAAGACCAACACGATTTTGAGAAACAGATTATTGGCTTGCCTTTGCTTAGGGAATTTGTAGCAAACTGAAACAATCACGGCTTCAAGCAAACCAATCCAAGTCATGCAGTCTGCCCAACTGACACAAACCTGGATATTCCAGAACAGCACCTCAGTCATGGCAGACCTACCCTTCACTGTTTAAAAGCTGGGAGCCTGTGGGGACTATAGTACTGCAGGCCAGAGGTGCTAGCTACTTTGATGGTAATGGAGAAAACAGAGCGTATCAAGGTCCACACAGTCTGCAGCTCTGCACCACAGCAGCAGAGTTTAGAGGAAGAATCGCTATTGACAGATACGTGTCTCATCTGAAAACTCAGAGGCCGAAACACTGTCTTGGGAATATGCAAGCTGCAAAGGTCTTACTTCTTCCTCAGAGACAACAAGCTGACGTTAGCTACTGGCTAACAGTTCACCCTCACCTTTGTGATCTTTCAAGCTCCTGGTCTCAAGGGCTCCCGTGGAGCCAGTTTCAGACTCAACATCTTCCACAGACGGTCTCTCAGAGATGTCAGATCGCGTCGTCTCATCCAGCTCCTGACTGGCTCTTTGTTCTGATGGTGATGCTTCCAGCAGCTGTGATGACTCAGTGGAATCACGCACCTGGTCAGATGCACAGACTGCCCCAGTATCTCCATATACTGTGGCCTCCATGGATGCAGCATAACCCAGAGAAAGTGCCATTTCATCTTGAGCAAGAGGTACCTGGAGGATGTTAGAGGGTCAGACAGGAAGACAAGATCTAAAGCGTTGCATTTATCTCCAGTTTTGGTCAACCATGCTAGAAAGCACAGACATACAATGGTCACTTATTTTTTTGCCGAAACATACTGGAAGATACCTGATTCCACTACATTTTGCAATACTTCCCTCACTCCCATAAGAAAGTCCCAGGACAACTCAGATTCTCCATGAGGTTTCCCAATTGGCTACATCAACAGCTTCCTCTTCTCCTGCCATGCTTTGTGAGCTTCCCATGACAGCTGCCCTGCAGACTAACGAGGTGACCTTGATGTTTGCTGGGAAATAAGAACAAGCTGCAAGAAAGCAGCAAAAAGGTTCTGCTGAGCAAGTCCCCTGCAATGGGATCTTTCCTCATCGTTCCCTAGAGGACAGGGCAGTTTCACACACACATTCCTAGAAACAACCTCCCAGAATGAAAATGGAGACCTCTAACTGCCAGACACCTTGGAAACTCCTGAGATGATCAGCGTGCTACGTTTTGTTGGGGTCTTCTTGGCAGGCTTGTTATTTGTCTCAGTTAGCTGCCTGATTGCCGTCTCAGCCACTGGATCCAAGCCATTGGGCATCTGGCTGTCTCCTGAGCACAAGAAAGATACCAACACTTGAAGTAGTGTCCTTCAACACAGGCAAGAGCTCACTTAATGACCATGATGCTTTTAATGGGCTACTGCATGTATGTTACAATAGATAGCAGAATTTATTATAGATTTGCTCAAAGACATTAAAGAAAGGATGCTCCACAGAGTTCTCATCTCTTCTAGGCACCTGTTAAGCTTGATTTCCCAATAGATGCATTATTAAAATACCTTTCCCATTTCCCACTTAAAAAAAACTTCCAAAGACTTACAAGAGGTCACACAGCCTTGGCCACAAAGCATCCAAAGAGCCTAAGCACCCTGTCCCAGAGACAATCAGAAACACTAAGTACAGAGATACAGCATGAGCAAATTTCTTTGGGTTCAGATACTTTGGAGATGTTTTTGTCAGACAAGGAAACATTGAGATTAACAGATGAGAGAGCCACAGAAGCATTTCTTTTACTTGCTTCCACGTCCTGCCCTCCCATCCCTTATTTCTCTTCTTCCCTTAGGTACTTGGACTTTCTCTTCTGCAGCAAATGCAGATGAGTTCAGCAACTCTCACTCAGACAGCCTCTTACTGAGAAAGGCTAAGAAACATCACTGCGCCACTAAGAAGCCCTGTTTCGCAAGCACTTACGGCTGCTGCTGGACAAGGAGTTGTGAGGACAGCTGCTTTCCAAAAGCACTGTTGTCTTCTTTTCTGTCACTTCCACCTTGGATGGTGACCTTGAAGGTGAATCTTCGTAGTGAAAGATAGGAAAAGACACAGAGACAAAAGAAAGTGGCAGCTTTGAGGCAGCTTCATCACACTGTCATGGTCCCCTACACACACAGCATCATACACACACACAGAACATCTGCAGAGGCTGCCGATATGAGGCTTTGCAGCAGTCAAGTAGTAAGAAGCAACTGGAATGACACGCAAAGCAGCCCTGTCACAAGCCCTTGTTTGTGCTGTTTCCCAACCCTACCTCACTAAATAACCAGCACTACATTCACCAAGACATCAGGCCGAGACTGCAAGCAGCAACAACTGGTAAGCAAGGGCAACAGGTTTTCAGGCCTGTATTCAGTACACAGAGCACAACTCATTTAGCAGTGAAGAAAACAGAGTAAGAAAGCCAAAATGTTTAGTCCAACATCATGCAGAAGTCCCACCCTCAATGTCAGAGAGGCTCATCCCTCTGATCTCTCTTTCCAAATACAGGAGATACATCAATATGTCAGTTCCCTCCCCTCAATGCTTCCTACTAATCTCCAGACAGCCACAGGACAATAATCTGAAAGCCAAAAGCACCATTCACCCACTTCATCCTTAAAATACAAGTCCACAACAACCCAACATTCGGTGTCTGAACAGCCACCTGTACAAGACTCCTATCTCAGGGCAGCCTCACCCAGCTTACAATCCACCTTGGGTCGGGACTGAATCGTGGTGACAGTAGTCACAATGGTGCCGTCAGGCATGATGGTCCGGTCCATCTCCACCTTCTTTGTGGGGGTGATGCTGGTATGCAGAGATGTGGCATGCTGAGCATTCAGAGATGCAGAAGAATCCTGGTATAAAAGCTACAAAAAATAAAACACAGCTCAGGAGGGACTACCCTCCTCCCAGAATGAAAGGCGGGCATACAAACAACAAAAGCTACCGCTCTGGACACTAAGGAGCCATCCTCACCGCAACGTCTGTTGAATGGAAGGGAAGCTCAGGGACTAAGGGTGAGGTGACACATTCTCAGACATTCTCTGTTAGTCCCCTGCAACAGGCTCAGACCTAATCACTTTGGTTTCCAGCTATGGTCTCACATTACAAATATTTCTAGAGCATGCACTCACAGAGCTTACGAAGTCATCAGCTCACCTCCAATACAATGGTAGCTTCAGCTGCCAGTGGTTGCCCAGCTCCTGAGGCCAGCGAGCACACCTGTCTCCCAGAGGGCTGTTTGCCCAAAGAATCAAGCAAAAGAGTAGTATGTCCCAGCAGCACATCTGCAAAAGGAAAAAAGAAAAGAAAAACCACATGACTTCTCAGCACCTCAGACCTTTCCCAGGGTCCATCTGCTTTTGGAAACTAGACCCACGGGACATCAAAGCAGATCGCCTTAATTCCAGTAAGTCCCAGATTCAGCAGAAGAGGCTCTGCTTTGCTGATCTACAAAACAAATGTTAGACAAGTTGTATTTTTGTAGCCCCCATCAAAAATGTGCAATTGTCTGTACTCTGACCACAAGTCCAAAAGAATTAAGAGCCTCTGCCCTGTCCTTCCAATACACGTGGACAAGTGTCTGCATCCCTCTCACTGCTTCCAGGCAAGAAAGTTAAAGGGTCCCATGACCCGCAGTAAAGACAACTGACTTGAGAGGTACTTTACACACAGACTCATATAAGGTTTGATACGGAAATCCCTTGCAGAATTTGTAACATAACATGTGACATAGAAGAATCACTGGCTCAAAGCACAACAAGTTCCTTAGGCAGTTTTGTCATCTCATCTTAGAATCCATTTTTTGGCTGTTCATACTTACCTTCCCCTTTGCAGCTGTTCCCCAGCACCTGTAACTTCAGCTCCTTACTTCTGGGCCCTAACTCACTGTTGAAACAGAGACAGAAGAACCGGGATTAAGCAGTCTTTGAAGAAATGCCGCAGTGTAAACAAGTTCATTTAATATTTTCCTTCCCTCAAATCATCTTTCCAAAGCTCTGGAATGCGTGTCTTGTTTTGGAGGCCTTAAGAAGGAGCAGCAAGGTGAGGAGAGCTTATGTCCCATGTTGGGCTGCATAAGCTTCCAGAGCAAGCTACTAAAACTGTCTAGAAATTTAAGTGCTCCTGCCCCTGTACTCCACACAATCAGCACTTCTGCCCATCCAGTTAAAACACACACCATACAAGGAAGCAGGAAATACGCATGCAAGCTGGGGCCAATCACTAGTATTTGCAGCCCGGTACACCAGCAGCGCAAACACACGCCACCAGCACTGCAGACATCACCTCCACAAAGAGGTCATGCTAGTCTGCCTTTATTGCAACTGCCAGGAGGGTGGGAGACACTTACAGAAACAGCTCTTCATTCCACTCCATCTCTGCAGCAATGCCAGTGCTACCAGCTCTCACTGGCCTTGTCCGTTTCTGTTGCGGGGGACTGTCTAGTTCTGCAACACAGCGTATCTCCCCAACTCCTGCAACAGAGAAAGAGAACATGTATGCACCTGTAAATACAAGGCAGAGCTCACACACACATATTTCCATTTCAAGACAAATATCCACTTGCTCTAACCTTGCTACCTCCACACTTGCCCTGTTTCAGCTTAGCAGCGTTTTCACATTTACCTCCACTCCTCTGTGAGCCTAAGTTCAGCACACGAAGATTCCGGAGCAACAGCTTTGAACCCAGAGGGGCTTCTACTACACTGTATGGAGACTCTTGGGTCACCTTACTGCTGGATACCTGAGGAATCATGAGAGGAAGACTGATGACTTACCATTTGCTTTTCAGCAGATAGCAGTAAGACACATAACATTTGTGCTTACATCTCACAAATGCTCCTCACGGGAATATCCACAAAGCCACCTAGAGGTAGTGCAGATTCCACAAGCTATCAACCTTCGGTGGGCCCCCATGTCATTTCAGACATGAAATTTAGGGTAGACACGAAAAGAGACAGATAGGAATGAGCTTTCTGACTACTTGAAGGGGGAACCAAAGGCGACACGCCAAAGGTCTCTCCCTACTAATTCCCCCCCACTCCCTGTGCCACAATACCCCAATTATTGTTAAGAATGTGACTGCTGTCTAAAAATGAGCCTGGGCCCTCCAAAGCACTTCAGGGCACAGCATACAAGGCACGAGAATGCTACAGGAAGAGAATCTTACTGTGCCAGTTCCAGCTGTGCAAGCCTTCAGATTCACCATCATGGCTGGCTGCGTGCTGACAATAGTATCCTCGATTAGATCCTTTATGGTGGACAGATCCGCTTTCCCTTCGTTCTTCTCTCCACAAATCCAAAGGAAATGCAGGAATGTCACACGGAGGCAGACAATTTTTCTCCTTAAACAGCTGCAACTGCCTCTAAAGCCTCCATGACGCTAAGCAGCCCTTCTCCCAGAAATACCCTCCCACATACTCTTCTTCTGTCCTGTATACCCTCTCCCCAGCGCTTAATCGCTGCTGTAATAGTTACTGGCAAAAACAGGCTATATAAGCAAGATAAATTGACCTTTACATCTGTAGTCTCCCTATTGCAAATTTTGACAATAAAGCCTTTAGGGCTTACTGTATCCTTGCCACCTCATGTAACAGTACCACCACCACTTTCATAAAAGCCAAATTCCTACATCCGCTAAGGATAAGACAAGGATTTCAATAAAACTAACAACAACAACAACAACAACAAAACAAAAAAAACCAAACCAAAACAAAACAAAACAAAAAAAAAAAAAACACCCTGAGTTGCAAGCACATCTGTGTTCAGCTCATCAAGCCAAAAACACTCAGAACTCAAAGTTCTGAGCTTTACAAGTCCAAAAAGTAAAATAAAATACTCCAACTCATTTTGCAGCTCTGCAATTGGCAACAGCAGTAGAACCTACATAGACAGGAAGCATTTTTTGCTACGTAGACTCTATTCAGAGTTCAGATGTTATGCAAAACTCAGAAAGCAGGTATCAGAACTGCTTTAGCTCTCTTTAAGAATGCACTCCTTTAGCACTTTCCCTCTTCCCTCTGAGTTTAGCCTCCCTGTTTGCTTACCTCACAAGGCTGAAGTCTCGGAAGAACTGAAAGATCCAAGTCTGGTCTGTCCTTGAATGTCCATGACACCAGGAGACCCTGATTCTGTATCTCCTCCAAGTGGATCTCCACCTGACCCAGAACAAATATGCAGTTAGAACGCTCTGTTTTCATTTGGTGTTTCTTGCCCTGCTTCATCTTCAGCAACTAAAAGGGCCTCCCCATTATTGCAGCTATAAAAAAAAACAAGGAAGAACATAGGTGGTCCTGGGCTTCCGAGAGTAACTGGCTACAGAATATTCATCACTCCATATCCAGCTTCCTCACTGCCATTGGATGTCCAGACATCATCAAAGGAAAAAAAAACAAAAAACCTTACTTCTTTGGCTGAAGAAAAAGCCCCCAAGACAATCTGATAAAGCAAGTTGGGTACTAATACATTGTATTTGTGGAGCTACGTCATTAACCACTGTCAAACATAAGTAGAACCATTTCTAAAGTCTCTAGGAAATCATCCTTAGTCTGCAAACTCATTCAGGTCACCAACAGTCTGCAACAACAACACAGCCTGTACAGTATTCTGTAGTTCAGTTGAAAAGTTCCACATCCATACAAAATAAAGGTATCATTAATACAACACACAAATGAAACGACAGAGGAAAAACTCCCAACTCAAGATCGCTATTAAAAACAATGGAACAAAATTTAAATTTAACACAGAACACAGTTCAACAAAAGTAACCGAAAGAAACTGCTTTTGAACATTTCTTTACCTGGAATACACAATTTTGAGTTGAAAGTAAGAGATCTGAGACAGAGTAGCCAGACAAGTAACTGGCAAGAGGTTTAACAGAAAAGGCAAGACAAATTTGGGACAGAAGCACTTGAAGTATTCTGATCATCAGACACACAAAAATCAAAACTTCAACAGACACAGACGAGGAGAAATTCCAACGAGTAGAGAAGCGACTTGGTCTTGACCCGGCCTCTACAGACTAAGGAAAGATGAACAATTATGGCAATTCACAGCCACAACGAGATCAGCAGCAGGCATACTAAACACCAAGGAAGGAAAGGAGATAATCAGAAGGAATGAAGAACTCTTATGTAGACACAAGAACAAACCAGCATGATCTGGTAAACTTACACAGAAAATTTTATTAAAGCTTTTAAGAGCAAAAACATTCTTGAACAACTTTCCAACTGTAACATCTGCAGCAGCGTGGGACTGGCCTCACACTGTAGAACTGCTCTTAATTCTACCATCTCTTCCGATAGCACCAAAGAGCAAGCAGTATCCAAGGAAGATGCCACCAAGACAAAGAAATCCTTCTGCTTGAGGGAAAAATGAAATTCTGGAGAAGCAAATCCAACCAGAAAGCAACTGTGGAGTTACCACCCATTGCAATTTCAGTTCCTTTTTCTGGGAAAAACATCTCCATCTCCAAAAATTCAACACAGAAACAAAATGAATGTATTGAGGGGAGTCCTGGCAAGTAAACCATTCCTCACAGTGGATTTCTTTTTCACACCAATAACAGGACAGAATATTTCCCTATTTATCGCATTGCACGGAGTTTCGAATTTTGTGGATCTTCCAGCTTTCAAGCAGATCTTTTAAAAGCAAGTATAGAACACCGCCATACATCATCTCTATGGTCCCAGATTTTATTAATATGATGTTAAATATCCAAGATCTGCAGAACAATGCTCATAAAACAGGACTCTGCACGCTGATCAGGAAATGCTTAGTAGCCCACCAGACAGTAGCAATAACTTGGCTCTCTCTCTGGCACAATAAGACCTTCAGCTGCACTACACCAAGTCCTCCCTTCCTCCTTCAGCATTGGGCTACGTAGAACAAGAAAACCAACAAACTTTTTACAACTATTACCTCAGCCTGGAGCAGAGCCAAAGTGACATGATACGTGTCCACAGAAACAGCAACTGCAGACTGCTGGGTGACAGAGACAGGGAACTTCACAGCTTCAGCTGACAGATGACAACACAGCACCTACAGAGAAAAGGAAATTGATAATTTTATATCCTTGCTGAGATGCAGATTTGAGATGGCAAAATCTGTAAAAGCAATAAGTAAAATTAACCTATTGAGGCAGGACAGAAACATCAGTCTGCCAGCCCCAGTTCTGCACTCTAAATATGTCATTTAAGACTCCATACATGAGCCAATAAAGATTATCGACAAAGAAGCCCTCTTCTCTGCACTGCAGTGCCCTGATATTCAGGCTCAGCATCCCTACGTCTCAACTTTATCAGATGGATCTCATCCACTGCTCACACAGAGTTCACCAACGTATAGTCCCTGAGCTGCAATCTCTGAACCAAATTATGGACCCAGCCCACAACTTTCCCCCAGGTTTACCATTCCCATCATGTGGGCATTGACAATCCCCATACAAGACTGATTGCAGAGAAACCCAACATGGCACAATTCAGAACAACAAAGCCTTACCATGCTGTGACCTGACTGGCCTTTGCAAGTCACACAGCTTATATTTGCTGCTGGTGGTAATTGAGGACCCTCTTCAAATGTGATCTGCACTGAACTCTACAAAAAGAGAACTCCGTTAGTTCCCCGTGGACAAGGTATCACAGGTAGTTTCAAAGAGGATGAACAAGTCTAACATAGGGCCCCAGAGACATTCTAGTCCAATTCCATGAACCCAACCAGCACACAAACATGTCCACACTGCAATTCTGGCTTGTCCAGGCAGAGAAATGAAACAGTGGTCCAGGCTCACAAACACTAACTTCAGACAGGCAAGCCTGATTGAGAATGCAAAATTATTCTGAATACCTGTTAACTGTAAGAGAGTGTTAAACCTTCTTCATCACCAAGACTTCGCTTTTCTTTTCACTCCTCTCTGCTAATTTCACCCCAATTAAAAATCCAAAAACACCACCAGCAATAAAACCTATCTCCAACATACAGCATCTGAGCTCATGTGCTTGACTAATTCCTATTTTCCACCTTTCCACGGTTTATCAGATTACAAACTCCACCGTGGAAGTATTCCTCTTCCTCATTCAAGGATTTCCCCGTGTAACAAGAGCAGTCCTCCACAGAAAATATTTTGCAAAGAACAGAAGGCCATGATAAAGAGCTAAGGACATTGCTTAAAGAAACCTATCCCTTTCCTCACAAGGAGCAAACAGAGTAGGCAAACTGAACACAAGAATACTATTGAAGCCCTGCTTCAGAGTACTGTTTTTAGCCACAGCAACTCACTGCAGCAACATCATCTTCTGGAGAGTTGGAGAGATACAGATTTTAAGTGTAGACTATTTGGTGGATAAAGAATTGTTTGGATGGTTGTAGCCAATGTTGCTGTCAAGGGCTCTAAGCCCAGTTGGCGGCTGACCGGGAGTGGTCCCTCCCAGGGGTCCATCTTGGGACTGGTACTCTTTAACATCTTCATGAATTATGTAGCTGATGCGATCAAGTGCTCCCTCAGCAGGTGTTCAAATGACACCAAAGTAAGTACTGCAGTTGACAGAATAGTAGGAAGGAATGCCACCCAAAGGGTCCTGGACAGGCTCAAAAAACAGTGGCCTTCTAGTGCTTCAAAGAAACTTGTATGCTGGAGGGAGACTGACATTTTATACAGCCTAGCAGTGGTAGGACAAGAAGAAACGGCTTTAAACTAAAAGAGGAAAAATTTAGGTTAGATATTAGAAAGAAATTCTTCACTCAGAGGGCAGTGGGGCACTGAAACAGACTGCTCGGAGAAGTTGTATATGCCACATCCCTGGAGATGTTCAAGGCCAGGTTGGATGGGGCCTTGTGCAGCCTGATCTAGTGGTTGGCAACTCTGCCCATGAGAAAAGAGATGGAGGTTGATGATCTTTAAGGTCACTTCCAGGCTAAGCCATTCATGATTTTAAGTGTCACTCCTGACAGCAAGTCCCTCAGTGCTACATAAACTATACAAGAACAAACTTGCTTTCAGTCACAAAATAAAAAGCAGACTTAATAGATTCAACATCGGCAGGATCCAGTGTTTCAGCTTCCATACAATAAACAAACCAAGTATATCCCAACATTCTGGTTTTCCTCAATGAAGAAACCACCTTTTCAGGATGTGGACCTCAGGTTCAGTGTTAAACCTAGCTACTTGCAGAACTGGGGGAAAGTGAGGAAGAGGCGGCAGAGATGTAAAACAAAGTTTTATAGTAGCTGACATATTAAACACCAAATCAAGTTTGTTCTATCTTACCCGTAACTATCAAGAGCATAATCCTACAGTGCATAATCTAGTCTTGTTTAATTCCAGGCCAAAGATTCACTTTCAACAGATTAAAGCAGGTAGTCCTACAGCAACCTTATACAGCACACCTTCTTGTTCTTCTTGTACCTCCTTCTATAAGATCGAGGACATAGTCCAATTGGTCACAATCAGTCCTAACTTCTGTCACAGAAGTCAGACCTGCAACATGGATGATTCCTGCCCTCGGTATTCTTAAGGTACTGTTCGCCAACTTTCTTGTACTACAACGAAAGTTTCTGAGTTTGTTCTGAGCAGACAGTAAAAGAAACAGGACGCAAACACAACAGGTCCAGTCTCGCTTTTATCGCAGCTTCCTTACATTATTTTGAAAGGAACATCTTTTCATTTTCTCCATATTCAATAACTAAGTACAATCAATTGACAACAATAAATGAAAATAACAGAAGACAGTCTATGGAGAAGGAGCAGCAAAGCCCACAAAGGCAGGCATCAATGTATAGTTTGATGGACATCTCAACCTTTGATCATATGTCCGCCACATTTACAACACCTTTGTGAAAAGCCCCATTTTTCCACAAATGTTTTAGGAACAAAGTACTTTAACCATTAAAACCTGTCAAAGGATAAGCTCATCCTAAAAACACTGCTGAATAATCTATTCTCTGACACCATCTGAGCCTGAAAAGGGATATAAACACCCATTCCCATTTTATAGTGTTAACCAACTAGATCAAAGGCAGAAAAGAGAGGCCAGATGCTGCAGCATTTCTCCATTAAAACAAAGCACAATTTCACTTGTCACGGGTAGCAAAGAATGAGAAACTAGGCCAGCCTTTCCAAGTCAACCTAACAAGTCCAAGGAAGAGGCGAAACATGGTGCCACACATAGATTACAAAGACCGTAAGGTGACAAAGCAAATGACTAAACGCAATGAAACAATCAGCTGTTTCCTCTTTCTTCTTCCTGTTTTTTTCCTTTCTTTAAAAAGAGTAAAATCAGATGAGGAGAGACTAGGTGTTCTCACTGGCACAGTCAAACAGCTCCGACAAACCAAATCTGTCAATACTAGCAGCAGTAAGGGATACCTAGCTTCACAAGCAGGGTCACTGGTACATCTCTAAACAGACAGACGCAACATACATATGACAAGCCTCAAGGAAGTTTACATTTGGAACAAGTCAATTTCCAGATCCAGATCCCAGACGTGGTCAATTCAATTAGTCAATTCCCAAATCTCTAGCATACAGAAAAAAATAATCTAGAAAGGAAACACATCAGCCATATAATAGGAGTAAGTAGTCCTTTACAAACAAGCCATCCGCATTCACAATAGCGCAATACTCTTATAGGCCAATGCTACCAATTTCTTTTGACAACTAAACTTGACTCAAGACACAACACTCTTTCACACAGCAGTCATCAGCGCTCTGTAGTCCTTCTGTAGAAACAAGAGACAACAAAGTTCTTGAAGTACTAAGGCCTGAACAGGCAACGTAAGCTTCCGTGACAATACTTGCTGTGGGATTCATAAGCCATATTCGACTTAGGAAGATCAGCACCCCATCTCCCAAGCACAGTAGAAAGCAACACGCAGTAGCCAAAAAAAACCGAAAATAGCACAACGAATGCTTGCTTTGGACAGTTTTGTCCAGACTATACAGCCAAGTGCTTGGTGAGGAGCTTTCCTTCCTCGACCGAAGCCGACGCAAACCCTCGGCCTCACCGCCCTTCGCCTCGCCGCCGACGCGGCGCCTGGCCCCGCCCGCCCGCGCCCTGCCGTACCCCGTGCCGGCGCGCCTGGCTGTTGAGGGCTCGCACCCAGGCCCGCTGCCACTGCTCACGCAGGGACCGAAGACCGAGCAGCGCAGCGAGCAGCGCCCGGGCCCCGGCCTCCTCCGTCGCCGGCACCTGCCGCCGCGGCGATCGCAGAGCCGCCGACCGCCAGTACTGGAGCAGCCAGGCCGCGACCGTGAGCAGCGAAGCGGCGAAAAGCAACACCAGCGCGGCCCAGCCCGGATCCGGCCCCATGTTGCTGCGCCTTGCGCCTCACAGCAGCCCGGGAGGCATGGCGGGCGGCCGCCGCCCGGCCCCAGCCTAGCTGTTACCGCCTCCCACCCAGAGAAGAGAGGAGGGGAGAGACGCGGCGCGCCGCCCTGCTCCCGATTCCGCGACGCACGTGGGCCAAGCCCGGCCCCCGGCCCTTGCAGCTCCCGGCGCCCGCCTGCGCACAACAGCCACCCCAACCCGCGCGTGGTGACTGCGTCCCCAAACGCAGCCGCCTGAGTTCTTCCGGTATCGGAGCACCGCCTCCCCGCGGCATGGCGGGCGACCCTGGGGTTACGTGGCTACCTCACTGTTCTCCGCTTTCCTTTCCGGTGTCCGCGTGCAAGTTTTTCTCTTGGGTCTGCGGGTCCTCCGCCAGCAGCCTTTCTGTCTGGACAACCTCGTCGCTGACTGCCACGAACTAATGCTGGCGGCCTAAAAGAGCAAGGCGAAGATGATGGATTAGCTCTTCGATGACTTTTCCCTTTCTTATTGAAAACACCTTTCTCTCAGCTTGATTCTTCACTTGTGCTGACGCACGCGCACCTGCACTGCAGCTCATCATCCAGCTGGAGCCCGTTTGCTTGCCTGCCCTGGGTCACCTTCTCCCAGGAGGGCCGACAACAAAAGCTGTACCCCCCTCGTTTTACACGTGCCACAGTGGTATTTCCGCAGGTGCAGGAGGCTCTCTGGTCAACCTCCTCATGCATACTGTAGTTTCTTCCCTCAAAGAACCGAATGCCTGCCTTAGAATTTAAGGCTCAGCTATACTTCACTAACTTTCTCAGAAGTTCAACAGACCATAGACCAGAAAAGGTCTATTGATACAGCAGTAGCTTTCTAATCAGCCCAGAAAAAGCCATCAGAAACCATCTGAGCTCACCGCATCCCACACAAACGCAGAGCAGAGGGAAGTCTGTCCTGCTATTATGTCTTTCACCTCGACTGTGTTTTCCTTCTCTACTCAGTGACTTGCATCCAAATGCAATGCCCGTGGTGAAACCCATGCCTGTCCTGCATTCAACCAGGATCACTCACACAAAGACCACACACCTGGTAACGGTTTTCTGGCTCAGGACGACCCAAGCTAACGTGGGTTTTTTATTTATTTTTTTCTCCCCGTGGGGCCACTCCGTTGCTCACTCTCACAGAAGAAAGCAGTGCCGGGTTCAGGGACGCTTCCTGGGGAGCCAATTAACGGCCCCCGCCAGGTGTGCAGCGGGCGAGGACAGCGCTGCCAGCGGCCCCCTGCCCCCACCGTACCCACCGCAACCTCCCACTGCCCAATGGTCACCTCCGATGCCACCCCCAGTCCCCAAGGTTCTTTTCAGCGCCGCCGTCCACCAGGGCCGCACACTGAGTCCCCGTGCATAGCCTACAGGCGACGGCCGTGCTCAGGAGCCCTGCCGGCGTCGGCAATTGCTGATCACAGAGCAGCGAAGCACATCAAAAAGTCGGGGCGGCCCGACAGGGAGGCCCTCGGTGCTGGAGCAGCCGCTCCAAACGCCAAAGCAACTAGGGCGCTTCTGAGGGGCTACCAGACGGCCCGCGCAGCACTACCGGGGTTAGCCCACCTACCGCAGGGTATGGGGAGGGAGAAAGGAGGAAGTGATGTACGCGACGGCGAAACAGAGGTAGTGCCGGCCCACTGGCATTGCCAGGGCCAAAGATGGCGCTCCCCTCACGGACTGAGCGGAAAAGGCGCGCGCGTATCCGGTGCATCCTACTCTAGCGCCCGGCCGGCAAGGTGCGCCGAGAGAAGCTCCGTGCCCGTCAGGGCCAGCGCCCGCCGCGGCCATGGTGGCCTGGCCCGCCGCGCCCCTCCTCATCAATCTCGGGGGATCACTGCTAGGTTTCGTGGCCACCCTCACATTAATACCGGCCTTCAAAGACCACTTCTTGGCAGCGCGCCTCGTCGGCGAGGACCTCAACAAGGCTTTCCGGCGGCCCATGTGAGTAGCGGTGCCCGCCGGGCCGGCCCCGGCCCGCAACATCCCAGCTGACCGCTGGCCTCCCCTTCCTTTCAGCCCCGAGGCACAGGGTATGATCAGCGGGGCCGTGTTCCTCATCATCCTCTTCTGCTTCATCCCTGTGCCCTTTCTGCGGTGCTTCATAGAGGAGCAGTGCACGACCTTTCCTCACGACGAGGTAAGGCTTCTTTGTGCCTGGAGTGCAGCAGGCATTAGCAAGGAATCACCATTAGTGACCGGAGCCCTGTTCTCTGTCCTGCAGTTTGTGGAACTTATTGGCTCACTCCTTGCCATCTGCTGCATGATTTTCCTGGGCTTTGCAGATGATGTTTTGAACCTACGCTGGCGTCACAAACTCCTTCTCCCTACCATGGCATCCCTCCCACTACTTATGGTGTACTTCACCAACTTTGGGAACACAACCATTGTGGTGCCTAAGCCTTTCCGGGTGTTACTAGGCATGCACTTGGACTTGGGTAAGCGCTGACTCACTGATGGTCATTAGCAATGAATTGGGGGGCACATCTCAAACTTTAACATAGCAGGTGTCAATCCCTGTGCTGTAGAGGGAACCTGTGGAAGATTTGCTAACTATTAAGTGAGAGGGAACGTCACCAACTAAATATCGTGCTGCTGAGAATAGCCATCCAGATATCCATCAAGAGCTCCAGCATATATGTTTATCTATGCATAGATAAGTAGCGTACCTTTTTTCAGGTTTCTGGCAGTATGAGAGAGTGCCAAAGGCACTTGGACCTCAGGTACCAATCCCAGCATCACTAAATCACAAAAACGAAACACAGCAGTTTGCTGCTGTGTTGCACGTTTGCTGCAGTCACTGTGCTGTACATGTGTACAGGTGGTAACATTTACAGGAAAAGGATCTGTTTGTTAGTAAACTACTAATTTGAGAATGTACTGAGACGCTATATAATGAATTGTCCTATAAAACAGGAAACTAGAATTTCAGGCTGTGATCCTATTTACTGTTTCAAATATGAATGCTAAAGTATTTGCCTCATTCTGACCTGCAGGTATTCTCTACTATGCATACATGGGCATGCTAGCAGTGTTTTGTACTAATGCCATCAACATTCTCGCTGGAATCAATGGGATTGAAGCAGGGCAGTCTCTGGTGATTGCTGCTTCCATTATTGCATTCAACCTTGTAGAGTTAAACGGTAAGGTAATGCGTGGGAGTGCACAAAGCAAAGGGAAATAGAAACTTCAATTTCAGTAGTCAGTGTAGTTGAAAATAACCTAGTCCTGTCTTATCAGAACCTCATTTCTTTTTTCTTTTTTTTTTTTTTTTTTTTCCTGTAGGGGATTATCAGGATGATCACATTTTCTCTCTCTACTTTATGATTCCATTTTTTTTTACAACGCTGGGGCTGTTTTACCACAACTGGTAAGAGGATGGGCATTCAGCATTTCTTTGGAAGCATATTCTTTTTCCCTTTACAAACAAAAACATTTATCAACGAGTAAGCGATATACTGGAGTACGGACAGGCTTCTTGCTAGAACTAAGAACACAAAGCAGCAATCCACTGGTATCTTTTATGCACCAACCTTGCCATTAGGGAATGCCTTCAGGTGGTTATGAAGTCATTATATTGGCAACACTGATTATGACAGACCTTTTCTCCTTTGCCTTGTGGATTGCAGGTATCCATCCCAAGTGTTTGTTGGGGACACCTTCTGTTACTTTGCTGGCATGACCTTTGCTGTGGTGGGGATCCTGGGCCACTTCAGCAAAACAATGCTCCTTTTTTTCATCCCACAAGTGCTTAACTTCCTCTACTCATTGCCTCAACTCTTCCACATTATTCCTTGTCCCCGCCACCGACTGCCAAGGTAATGTACCTGAGTGACCTATAACGGTACCAGTTTATGCCCTTTGTCTCCACTACCAGCTGAGAAACAATAACATACGTTGGTTGGTGCTCTTTTTAATACCTATCAAAGTAGGTTGGATAGTTGGCCAGTCATGCTGTTTATGGTTGAGTCAATCAGCACAAGTTTGTCGAAGAAATTTACTAGGAAAGACTACTATTTAACACTCATACTCTTTAGAGTATGATTATTCTCAGCTGCAAGACTGAGATAAATAGATACAGGCTGTTCCTACTGCTGTTGCACTAGGATTTGTTAAGATCTTACTGTAGCAAGCATTTTGCAGCACCATGTATTGTCACTGATTGTCATCACGTCTACATATATTCAGTTCTTCTAACCTTGCAGCTTTATGCATGTGTTAGGTCAAAGCGGGGAGGAATATTTTATTGACTGCCCAAATCTGAGGGACCAAGGTATGAGCAGCTGCTGCTATACAATATTGGAATATTTTTGCTTTTTTCCACCAGTATATTTCTTTCTCAGCAACTTGGCTTGAGATATAAATCTACTTATGTAGGGATCACGGTCTCCTTGCTCTGTCCAGACTAAGACTTCAACATTCCTTTTAGGCTCAATCCTACAACAGGGAAGTTGGAGATGAGCTACTCCAAATTCAAAACTAAGAGCCTCTCAACCCTGGGAACATACATTCTGAAGGTAATAGCAGGAAAAGATTGAAAAAAAAAAACAGGCATGTTTTGAGGAAGGAATCAAACGCATGAGCAGCAGGATGGGAGGGAAGGCAGAACTTCTGGGCTCAGTGGTTATTTCTTGGCTCAAATCAAGAACACATTCTACTTAGCTCAGTCACTGTCTCTTGCAGTCAATGCATTAACTACATTAATAATTGCTCTTTTAAAATAAGCACACACAGCAGTTGTTCCAAGACCATCATAAGCCTATCCTGTCTCTTAAGTAAGAACACAAGCCAAACTACTGGGATACAGCAAAATGGATCTAGCAGGAAGCACTAAACATACCTGATAAAATAGCACGCAATATTTTTTTTCCCTAGGTAGTAAAGATCTTGCACATAGTAGATGTGAGGAGTGGAATGGATGAAGATGGTGAATACTCCGAGTGCAATAATATGACGCTAATTAACTTTGTTATAAAGCTGATCGGACCCATCCATGAACGAAATCTCACTCTCCTGTTGCTACTCATTCAGGTCAGACAAATGTTCCTGCTAGCAGAGAAATGTATTCTGTGATAGAAGCAGATCCAGATTTGTCTCAAGAATATCAAGGGGAGAGGGGGACTGGAAGCGTCACGCTTTTTATACAAAATGCAATTAAAGTTGTGCAACTCGAGAATCTGAGCTTTACACAGCTACAGGAAGAAGCTGTCCTTCCTCTCAGTCCCCAGCATCATTCACTAAGAGCTATTAAATTTCAAGTCCCTAGATTAGCTCGAGAAGCTCCTCAGAGCACGAGTTGCTGGATGCTAGAAGAACCGTAGAAAAAACAGCACTATGTTCTTGCCTTGTCACTCTAACTCAATACAGCCTTTTATCACAGTTCTGTTTTTCAATCATACCAAATAACACTAGTACGAGTGTTATCTCCAGCTGGTGCCCTTACATAAATGTGGCATGAACTCAGTGGTAGCTGGAGTCTGAGCATGGTGTGGGAGCATTTTGAAGCAACTTAGAATGCAAGGAGAACACGCCTTGCAGATACTGCTGCTACTTTTATTCAACACGTGAACTCTCTTACCTGTTACAGCAGACATTCTGTTTCAGAAAAGACATTGCTTAATTGAGTGCAATTCCTTTCAATGTCAGCTCAAAGGGAAGAGTTTCTCCTTAGGAAAGAGAAAACACCACTTAAATTCCTATTCCAGCAGAAGACTTCCAACAAAGAGAACAAGGCTTAGGCCAAACACATCGGGCAGGAGGGAATGGGAAGTGCATACAGCATGATTTTGAGTGAGGTCACGGCAGGGAAGTCTTTGCTATGAAAGGATAACAAATTGTAGCTTGACTAGTTGTTTTTCATTACAGGCCATAGAGTTTACATTATAATTTGGGTGTCTTAAGAAGTGATTTTGCCATCTTTTTGCGTTTGTTCTCACAAGATAAACTTGCATAAACAGGCACAAAATCCCTCACAGATAGGTACAATTTTGATTGAAAGACCAAGAACTTTGGCTAAATTTATGCTTTTCATTTCTTCTACACCTAAAAATTTTACTTTAAGTCTGTTTATGATATAGCACTGTGTTTTAAAGCACATCAAATCTCCATGCGAAAGAAGAACCTGCTAGCCAGTGAATTGACTGATGTTGTAAGGTTTCAGCTTCAGGTTGATTGGTTTTTTTTTTGTTTGTTTGTTTTATGTATTTTTGTTTTTTGTTTGTTTGTTTTTGTTTGTTTTTTGTTTTTTTTTGTGTGTGTGTCTGTTTTTAAATTTAGGTCCTGGGCAGCGTGATTGCATTTTCAATCCGGTACCAGCTTGTGCGCTTATTTTATGATGTCTGACTGAACTGCCAGGAGCTGCACCTTCCAGTGAACCTTATTCAATTGCTGACCAAAACAATTCAATCTTATTCTGATCCTCTGAGAACTCCAAGCCACCTTTCAGAATGCAAGAAACTACTCCAAGCCAGCCTAGAATCACAATTCTCTTTTTGTAGACAGAGCTCTTCCGTCTAATTCTGCTGACAGAAGACAGTCAACACTACTTGGACATCCTTGCTACTGAGAATACCTTTCAGAGGGGAAATAAGCAACACAAATCTTTACACAGAGTGTTTAGGGAAAGCAGGAGAAATGACATTGAAGTTTAAGAAACTTGTCGCTGTTCCTTGAGAGAAGAAATAAGAACTGCAATTTCTGTGAGACTCTACAGCATAACAGATGAACCAGAATGCCTTCTTGGCTAATTCAGGTTTATCTATAGAATAATACATTATAAATCATACCCACAACTCAGAGCATTCTGAGAATAAAATAACATGAAATACCCTTTCATCTTCAGCTCTCTGTCCTGAGAATGTTGACGTGCAGTGAAACAAGGTTCCACAGTACAGTGCTGTGCTCTGCTGCCCTGCTCAATGCCAGAAATTTCTGCAGCAGATCCTACGAGCTTTTTTTTCCCTGAGTGTCTAGCATTTGTGCTCTTCACAGATCAGAGCACCTCTGGGACCGGTTAGCAGAGTACAGATCACAGCATCTTTTTGTACAAAGTATCGATAAGAACCACTTAGATTTGCCGGTTATGATTTTCTTTATCCGAATTCTTATTTAGATAGCGTTATCCGACACCATAGAATCGCCACCTGAAAGCGTAGCTCCAGACATCCATCCGAGGCGCCGCTGCTGAGCCCAGCCACGCCCCCTGCCAGCACACTGCCGAGCTCCGCCGGCGAGTCGGACCGCGGGGCCCGGCCGGCGCCGCACTGCCCCATCTTACCGTACCCGGCTGCGAGCGCCAACGGCTACCGCGTGGTACGAATTTGGCGCCTTGTCTTCTGATTGGTCTGTCGCCGTCGCCATTAGATAGGAGGTAAGCGCTAAGGAGTGGGGGCGGGCGCAAAGGCGGCCAGTCAGAGAGGAGGTTCACGCGACAGAGCACCAATAGCGAGGCGGCCTTGTGCTGTCCAATGAGCGGGGCCCTACTGTGCGGGAGGTTATAAAAAGACGGGTGGAGGCGTCCTCCCTTCGTCCCGCCGCAGAGCTGCTGAGAGTTCGGGGTGGTGCTCGGTCCGCTGCGAGACGCCATGTCTGGCCGAGGCAAAAGTGGCGGTAAGGCCCGAGCGAAGGCCAAATCTCGTTCTTCTCGGGCCGGGCTGCAGTTCCCCGTCGGGCGTGTTCACCGGCTGCTACGGCGCGGACATTACGCGGAGCGGGTGGGCGCTGGCGCACCCGTTTATCTGGCGGCCGTGCTGGAGTACCTGACGGCCGAGATTCTAGAGCTGGCGGGCAACGCAGCCCGCGACAACAAGAAGACGCGCATCATCCCCCGCCACCTGCAGCTGGCGGTGCGCAACGACGAGGAGCTCAACAAGCTGCTGGGCGGTGTCACCATCGCGCAGGGCGGCGTCCTGCCCAACATCCAGGCCGTGCTGCTGCCCAAGAAGACGGGTGGGAGCGCTGCGAGCCCTGCCAAGGCCGGCAAGAAAGGCAGCGGGCAGCAGTCGCAGGAGTACTAGGCCGGGCTCCTTCCCTTCCTCCCCCCTCCTCCCCCCAAGCACCACACAAAGGCCCTTTTCAGGGCCACTCCAATGCTCACTGGGAGAGCTGCGATCCGCGGGAGGGGAGAGGCGGGGGCTGCATCCAAATACCGGCGCAGGGCCCAAGGCACTGCAGCTCCACGCCCGGAGGCCAACTACGAGGAGCAAGCGCTAGGCCGCGCTGCGGAGCAGGCAGGAAGCACCAGCAGCCGGCATTGGCTGCTCGAGTTCAGTTACAGAAACTGTAAATAGGTGACGTTCTTTGAACAGACTTACTCTTGGGTGCTTATAATGTGACTGTTTCTCTGCTGTTAAATTCAGCAGATGTTGCACAGAAAATAAACAATGCTTCATCTCCAAACTGGAACCCTATAAATAGGTTATTTTGATGTTTCCTTAAGGCACTGCAACATGATAGTGCAAAACGACAGTTCAGCCGTGAACAGGGAAATAGCTCACAGCCTAGAGGGAAAGGCAAGTTTCTTACTCTGCAAGTCAAAGGTTACCAGTTATTGTATATCAATGCATATCCTCATACTACATCTACATGGGATAAGTTGGCTAAGCAGCTACCTATTAGTTCACTATGAAAAAGTGACAAAGTTGTATTTAATAACTTAAAGCAACTCTGTAGCCAAAACTTATGAATATAGCATCTGTGGTAAATTCCCCATGAGGAATTCATTGGGAACCTAATGCTAGTCTCCTTCATTTCTGAAAATCACAGGCCCGAATAATCCGCAATTTCCCAAGTTCAGTGACTACAGAAAATACTTCTTATTGTCAGCACAGCACAGTACTGCAGTAACACCACTGTTTGGTCTGACTATCATCTGTATTTGATGCTTTGCTACTAAACACAATAGGAGAACAATTACTACTACATCTGTCCTAACAATAAAAACTTACTTAAGTTTCAGAGAGATTTTGCAACTTAGGTAAACTTCAATAAACATAACTCCAAGTTAGTTAGGTATTTCAAGTATTTTATGCCCAAATGTCAGACAAGGCTGGTGCAAATCTTAAAAACAAAAACCCCCTTCCTCCAACAGCTGATTGAGTAGCTGTGAAGCCTACAGCAAGAATTGTAACAATCTTGCTGCTCTCACTGGGGGCCTAGCAGGCATCGTTCAGCTGTCTTGCCACGTGAAGGATGTGCTTAGCTCCCTTGCTCAGAAGTAAACTAGCTAGTTCAATACCAAGATTCTCTGCAGCTTCTTGGGCCTGACCAGGAACATTTTTGGCTGTGATGCCAACATGCTGCACATCATCATTCGGTCCATCTTCATTCTGCAAGAATAAACACATCAGTGTAAGGCTGTGGGAAGGAGTGGGTAATAAGTCTGCATGAAACTAGATATCACAGAATTGAACTCCCCTGAAAGCAGGTTCTTCCCTAGAGCAGATTGAACAGGAAACCATCCAGACAGGTTTCAAATAACTCCAGCAAAGGAGACTCCCCCCCCACCTCTCTGGGCAACCTGTTTGTCACCCTTCTTCCTCATATCTGTAAGAAACTTTGGGTGTACTAGTTTGTGCCCACTGTCCCTTGTCCTACCACCATGCGCCACCAAAAACAAACAAAAAAAAAGCCTGGCCTCATCTGCTTGCTTGACTTTCATCCTTTAGGTATTAATAAGCATTGCTAAGACCCCTCCCAGCCTTTCTTCTCCAGGCTAAACAGCCCCAGGTCTCCAAGTCTTTCCTCATAATGGAAATGCTCTAGGCCTCTATCATCTTTGCAACCCTCCACTGGTCTTGTTCCAGCAGTTCACTATGTCTTCTGATTTGAGAAGCCCAGAACTAGACTGTTCCACATGTGGCCCCTGCAGTGCAGAAGGTATGAGAACCTCCCCTGCCGGCCACGCTCTCTGTAACACACCCCAAGATACCACTGGCCTTCCTTGGCTTCAAGGGCACACTGCTGGCTCACTGAAAAATATCCACCTAGAATCTGTGGTCTGAATAGCCTTTAGAACTGTATGCTGTGGACTCTCAGAACAATTAGCAGAACAAGGGAAAAACACCTGAAACTGAAGAACCTTTTGATCTCAAAACATCTGGTTTTATCATTCAGCTATAGGTTTGAATTTTGAGTCCAACATGCATTGCATACCTGTTGTGGATAATTAACGCTGGTCTGCATTGTTTCCTTCAGGCTATCAGATCCATCCAAACTGTAGACTGCACCTGTCAAATACAACTTGGAAAGACAGAAAGAGTTTACCACAAAACCAACCTAGACAGCAACACTTCTGCAGTCAGTCTAATCAGACTGCCAGTCTGATACAACTGTAATGCAAATAATCCTCGTTAGGGAAGATGCATCTTCCCAAGAAAGAAACCGAATACTTTCTAGCTTTCTACATACTTAATTCATAATCTGTTGTATAAATGCACTGATTTTACCAAGTCAAAAGGCAGACTTTGAGATCTCAGGGCAACACTTTGAAATGAGAGGATGAAAAAAATCTAATTATCACAGTAAGGGTGTTTTCTAGGACTCAGCTTCTGTAACCAGAACTGCTTTCTCATACTCCTGATTTGGACAATAACCCTTATCTGCCCTACTCAGCTGTGAAGACATCTGCTGAGCTGAACCTCAGAGAACATGCACACACTGGAACAGTTTTTCATAAATAATCCCATATACATACAAAATATTCCTCACCTGGCCATCTTTCAGCATGGTGTTAACTGCAACGGGGACACTACAGCCACCCTCCTGAAAACAGAATGACGTTGCTATTGAGTTTCCTCCCGGTGCATTCAAAGCAGAGGTTTCTGAAAAGTATATGCTGCACACAGTTCCGCCTATTTCTGTTCAGGCACTTCCCAGTTCACAAGTTCTCCCTACTTAGCAGGTGTAACAGTCTTCCCACACCACGCCATCCGTTGCACAGAGCAGTATTTGTTACTGTAAGCAGAAGGGCAAGGATAACACACGTACCAAATGTTTCATGAAAGCCCTCTCTGCAATGCAGCATAATACAGTTTCTCCATCATGCAGGACAGATACCATATTCAGCGTTTCTTGGTCTTTGGCTCGAACCTCCACCGCTAAAGCCCCCTGTAAGACAACAGTAATAACAGAACTCCTCAACTTAAGTGTCTGTATGCACTCAGCATTGGTCACGAAACACAACTCAGAAGTCTGGATGCATTTCACTCAGGGAGCAGTATTTAAGTACAGAGATTTTACAGAAATTATTCAAGAAACAATCAACTGGTTGCAAGACATCTTGAAGCAACTGCTGTAAAGGGAAACTCAGGACTTAGACAAGTACTGAAGATCATACAGTCACCTGACATCTTTTCCTTAGCTCAACTTCAGACCATATCCCTCTTCTGACTACATATATGCAAACACCTGCTCTGCTGTCACAACAGCATAAGAAAGTTGGATAAACGTGAGTTCTGCAACCTTGTCTGAAGATAACAGCAATCACAAACCAATTCTTTCCCAAATGGAAAACAAGACAAGAAAAAAAAAGTATAGTACATGACAAAGACAAGAAACACTATTTCTGGCTCATTTTTCACTTTCATCTGGCTGACTACCTTCAGTACTGTCATGGGATAACTTCAAAGCCGTCACTGTTTACGGTTTCTAACCTGTAAGTAACAGCAACAGCTACAGCTGTTGATCAACCAGGAATTCATCCAGATTGGGAAACAACTGCATTACATTACAATAATGATTGCACTACAAAATGCACATCCAGTTCAGGTTTCACAAATTTGATACCAACTATGCAACACTGTGTATAAGTTCAGCTACATGACCAGCACGGGCTGGAACAATTTGCCTAGAAACAAGAACGCTAACAACATGCCCCAAGGCAGGCATTTCAGCTCCGCACAGCCAGTGAGTCAGGACACTGCATGGAAGGGAGTGCCACAGAACCGACACTGCAGCGGCTTTGTACGGATAGCCCAGCATAGCACAAGAATAGCCCTGCCTCATACTTGCAGAGTTGTCCCAGGGTAGCTGCACCACACATTACCTTACCGTTTACTATTTCTGTGGCTGATAGAAATCAAACCCCACTACACAGACTCACGGAGCTGACTTAATGTTCTTCACACGCTGAACAAGGAGAGTAAGAGGCTGCAACAGAGATCACTGTAATTCTTCTTTGGCAATAAATACATCAGAAGTACTTGGTTGCCACAGTTAACCACCTGACATCACACTGCTGCTGGCTTTCCATATGCAGTCAGGCTTGAAGTACAAAAATGGTAACGTACCTGTCCCACAGCATACAGACAATCTTCAGGGCTCAGGAGCTGGAAAAAAGTAAAAACAGAGTTAAGTCATGTTGCACTTCTTAGAATATACAAAGGAAGAACTGAACTCCATGCATACTTCTAACACCACATTTGTGCCCAAGGGAAATATCACCTCCCCCTTCCCATGCCTCAGCATTTCCATCTCAAAAAGTAGGATAAGGTACTATTCCTCACATTGACAGTAATATTTTATTCATTAGTTAATCAGAAAAAATCTTACACATGCACTGTTTCACTGCACACATGAAATGCTATGATGTTACCATATTACAAACTGTTCCTGTAACACGAAAAGTACTGCATTTTGTAACTGTATACAAAAAGAAACGAGCAAAATTAAACCCTTCCTAAAGCAAATAACATCAAGCTAACACGGCAATGGATTCAGCAGATTGCATGTGCACCTCTGATGGGACAATCACAAGGTCTGAAAATCAAGCAGGCAATAGCCTAGAAGAGAATGGGATTTTTTACTTTGACACTCACCTGACCAATGCGATTCTCCCAGCCCATTCTCTTCAATCCAGCAGCAGCCAGGATTATAGCACTGAAGTCTTCCTTCTCATCTAGCTTCTTCAAGCGGGTGTTTAAATTTCCTCTCTGTACAAGTGGTTAAGCAAGTAGAGAAACAGTATGCAGAGTCATACAATCACTTAGCATTCACTCGACTGTTTAAAGCCTCCAAATAAGAATCAGTCAAGGTATCATTCTGAAAGAAGTGCTAAATATGGACAATTGTTTCTTTGTTTCTGCTGATTAATATTTCATAACAATCCAAGCATGCTCTCTGAAAAGATACAAATGATGCACTTAAATGGCACATACCTGACATCAAATAATTCTGCAGATCAATGAACTGGGTTACTGGGACTGAGGTAATGTGTTTTACCCCCACTTCAGTGGCGCATATCTAAACTAGCAGCCCAAAACACATTATAGATGTCATGGACTGATCAGCATTTGGCTGCCACTGTGACAAACTTAAGATAGACCTCCACTAAGCAGCCTTCAGAACATCGCTAAATATGAAATGCACCAGCATTTTGAATCTCAGCTAGATTAAAGCTAGGCCCTTTCTTTATAGAATCATGAGAAAACAACAGGACAAAATGCACTACAGAATGGGTTACAGAAGGCAGCCTTTGAGGAAGTGTGTTCCTGAAGATCAGGTACTGTATATCACCCTTGATTCTGGACTTTGTGTCAACTTCCATAATCCTTTCCGCAACTTTGTCCAGATTCAACATTTTGAAGCAAAAGGATACAATATCCCTGAATTCAAGCTGAGGGAACTTCTTTTTGAGCTGGGCTGCTCGCCGAAGTGAACTAGTTCCAATAACACTGTTTGGAAAAATTAAATCAATGAAATTTAGCATAAAACAGTACTTAGCTCCACCTGAATATACACCAGAAAATACCACAGAAAATATGTGCCCAAAAAAGCAACAAAGAAATCTGACTTGGCTGAGTGAGAACAAGAGAACAGACATGCAAGTTAGGATTCTGCTCTGGACGCACTGTCTGCACTGCATGCATCCTCCTGTAATGAGCACTACACAAAGGACCTCATATCCACTCTGGAGACTGAAGCAAGGTGGGGTCTCACTTGCATCTCAAGGGTGCACTACATCTCAAAGTTGGCTAAAGACATTCAAAGTCAATTAACAACATTCTCATTAGCATAGCTCTTTTCAGCACATAGGTTCAGAAGCTAACTGAAGGCAGTGCAAAAACCACTGCAGGATAAGGAAAGCTCACTGATTCATCACTGGGAAATATGAACAAACTCCTCCTTTCTATATTTTACACTTTACTGACTTCCCCTTCTCCCTACTCACCTCTTTTCAGGAAGAAGACTGAGCGTTTTCCCACAGTTTTTGGGGTGAAAGACAACAGCATCAAGTGGGTTCTCTCTTCTGGGGAAAAAAAAAAAAAAAAAGCAAGAGCAGAATGGCAGACACCATTTAACAGAAGGCCATTAAGATTAACAGTTCTGGTGCTGCTCCCTAAAGGAACCATCATCTAGCTCCAAAAGGCTTCTCCTTTTTTAACAGCAAGGATTTCCAACAAACCTGCCGTTATCCACACTGCAAAATGTTAAGTCCCTCAGACAGTCAGGCTTTGTACGCATACTTACTTGCAAATAGCACCAATGGTAAAGCCAGGAGGAAGAGAAGTTGGCAGGTCCTTCAAGGAGTGAACTACCAGGTCAACTCTATGAATTAGAGAACAGTAATCACAACACTAAACAGATGTTGGGTCATGCAGTGCCAGAGACCCACAGTTAACAACAGGAAAGTGTAGATCCAATTCTTGGGATTAGTTCAGAAAAGAGAAAGAATGCTCAGAACTCTTTAGCCAGAATTATACTATACAGAAATATACAGAAGTACACAGAATAGTACTACTAGACTTACATTAGCAATTCTGAAGAGCCATTTTACTTTTCTCTGCCTTTCCTAATCTGGAAAACTGAGATAATGCCTTCCTCCCAGTAGCAGTACAAGATACACTACAACCAGACTGAATTAGCGTAAGATACTAAAAACATTGACACAGAGACTCCCTTGAACCAGTATGCAACCAGTATGTTGACTGGTTTCATGGTTCAGTGTGAAAATAATAACTGGCAAAGCAAACACCATCTACTTCACTATAAGGGCAGCAACTAGTAAATGATTGAGCCTCCGGTATTTTTTTTTCCACTGACTTTACTGGAAAATGCATTATCAAATGCGTACGCTACAGATCCAGAAAGTATCTTTGCTTTTAAACTTACTTTTATCAAGCCATAAGCACAACAGCCCTACTCAGGATATCTAAGAAAAAAACACCAACCCTATATATTTGACTTTTCTGTAGGAAGAAATTACTCCAGAAAGCAGCACAACTTGCTCATATACAATTTACTGGAATATTTAGCATATAGCACACTAACAAGCAGTAAGTATGTTACGCAGTATGCAAACCACAGAATACTGAAATACAGTAGCAAAGTAGTAAAATAAAGAACACGTTTGCAAGCATGAATTAGATTACACATGCTCTGATGCACAAGTAACGTACAAATCGGAGAATATAAAAAAAAAAAATAGGGCAGACAGTCAGAACACCATTATTCCAAAACATGGCCCAAATCCAGGATAGGGAGTTAAAAAAACAAACAAACAAAAAACCACGCATGTTGTATCAGAGAATTTCTTCCTTAATCAGAAAGAAGGAAACCAGATCACACTTATAGCATATAAAAAATAAATAATAAAAAAATGCCAGACAAGTAATAAAACTGAGCTCTTACTCATTTCTTTCAAGTGCATTTTCCAGCTCTTTGGTAAAGAGGCTCTTCTCCCCAATCTACATGTAAATGAAGAAAAATGAATCACAGAAGAAAACCCGCATCAAATACAATTACTTTTTTGAGTACTATATTTTTTAATTCATTCCCACCTGAAATAAATCCTTTACCTTAGACAGTGCTGTATCTAAGATCTTGTCTCCAGTTGTAGACATGGCAACTGCTCAGAGAACACAAAGCCATGGGCATCATCAGAACACATTGACTGGTGGTATCTACTTAATAGTAACAAGCAATACACACTACCACGCTGCAAACACAGACTTGAGACAGATTCAAGAGCAGCTCACTTCTAAGAATATGTTGCAAGTGAAATAGAGATTTCTTTCATAACTCAAAAACACAAAAGGAGAAAGAGGACAGGTTTTCGGAACAGCCAACTCTAAAGACATTGCCCAGATTCTCAAATAGAGCAATGTAACACCATATGCATGACAGATACAGGCCCTAATCAACAGGAGCTTGTGTAATCAATCCTTCTCCATTGGAAAACACCAGCAGCAGTTGCTCAGCTATACAACCTAACAGAATTCAGACTGCTCTCTCAGATAACATGTGGCCAATTCACCTGCTCTTGACAATACCCTATTCACACATAGATAACTGCCTGGCTCCTGTTGCCACCCGACATCAGAGCAGCAACTGGAGGGGAAAAAACAAAACACCACTTACCAATCTCAAAGCAGAGATCAGGATAAAAGTCACGGAGCATCTCAACCACACTGTCAGTCTGAATCCGGGCTAGCTGCAATGAACACGAAAACAAAGCACTACGCAAAAAGCCTAAGCTACACAGCAGCTAGAGAGGACTTTGTCACTCTTTGATAGTCGTGCAGGCACGACCACTATGTTCTCTAAGCTATAAGCATTAGAGGGAAGCAGCTCCAAATACAATAGCTCACGTATACAAATCCTTTGAGTCTGTAAGGTGACCAGAACATTTCATAGAACTTCTTTAAACCTAAGCAACAAAATAACCTCTCCCCATATCCAGCACTGTTGTGATCCAAGCATAACAAGTCAAAACAAAAACAATGTATTGAGTTAGGAAGTACAGCTGAAGCAAAAATGTGTTAGGATTCACACGCACTGCTTCCAGCTGCCCTAAAATCACTAGCTGTCCCCTAGGCAGAAGTTTCATTTCTCAGAGGCAATGTTATACGTACACAGCGTTTACCTAAGTGTACCTAACTAACCTCAAGGCGTTTCTCCTCTATAGAATGTCACTGCTGAAAGACAGGTGTTTATTGGGAAGCAAACAGAAAGGTAAGAAAAGCCTGTCATTCACTGAAGAAAGAAAAAGTCCTATAACAGAAAGTAACTCCTGCTTTTTCTCAAGCCATTAGTTTTGTCGACATTGCATGCTGGGTTGTTTTTTTGTTTTGTTTTTTTTTTTGTTTTTTTGTTTTTTTTTTTTTTTTTTTTTTTTTTTTTGTTTGTTTGTTTGGTTGGTTTTGTGGTTTTTTTTTTTTGTTTTGTTTTGGTTTGGTTTTTGTTTTGAAGTCAGTATGATTTTTTTGGAGTCAGTATGATTTTGCCTCTAAAAGTCCTACAGATACTGGCAAATATGAATTATTTAGCCTTGATAGGATCAAAATGCTATTCAGAAATTCTACAGACAAAGAAGTACCAGCTAAGGTCTGCACAAACAGCAAGCACCAGATCTTAAGGCAGTAAAGAAAAAAAAAAAAACAAGGCGGAGGCAAGCAAAATAAAAACAGAAGAATCAAGCAAGCACCTCTAACTACAGCGTTTCAGCTTCTTTCCTGGTAACGAGCTACATAGCCCGGAGCAATTAACTTTGTTCTCAAGACTCTAGTTTCCTTACATACAAAATGAGCATAGCTTGTGGCTTCCCATTGCAACCTCAGGTTAGAAAAAGTAGTAGCATGCGTGAGCCTATGATCTGTACTCTGAAGTCCACATGTAATGCTTTCTCTCCCTCCTTGAAGTACCGAATCTTTCTTAGACCTCGCTACCAGAACGAACAAGTTTATCGCAGAACAAAGGCCTGAAGGACGGTTATCTTCTGCGAGTCAGCTCCTCCCTTGCTGCAGCAGGATGGCAAGAGATACCCACTGTATCTCCGGACAAATTCTTTCCCCGGCCTTTGGGAGGGCTGGAGTGTTTGGGGCGGGTCCCGCCTCACCTCTCCGCAAGAGCCGCGCCTGCCTCGCAATTCAATAAACAGAAAGATACCCGTTATCGTCGAAGGTGCCACGTTAACTCCGCAAATCGCATGAAAGAAGCGCTAATGAGAGCAAACGGCCCCACCGAGAAAAGCGTTCACAAGTTTTTTCTCGAGCTCTCAACAAACAATCCAGAACGGCTGAGCCCTCCCAGCAGCCGCTACGAGTGCAGAGCTCCGAGGGAGCTCTGCTCTTCCCTGCAGACCTCGAGCAGGGGAGCAGCAGCACCTCCCGAGTCTCGACTCGGGCTCGCCTCCCTGGAGAGCACGGACGCTGCTCTCGCTTGCTTTTCGAGCACGAAAGCTGCCGGGACCCGGAGAAACGAAAGCATCCGCTTTCATGCACAGCTGTCCAGGGCTACCTCGGGCTCCCCGCACCCCCAACTCGCCACCGCCTACCTGGCTCCGGCGGGTACCCACGCGGATCGCCCTGTTGCCAATACCGTTCTCGCCCTGCAGCAACAATGCACTGTTAGCGGCCCCGCAGCTGGCCGCGCACCTTCCCTCCCGCCGGGCCCCGACTCACCGCAGCCGGGCGTACCTCCGCCATGGCGCCGCTCCGCCTTCAGCTCTTCCCGGGGCACCCCATGGCCCGGCCCCGCCCCGCCCCTCCGACGCGTCACTTCCGTCGGGGCCGTCCGTGTGACGGAGCCCCAGCCCCGCCTTTCCGCGACGCCCGCCGTCGACCGCGCTGCACTTCGTACGCTCCGGCGTAAAGCCGACTTGGTTCCATTTATTATTGGAGAGCGAAAGATGCGGGGGCGAAGCGCGCGCCCACGCCGTAAACCCGTACAACCCGAGAAGGCGCGCGGTGCAACGGGAACCCCCAGCTCAGGTACTACGCTTAGTGTGCATCAGCAGCTCCCTCTGGAGGCCAGCCTCAATTGTCGTAGCTGACTTTCCCAAAGGCAAATCTGTGATGAGGGTGAGCTTATTAAAAACGCCTCGACCAAAGTAGTCAGCGACGACGGAAAAACCATCATTGGAGCACTTAAGCTGCAAGACACAAAGCAATGCCATCAGGAGCTGGCCAGAGGCCCTTGCCTCCAGAACATACCCTTTCATCCCTTCACTTACAGCCCCGTATTAGAGACATAGCAGTTTAAAACCACTAATTTGCTATTTCATGCAAATGCCACATATAGCAAGCTTTTCTGCCACTGAGTTATCTTAAGCGTGAAAGCTACTACCTTAGTTGCACTGGTTTATCTTTCATGTTTGCAGAACATCAAGGACTCTCTCTACTCCAGCTGCTGAATCATAGAAATGCTCAGGTTGGAAAAGACCTTAAAGATCAAGTCCAACTGCAACCTAACCATACTACCCCGACTCTAACAACCCTCTGCTAAATCATGCCTCTGAGCACCACATCCAAACGGTTTTTAAACACCGTTTAAAACCACCTCACCTCCCTGAGGAGTCTTTTCCAGTGATTTACTGAAAGAGTTGTTAAGAAGTTTGTCCTGATATCCAATCTAAACTTAACCCTGGTGCCATTTGAGGCCATTTCCCCTCATCCTGTCACCAGTGAGTGAGAAGAGACCAGCTCTCTTCTCACGGGAAGCACCTTTCAGATATCGGAAGAGAGCAATTAGGCCTCCCCTCAGCCTCCTCTTCCCCAGACTCAACAGCCCCAGTTCCTTCAGCAGCCTTATTGCCCTTCTTAGGACCTGCTCCAACATCTCCATGTCCTTTCCGTACTGAGGTGCCCAAAACTGAATGCAGTACTAGAGATGGGGCCTCACCAGTGCCGAGTACAGGGGCAGGATGACTTCCCTGGTCCTGCTCACCAGGACTCCACCTCCAGTCACCCTAGCTCCATGAATCTACTTATCCTTCTCTAACAGCCCCTAGGGGGAGAGGGGTGTCTGTCTGCAAAAGCAGTCTAAATTTAAAAAAAGAAAAACACAAACCCACAGGGCAACAAATACCATACCTGATGCTGAAACTGATCATGCAGATCTCTCTTCTGCTCCTGGGCTCGGATCATGTCCATCACTTTGCGATTTTCAGGCATGCAAGTAGGACATTCTGAATCACTCTCAGAGTAGCTTTCAAAGCAGTGCTGGTGGAAGGAATGACCACACAGGAAATGGACCGAGGGCAGCTCCAGGGCACTGGTGCAAATGCTACACTTGGTCTTCTGAAAGATCTTGGGACTGAAACAGTGACAGGAAACAGAAGGGAAAAAAAAAAAAAAAGTGTATTTTTCTTTATATTGGAATATTATTTTCTAACTAAGACAAGAGATCACAGTCCTGCACCTTGCTTTTAGCTCTTCAATCTCTTGACGGATCCTCGTAGTTTCGTCCCGGTATTTTTGAATTTTCTGCCCATCTTGCTCTATCTGGCAGCTCTGCTTCTGCAGCTTGTTGACAAGATAATCCTTAATCACAGACAATGTGGCTGTGGAGTTGTGAGCCAGTGTCTGCACAACTGAGGATAACTCAACGTTAGTTTAAATGCAAGTGAAGAAAATTGCCACTACACTCATAATGACTCGACAGCCTACTTTCCATTAAAAGGAAACCAACAGGCAAAAAACATCCCACACTCCTACTGAATTAGAAAACTTATTTAAAGATGCAATTTCAGCTTGCTCTCTACAGGGCCCCAACCTCCAAAGCCATGACTGGGAGAACATTTAAATAGCCCAGACCAGAAGGGTAAAGGAAAAATCTAGTGGACGGAGCTCTATTTCAACTTCTCTGCCCATCTACAGAAAGAGCTTAAGATGCCCTTCATCTCTCCACACTGAGGGAATAGAAATAAAACAGACACCTCCGCAACTGATACAGCAGATCTTTCTTCCCCAAATTGCGAAGCTGCCACTGGCGTCACCTTTTCCTCTACAGCAGATTGTCATTTCAATTGGTGGGCTCAAGCTTCATTGATACTTCTCTCACATTCTTAGTCTACAGATGCCATAAAAGCCTTTTTGTTACCCCAACATTAGGCCACATATTATTACCAAGAAGTGGAGGCATAAGATTCTTGTTCTCTATGTGTTTCAGCACTGCAGCAATATACTCCTTGCAGTCTTCCTCCTTCCGTGCAAAGTAGCCAAGAGCCTGTTCCCAAAGACAAGCCTCTTGGTCCCCGTACAACTCACACACTTCAATCACTTTCTTGTACTGCTCGTTCTGCATGTGGTAATGCATGATCTGTTGAAAACTAGAGAGGAAAGCAACATGTCAGTTGCAAAAATCTATCTTTTGAAAGGTTATAGGGGCCTCATGTTTCCACTCAGCCACACAATGCCCAAACATTCCCACAGAAGCCAAGACTGGTCTGCCATCTGTCCTCTAGATCACTGTCCTGCTCCAAAAGAGGGATACTTTCAGCTGAGCAATGATGTACGCAGTTTCTGTCCTGAGATACTCAAAAGGTCCTTACCATTGTAGGGCAGGGGCTTTTATGGCTCAGAAATCCCTGAGATGGGGCAAGCAACAGGACTCTGGGGAAAAAAGCAATACTCACAGTTTGCCCTGTTCATAGAGGTAGAGGACACCGTCCTTGAAATTGTGCATCTGACATAAGACCAAGGCCTTATCAAAGACTGTTTTGAATCTTCCACTCTTCAGGAGAGTGAGTGCTTCATCATGCAGCTTCTCCTTGATCTGTGGAAAACAGGAATGGAATGGCAGGGGAGAAGAAACAGAACAGTTTTGCACCAATATCTGAAAACAATTTGCAGCTTTTCTAGAGAGAAGCAAAGTTCTGATGTTTGCTCTTTACCCTTTTTAAGCAATAAAGACAATTTATTTTACCCAAACAGCCAGCACCTTCAAAGATTAAGGCAAGCATATCCAATTTCATGAAAAAGGCATTTACCCACATTGCATTGTCTGGAATCTGTATGCATACAAAATACGCTTGCCTCACTGAAATAAGTATTCTCTCAGCCAGTAGGCTGCATTCCTATTTGTCACTACAACATGAGAATTGCCTTATATTAACAACGCCTATCTGGAGAGGTTATGGAATTGGCAGGAATGCAAACAGAATTCCCAAACACCCAAGCTTTATCTCAAAATAGAAAACCAAAGATCAAACCTGCTTATCTAGTTCATGTGCCCAATTCTGGAGACGAAGTTCCAATAAAGTGTCATATACACCCTGTGGAGAGTCAGACTGCACCTCAGTCATGTGCTCCAGAAAAGCCTTCAGTTCTCGGGAATTGTTTGCAAAGACTGGAATGAACTCCTCAGAATTGGCCTGCAAAAGAACCATAAAAAAAACTTGACCGACCACCCACCCAGTCACAGCCAGACAGGCGGTTCTTCTCTAAAATTTGTACAGCTCACTCCCAGAATGACCCATAACAGATACATCACAATACAATTACTGCAGTGATCAGTTCTGAGCAGTAACTTTAGACAGTTTCATCACAAAGACTACCAACACATTACAACCTGGCCCCTCATTATGCCTAGAATGTCAGGCATGCAGGAGCACTCGCTACAAAGTTTCTGTTACTAAGCAGTACCTCTCAGTTAAAGCAAACTATACCTTTTTTCCTTCCAGGATCCCAGGGCCTTCACTGTTCCCTGATGGCTGGTAATCAGTGCAAAGGTTCTTCAGTAGTTCCGTTGTCTCTTTAGGGACATGGTGCATCAGGATTTTACCATATCGCTTCATGTTACTCTCCGCTTGATCAAAAGGCAGTTTTCCAATGTAGTGCAAAGCCTCTTGATAGTTCTGTAGAGGCAGCCAGCAAGGATCACATGACATTAGCCTCTACTCTCCACAATGATGTTAGCACAAACAGCATTCAGGATATGCTGCAAGTATGTCAGAAACAACATCTGCTCTAAATTAACACCTAATGTTACTATTCCTGATTGTTGACATCCTCAGGGAGACAGGCTGGCTGTGACCAGGGGAAAGAAATCAACTTTAAGAGGGCTCTGCCAGTAATTGATTTGAGAACACTGTAAAAAAAAAAAAAAAAGCAAAAAAAAAAAAGCACAAGAACAAAAAAGAATAACACTGAATCAGAACCAGTAGGCCACTGATTTCCACCTGAAGTCCACCGTACAGTCCAGAAGCAGAACACCAAGAGACAAACAATAGCATGTGCTGCTACTGCCTTAACAGTCCCATAAGCATACTAGCTACAGGGAAGAGGCTCATAGAGAGGATCATAGAATCACAGGGTTGGAAAGGACCTACAAGATCATCTAGTTCAACCATCCTCCTATCACCACTACTATCCACTAAGCTACTAAACCATATCACATAGCACCTCCAGACGTTTCCTGAGAACCACCAGGGACAGTGACTTCACCTCCCTGAGCAGGCCATTCCAGTGCCTAACAACTCATTGAGAGAAGTTTTTATTTATGTCTAATGTAAGTCTCCCCCGCACAATTTGTGGCCATTTCCTTGGCTCCTATTTGTTATCTGGAAAAAGAGGCCAACCCCCTTGTACAATTACTGAATATACTGATGTTATGGTATAGCAGCATAAAATTAATGAATATACAGATGTTATGGTATAACAGAGAGCTTGGCTATGTAGTTGTTAGGTACACTCACCCGCATCCTGGGCTCATGTAGGAAAATCCAGTGGAGCGGATCTCCAGAAGAGATCCTTCCCCGCTGGTGATCAGCTCTTACATGGGTCTAGGAGAGGTGCAGCCAGGCTCCACCCCTTCCGGCAGCACAGGTGCATTGCCTTCACCTGTGCTCCGTGGCTGACTCATTGCTCGCCTCAGGTGATCAATCAGAGGTTCAGCCTGTGATTCAGCAGTCCCCATACACTCCTTCTCATCACAACCTCCCTTTAGGAAGATGTAGAGTGCAATGAGCTCTCCCCAAGCCTCCTCCTCTTCTCCAGATGAAACAATCCCAGCTCCCTCAGCCACTCCTCATAAGATTTGTGCTCTATACTCTTCATCAGTCTCACTGCTCTTCTCTGGACATGTTCCAGGGCCTCAATGTCTGCGTAGTGAGGGGCCCAAAACTTAACACTGTACTCAAGGTGTGGCCTCACCAGAGCTGAGTACAGGTGGAGTAAGAGCTGAGGACAGTGAAATAAAATTCTTACCAGCAAAGGAGGCTAGAGAAGCAATATTCACATCAGTAAGAACACAAGAGCAATAACACTTCACCTTAATGTCTTCTAGCTGGATTTTGAGGTACCATTCATGATGGGCATGCTTTTCTGCCAAGTACACAGCATGGGAGTAGTAACCTGCTTGACGAAGCACCTTGATTGCTGTTTCCACATCAAAGCGAACTTCACTCTCACTAGCCTATAACAGAAGCAGAAAGATTGTGGACTGTAGGAATTATGCCAAGGAACAAGCAGAAATTATTTGTGTTTGAAAAGGAAAGCCAGAGCACTGATAATTTAATACCTCTCGAGCAAGGAAAAGATCACGTGCCAAAAGAAAGTAGTAGTTTATCCACCTCTCAGTGAACAGCTGGTCATGCTAACAAAAGCCAGCACATTTCAAACCGGAATAGCAAGCCAGCAAAACTGAGAATGCAACTAAGAGCTTGGAAATAAAGCATCACAAATAAAAGCAGTGGGGCACAAATTCTTTTCCTTCTCAACAGCCCCACAGGAGACAATTTACACTGTTACCACCTCTCCCTCTTAATTATCATGAAATAATGCAAAATTCTTAAGTCACCACCTTCCCGTTACCTTAATGAACTCCTCCAATTTGGTGCTATCTTTGAGTTTAGTATAGCAGTTCAGCAGAAGTGTAGTATGGTCTGCATTGGCAAGAGATTGCAGGTGGAGTGTCTGCAGATAAGCAGTGAGATTGTGGATGCGCTGAGCATCTAGGAATTTCCGAATAACATAAGATGGTTCCAATTTCCCTATAGTTCTGGGAGAGGAAAAGTCACGTTACAATAGATCATACACAGCCAGGGAATCAAAAAGCCAAGAGAAATTCATAACAGAACCCTGAACTTCAGACACTAACTCACCTGTGACTACTCAGCTATAACAGTAACAAGCAGTTATGCTCCAAGACCACCCACACAGAAATAAACATCTCTATGAAGGTTGAAACTGAGAAGACATCAGTAGCACATAGGAAGTTTGTGTTCCTTTAAAGGCTCCCATGAGAAGATGGGCTGCACTCCAGCCACAGCTAATTGATAAGCCCAAGAAGGAAACATAAGACTAATCTTCCTTTCTTTTAGTCACGTAACTCAGTCTTATCTGAGCGCTCACACCCACATGCAGCAGTTTAGCCACAGTTACCCCACTACTTGGGGCAAGTTTTCAATTCAATATGTGCTGACATCGCCCGGGTATAGGACTCCAGAATTTCGGTTCTACATGAATGTAGCACTACAAGTTTTTAGTAAGCCTGAGAACAGACTACTCTAATTATTATAAAACCTGACATGTGTAAACTGATATTAGTATGATCATATTCCAAAAAAACTGCCATACTGATCAAATCACACTGCCCACTTTACACTGCATCTTCACACTGACAGTGCTTTTTTTACTTACATAAACTTTCACATTCTACAATTTCACAATGTCCTTTTACATACACAATAACTTGTACGGTACACAGCATTCCAAGAGAGAATAATCCTTTGATTACAGTAACATTATCTGTCCCCACTCCATCCCAATTTGACCTGTATTTTCCTCTCTATTTGCAGAACTTTCACTATGAGTCACGCCTTCTGGCTCCAAGGGCTTAAACAGAAAAATCAAGACTCTCGTAAGCTCCCATCTATGCTACACTGCCCTTGCTCTGAACAACCACTGCTTACCGGATATATTGCTGGATGGCTCCATCATGGTTCCCCTTGTTATAGAGATGATCACCATACTGCCGGAAAATCTCTGACAAGCCATCACTGTCCAAGTGGTGACTCTTGGCTAGATTAATGGCCATTTCAAATAAGTTCTTTCTGAAGAGCATCTATTAAAATTCAGCATAAGAGCAGTATGAGGGAAATACCACATCCCAAAACCTGCCTGGAAAACAATCTGTTTCTTTTTGGTGCTGGACAGGTACATACAGTGAGGCTCTGCACACTGGTTAGTTGGAGAGTTGGGAAGTCACTTGTTACACTGTAACATGTCTACCTGAACCTTTCCACTTCTTTCATCTGTATAGCCAGTACAAGCCCCCCCACAGACATAAAGCAAACTAATAACATAACAGATTCACATGCCTCAAGTTTGGTTTGGGCATCCTTCTCCTGCAGTGCATGGATCTTCCCATCTCTGGTCAGAACATACAAAGAACCCCATTCTGCTAAGACATCTACTACATCATCAAAGATTGAACTGTACGCAATGAATTTGTTGCACAAGTCGTAGATATTCAGAACTTGTTTGTCTGAATTCTGTGCCTCATTTCCAGCAAACTCCGACCTGGAGAGCAGAAGAAAGTTTTTTAGATTTTTAGCAAATAAGGTTCATATGGCCCAAATACATTTAATACCTACACAATCTAAGGATGCTGAGAGAACAAGTGAGAAGCGTCTTGACAATTAAACGAGGTGGAGCCATATACAAAACATCACATATTTATCCACGAGTGTGATTGGTATGCTAGACTGAAACGTTAACATGAGCAGAAAGAAATCCCCCATGTTCAGCATGCTTGACTGCACTGCACTAACAACAGAAGTTAATTAGTCTTTGGGTCTTGATTCATCTTAAAACTCATTGACAACACTATCATCAGTCCCTAGAGCAAAGTTTCACAGGAAAAAAAAAAAAAAAAAAAAAAAAAAAATGGGGAAAGCCAGAAACTGCAACAATTAAATAGGAAATTCAACTATTCCAAGGAAACATACTTAGGAGAAGTTTTTCGGTCCTTGGAGACAATGATGAGGTACCCCCGATACCAGTGAACAATCAGTTTTTGTCCCTCAAAAGCAAAGCAGGGGCCTCGTTCATCTGGCTGATAAAGGTATACACATTCATTTCCTGCTACAATGAACTGGAGGTCCTGGGAGGGGTCGCTCAGAGAAGAACAGTGCAATCCACAGCCATGAGTGTCCAGCTCCAGATGAGAATAGTCTTTCACAGAAAGCAGGTAGGACTACGGAGAAAATACAAGGTTTTGGGGCTTACCTGAAATAGACACTGAAGGCAGTGCAATTGTAAGTCAGATTCTCACTTTTTCAAATTAATTTCCCACCTGGATGTTCTCTGTGGTCACCACAAACAGATGCGTTGTTTTGCCAGACTGTCGAAAAGCAAGACCAGTAACTGGGTAACTGCCTTCATGTAGGATCTGGGTCTTACTATGGCGATCTCGAGTGATGTCTCCTTTTGTAAGCACAACACTCCCATCTGCAAAACCTTTTGAAAAGGATAGATCAAACTGTTCACTTCTGTGGCACACTTGAAATATTATCCAGGGCAAGTTAGTACAGATGCAGCCAATGACAAAAATCTGCTTGCCAGCAAAGTATCAAGCTCCTAGACTGCTGCAGGCTCTCAATTAAATACCTACCAATCTCTCCCCATACATGACGTCACTGTTCGATGCTCAACTTGTTCTCCCCCATCATGAACTTCACTTGCAGGTTGTTTTTGTTTGGGTCTTCCTATATTTAGCTTTAAGAATAGCCCTTTCATCATCTAATTTTAACTATCAGTTATCTCACTTACTCAAAGCACGCTACACACAAAAGAAACAGTTTTCACAGTTTGCTGACAGCATCAATCCAGCAAACTGTTCCAAGTCACAACACTAATAATGGAAGGTCACAGCACTAATAATGGAAAGACTTAATTTCAATGCAGAAACTAACTCACAGAAACAGTTTATAGCCTTGCTACATTCCCGCTCTTATTTTAAGCAAGCAACATTAAAAAGGCACAATTAAATCAGAACAAATGGAGATTGGCTTTGTGGGCTTTAAGAAAGTTTCCACAAAGTATATGGGGGGGGGGGAGGAGTAGATATCAGAGGGGGGGAAAACACCCTAGCATTATTTATGAAAAAAACCAATGCTATTCTCTGTGCTGGTACTAAACTTAGACTGTCTATAACCATTATTATCATACACTTATTGACTTGCAGGAACAAAAAGCATCAACTGAAAAGATCTACTTCTCTGCGAGATATCAAAATTGTTACAATCATACACACAAGCATAAGCTAAAATTATGTATTCATTTCCTTAAGGCCTCCAGTAGCACATAATACACGACCCCTCTGTATGAAAAGAATTTTACACATTCATTTTCCATACATCAGAATAGAGACAACAATACATGTCTTAAATTATTACAGGTCAGCAATACTTACCAATAGCCATGAAATTCAGATTCTCATGGACAGTAAGACAGGACACAACTGTGGGCTTGTTACCGGGTATCGCTGGAAAAATTCGTGTGCAAAGAGGATTGCCACCATCTCGTTTTTCCAGATTCCATACTTTAACCTCAAAACAATAAATATTACATTAACAAAAAAAAAACAAAACAAAACAAAACATGAGATATTAGAAACAAACTACTTAATAATTAACTATAATACCAGTATCTTTTCCTTTGCCATTTAACTTACCAATGGGTTAATGCCCTCTTCATCCTCACCAACAGAAACTAAGATGCTGTGCTGCTTCAGCTGGTATAGGTGCGTTACCCTTAACTTGTAAGCTTGGAAACCACTGAGTTGAAGTGAGCGAGGCAAAAACCAGATTCGACCTTCCATATGTACATCACAATTAAGGAATATAAAGGAAAAGGTAAAAATGAAGCGAAAAACAACCCTCACCACCACCCACACCTCTAAGAACACCAGAATCAAAATCTTAAAAGCTCCTTGTTGTTGACCTCTGGGAAGCCTACAGCAAATATACTTTTGCTGTCACCTACGAGAACCAAAACAGGTGACAACAGTTCTGTAACATGCAAGGGGCAGAGAAGCCAAAGAAGCTGTCGCATACCCGACTCTGGAGCACTACTAGGCCCGCCTCGGAGCTCAGCCCGCGCCACAAAGCGCAGATCTCTCCTCGCGGCGCAGCCCACGAACCCAGTGCAGGCCAAATGGCCCGGCCCCATCACTCCTGCCGCCGCCGCCGCCGCACAGGATATCTCCGAACACAAGGTTACCCCGGCCTGAATCACAGACCGTGATGCCCGGAGGCAACACGAAGGGCTTCCCACCCGCCCCCTCCGGCCCCGGCGGCTCCTTCACCATCTCTCTGTCGAAGAAGACAAAGCGGCGCCACTGCAGGTAGGCGGCCATGTTGGTCGAGCTCCTCACGTGACCAACTTCCCAACCCCCTTCGTGTCACGAGACGAAGGACGCTGGAACGCGCGATCTGGCGCACTGCGCGCGTGCTGCCGCGCGAGCTAGAGGCGCTGCGGTGCGCGGGTGCTGGTCTGGGAACGGCTGGGCTAATCGTCTGATGTGGCTCGCTGTTTGAAATACGCTCGTAGAAACTTACTCCTTGAGAAAGTATGCTTTGGTAATTGCAAACTGAATCGGTTTTTTAGTTTACTTTACATGGTGCCGTAAACTTTTCTGGCTAGTTTTACATTTCCCACTGGAGCAATTTTGCATTAAACTGTTACAAAGCAGCCTGTAATAAACAGCAGCTCCTTGAATTCAATTCTCACTATTGTCAGTGGCTTGATCCCCTATACAGCCCGGTAAGGAAATTTGGTAGCAAAGAAATTTGACACCGAAACAAAAATACAAAAAAAGAAAGCTTTATGAATAATAGCACGCGTCTGTTACTTCTGAAGTCTCTCCAGTTTTTTGTAAAATCTTAAATTGCTCTTCCATTTAGTCATGGTGGATATTATCCAGCAGTCCAACACACTGCAGTTTTGTTGCTTCACAACCAATATCTTCCACCAGCTCGACCTTAGAAAATTCAGTACTTTAGTACTCACTGTTGTGTTTTGTCCTCATTTTACAGATTAAAATACAAGCCCAATTACAGGCTGCCAGATGTAATGCCAGGGTGCTGATCCGAAGCTGGGAAAAAGTAACATCGCCTGCCTCTTGTCCACAGCTTCAGATAGAGATGGCAATCCTAGTTCTTAGCCTAGCTTTATTCCTATCTACTACAAACCACCCTATCCTACTTCAGGCACGTAACCCAGGCACTGCTCCCAGCCTCAGCCACCGCGGTGCGGCGGAGTACCTCGAGCAGTGAGGGGTACAGAGACACTGACCGCGAGAGGGCACGAGCGCTCCATAGCTGTCGGAGCTACGGCGAGAGTTGCCTACCCTATGAAGAACACCGATGCTGCTAAGAGGCACTTAAGGACGTTTTTGTAACTATGGTCCCTCTAGCATAGAGAAGAAATACTTCTATAACAGGAATTTCGGGCCAAAAGCGACATCATACCGTGCAGCGCTTAAAGTTCCTGCAAAGATCTTTCCCACAAATAAAAAGTGATTTTTGGACCAATGTTATAAGACTTACATGAAAGCAATAAAGAATAAAACTAATTTTTGACTAAGAGAAAAGTTAAATAGTGTTTTATACAATCGCAATGGGAAAGAAACCAACACAATAGAAGGATATTAGAAAAGTGCTCACCTGTCTCTGAAAATCTCAGCTCACTAGAAAGACTCCACAGGGGATAGATCTCTAACCAGAGAGCCTTCCTTAGCAGCAGTCAGCCCTTAAATGAGGTCTAAGAGAGGTGCAGCCATGCTCCACTCCTTCTGGTCACATCGCTGAACTGCTTTCACCTGTGCTCCCAGGGTTGACTGGGTCTTTTCCCCAGGTGCTCAATCAGTGGTTCATGCCAAGATCAACAGTTCCCATACAGCAACGTAGGGCTGCTTTGATCACACCGAGCTTGTATCATGCTGAATTATTCATGGAGTCACAGAACCATTCCAGGTTGGAAAAGACCTCTGAGACCCACAATGCCAAGCTCAACCCACCCCCACCAATGGTCACTGCCCACACCCCCCAGCGCCACATCCCCATGGTTCTGGGATGACAGAAGGGACGGGTGGTAGGATTCCACCACCTCCATGGGTAGTCTGCGCCAGTCCAACGCCAGTACTTTGGAGACGAAACCTTCTCTAATATCCAATCTGAAAGTTCAGTCAGCGTCTAAGAGTTCTGAAACAAAAATCGGATGTGTCAGAAGAGTGGGTGCCATCGCTTTCTCTCCCCCTGACGCGGAACAAAAAGGTCGCGGCAGCCCCACGGCTGTTTCCAGGCTGCCGGAGATACTGTGGGGAATACGAAGGCCTCGCTCAGCCCGGGGCCGGCTACGCCTACGGCAAGCGGCTCCCCGACAGGGAAAGCACAAAGAACGCATGCTGCTCCAACCCGGCGGCATCGGCGCAGCGATTCCCGACGACGCCTACCCGCGACTGAAGCCAGAAGCAACCACTCTGCAACTCCCGGGCCGCGGCAGAGGGGTCGGAGGCACCCGAGGGGCTGCGAAGCTCCGCCCTCACCCCGCGCACGGTTGCCGCGGCGACGCCCCGCCCCCGTGACGCGCGCAGTGACGCGCGGTTGGTGGAGGCGGGCGCAGGGGGCGGGGCGGCGCGGCCCGCGGGGCGCCGCAGACAGAGAAGAGCCGCCCGAGCCGCTGCCGCCCCCTGCGCCCAGCATGGTAATGGCCGAGCCTCGGCGGCCCCCCCCGCTGCTGCCCCGCGGGCCCGGGCCCGTCCGCGTCGGCTTCTACGACATTGAGGGCACATTGGGCAAGGGTAACTTCGCCGTGGTCAAGCTGGCGCGGCACCGCATCACGCGTAGCGAGGTGAGGCGCGGCCCCGCCGCCCCCGCTCCTCTCCCGGGCCTGGGCTGCGGACTGCGAGCTTAGCTGCGGGTAGACGGCGGCCGCGGGTCCGTTCGGGGTCTGCTGGGGCCGGCAATCTTAGGACCGGCAACCTTGGGGCCGGGAGGCGGTTAGGGCCGGGAGGAGCGGGGCGGCCGCGCCCCGCCCGTGCCGCTGCCCGGGGCTCGGGTGCTGTCCCCGCCTCGCTCCCGTTTGGTCCGGCTGAGCCCCGCGGTGCTGCGGCCCGTCCCAGCCAGTGTTGAGGCCACACTGCCCCGCTGGGACGACGACGCGTGCCCCCGCAGCGCCTCCTGCGTTTCGCGGTGCCTTTGTGTAACACCTCCCCTCAGTACGGGTGTTCCCGCGGCCGCCCGCTACGCGGAACTATCGCCTGGGACGGGTACCGTGCGCCTCTGAACGGTCCTATGGCGGTTCTGCGGCCCTCCAGAAGCGCTGCCCCCAAGGAGCAGGCGGAGCTCGGGGTCAGGGTCCGTAGGAGCTGCTGTGGTCCTGCGTGGTGAACCCGGCTTTAGAAAGCGCCCCACGTGTGGCCTTCAGGTCATCACAACTCTATGCTATGCCCTTGCTGCTGTGCCCATGCCATACATACCAATGCTGGATCCTCAGCACCAAGTTTCCCTAACTCTTGTTTCCTAAGCTGCCCAGTACTCAGAACATTGATGGTAAATCCCTCAGTGCCACTACTGCTGGGCTGAGCTGGTTTCAGGTTTCACTGCCTACTGGTCTGGTGCCATGCCTTCATGTGCTGTACACTCCCTTGCAGGTAACAGTTCTTCACTTTTGTCTGTCCAACTGCCATGAGAGCAAAACTTTTTGTTTTAGTTTTTATTTGTTGTTTTGGAATGTGTGTTTGTTTACTGTTCAAAATATCAAAGGTTGCAGACAGAGCCTGATGGCTGCTCAACTCTGCTTTGACTTTTTCATCTGTACTTTAAGCAACGGCTGAATTCCTGTGCGTTCCCCTTTGGTACCAGCCTGTCACCTAGCTCTCCCTTCCTAATGAGGTTTGTGTTCCTCTGCAACCACTGTATCCCAAGCAGTCTCTAGGTAGGTTGCTATGTCAGACGTACCCAGGCTGTTTCTCGGGACAGCGTGCTGACATGCTGCAGCTGAAGTGCCAGGTTGGCTCTGTGTGCATTTATTGGTTGCTGGTCAAGAGGAATTCTGTTGAGATCACTCTTGAGTATTCCAGTGCAGCTGATTGTGGCCAGTTTTGCTTTGAAGGCGCGCATGAGTGCTGCAGGTCTGCACCACGCTCCCTTTGCTTGGTGTGAGCTCACCATGCATATATGTGCACATGGGATTGATCCCCACTGATGGTGACCACCCGTGCTGGAGTGACCTCTTCGTGGCTTCTTGTTTGTGTGTTTGTTGCTGCTGAAGTTAATGCATGTGTTTTCCTGCTACGCTTATTTATCATGTTGCCAAGAAATCCTGTGATCTCAGAGTAACTGTTCTTAGTGAAACATGCAGAATAGATAAGCAGAAATTTTCCTTGGAAGGAGAAGAGACTAAGAAAGGATGAGAAAAGCTGGACAAATCAAGTTTAGGAAGGCATATATTGGCTTGTGATGAAATATGATGAGGATTTGTATGGTAATGTTATGCTTCTGTTTGCTGTTGGGGACAGATGAAGGTACCACCTGGACAGTTCTGTCAATAATCCGCAAAAGAATCAAGTCTCAGTTCAGGTTACAAGAGTAATTCTGTGGGAAACTGAAACGGTTGCCAATAACAACAACAACAACAACAAACCCTCTGGTTGCGGATCCTGCAGCCACAGACTCTAGATTTTTGATGATTTTAATGCCTCTTATCTACTTTTCAGATGCATTGGGTTAGCAACTCACAGCTGAATCCTTCTAATCTGGGTGACGCCTTACAGTTCAAATGGACAATCTCTACATGAACTTCTTGTGCAGTGTTTGGGTGTGGGTGGTTTTGGAAAGACTGCTCCAAAAATTAAACGGGTAATATAAAAAAAACAGAAACAGAAAACTGGAGTGATTGAAAGGCAGGACTGCTCTCTTCTTTTCCTCTGACAAGCATTTCAGCTATGCTGCTGACAGTTTCAGTTCCCAGTTCCAGAAGAGGGCTGAGCAGTTCTCTAGCAAAAGAGGGAAGGAGGTTTGTGCTATCCCTAATATTTTTTGAAATTAAAAATAAGCAATGTTCCAAAATATCTTTGCAGCTTTCTTAAGTCTTTAAGTAGCAAAAATTGCAAAGGGGGGGAAAAAGGGAACAAACAGCAATAAAACTGTGTTTTCTTCTTTTTGTTGGTCACCTTGACGTCTTGAAGTATGTATTCTTTCTTCGGTTGGTTGGGGTTTTCTTACCCTTTTTAGGAGGAGTGATGGCCCTTATTTAAGATAGAATAAAACATGAGAATGTGTGTATAACTGTCCCTAATTTGATCTGCCTTAGGGTAGGGAGGCCCTTCAGAGGGATCTAGATAAGCTGGATCTCTGGGCTGAGGTGATGAGGTTCAATAAGGCCAAGTGTAGGGTCCTGCACTTTGGCCACAACAACCCCATGCAGTGTTATAGGTTTGGGAATGAGTTGGGTGGGTGATTGTGAAGAAGGAGGACCTGGGGGTGTTGCTTGATGCCTGGCTGAACAGGAGCTGATAGTGTGCCCAGATGGTCAAGAGGGCCAATGGCATCCTGGCCTGCATTAGAAATAGTGTGGCCAGTAGGAGCAGGGAGGTGATCACCCCCCTCTACTTAGCACTGGTAAGGCTGCACTGCACCTGGAATACTGTGTTCCATTTTGTGCCCCTCACTATAGGAAAGACATTGAGGCCCTGGAGCATGTCCAGAGAAGGGCAACAAAACTGGTGAGGGGTCTGGACACAAGTCTTAGGAGGAATGGCTGGGGGAGCTGGGATTGTTTAGTCTGGAGAAGAGGAGGCTCAGGGGAGACCTTACTGCACTGTACAACTTCCTGAAGGGAGGCTGTGATGAAGAAAAGTTTGGCCTCTTCTCCCAGGCAACAAACAGGACTCAGGGAAATGGCTGCAAGTTTTATCAGAGGTTAAGGTTACACATGAGGAAAAACTTTTTCTCTCAGAGAATGGTCAGGCACTGGAATGGCTGCCCAGAGAGGTGGTGGAGTTGCCGTCCCTGGCAGTGTTCAAGAGGTGTCTGGATGAGGTGCTGCGAGATACAGGTTAGTAGATTGTGGTAGCAATGGTAATGAGAAGACAGTTGGACTAGATGATCTTATAGGTCATTTCCAACATTGTGATTCTATGATTCTGATTAGGGTCCGTTTGGCTGTGGCAATGACAGAGCACACCAGAGCAATGGGAACTCACTGACAGGTGGAGGTGGTCTCCTTGCACTGTTCTTAGAAGCTCAGTGGTGCTGCAGTCCTCACTAAGTTGCAGGTGGTTGCTGGCAAGCTGCGCAGCCAGAAACAAAACATACTTTTCAGATAGGAAACTTCCTCGTCCTGAAACAGCTCCTCACCTCTAATAATTATTTCCCCTTTTCCTGTCATCATGACATAGCTGAGGACAAAAGTGTTGCTGCTGAATGCTAGCTCCTCCTCATGATGTAGTGAAGGAGTTGCTGGATTTCATGGATTTCCAAGAGGTTCTCCTCTGAGCCACCCAGGGACTTTGTGAGATGCATGGGTATTGAGGGTTCAGAATAGACCAAGCTATCTAATCTGCATTTGACTGCAGAGCACTGGTGCCAGCTGCTGCTGTGCTGCTCTTCACGTGGAAGCCTGCGACTGTATGCGCAGAGACAACTTTAGTACTCAGTTGTACAGGATGGTTAATAGTTTTTTTTTCTTTTTAGTTCAGGCAGCCACATGCTTTTTACTTTGTCTCGAAAAAAGCAAATACTTAATAAGGCTAAATAACTTCATGTTATGAGACAAAATGTGTTAGGGTTTTTAATTGGAACCTATTTAAGCTGGAGATACAGCTTATTCTTCATTATTTTGCCTGACTTCTTGCATCCCAGAAGGTGATCTTGGTTAGTGGAGAAATGTGCTTAGAATTACTTCACGTGCTTGAGAGATGGATCAGAAGTGTTTACATGGCACACCTACACCTCTGTGCATGGACTAGTGATCTTTCGTATCAGACATAGATGTTGAGAACTTGTTTCTTATACAGTAATATATTAGCGAAAAATCTTGAGTAATAGGGATGGCAACGGGCCTGGCCATATGACCGTCGTATCTTTGCACATGATCAGCCTAAGTTGCTTCCCACTGATGTATGAAGGTGTTTTGAGCAGATCAGCCAGTGACAGCATTTTTTTTTTTTCCACTTCTGGATAGCAATAGCTGTCAAATATGAGTATTTGGTTTTTTAAAATTAAAGGATACATTTATCTGGGTTTTTCTGGGGAAATAGATCCTTCTGTATCTAGGACAACAAAGTTAAAAGTTGGCTGGCACCCTGTAGAGATGTTGGAAGCCGGGAGCTGCCAAGTTCAGGGCCATTCTTGGGATATTTATTACCTGCCATTTGTAGGTGGGCTTTGGAGTAGCAACAGCCTGTGTATTTTACTATCAGTAAAAACAGTACTTAAAATTTAAGATCATACTGTGGCAATGCCAGACTACACTTGAAAATATGCCAAGACCCTGTGTACCTACAGATATAGGCTTTTCTCAATAGGATGAGGTGACATAAGCCAAGCTTTGTTGAAAAAAGTAGCAACAAAGAACCATCCATCTGCAGGATTCCCCATTATGCTCACTTGGAGGGTGGGAAGTATAGGAGAAGGAAGTATAAATATCGGTGTGAATCAAATGATGGGTAGATAAAGGTACAGTGTGAGCCCTAGAGGACAGCCTGTTTTATTTCCTTCAAATTGTGCAAAAGCCCTTTATTACTTTGCAGTCTACTGTTTTATTGATTTTTTTCAAATTATTTTTTTTTTCCTCTTCTCTGCTAGACAAAACCTCTTTGCTTTTAAGTTCTGCAGAGATCTGCTTTTATTAGCTTCCTTGCACTGCATGTGTTTCCTATGTGTAAGGAGAGTAAATAGGAGAAAGTTACTGTCTTTTTTTTGTGTGTGCAGTAAGGGAAAGAAGCACTGAAAAGGGATGGGCATGCAGGAGTTCAATTCTGGATCTTGGGTAAGATTTCTGCATGGAGTGATGTGAGTTGGGAGAAAAGAAGCTGCTGTCAATACCTCAAGTTGCTGAGTGTGGTGCTGTGTCAATCCTCAGTTAGGTTGCCATGTACTTTAAATACTAAGCAGAGCAGCAGGATTTCATTGCACTTCATTTCATTGCACACTGGCATGAGGCAGGAATGCAAGGTAGCTGCCGGTTTGTTGGTTTGTAAATGAGAAAGAGTGGTTTCCATATCTCTTGAATTCGGAGGTCACTCTACCAGCTGCTGAGCAGACAGATGGTGGAGGAGGAACAAGAAACCATCTCATTTGGGGGATTCCAGAGAGAGCAGAAAATAAAGGAGAAGAAGTGGAGAAGTGAGACTTGGGCTTGTTTTTTAATAAATATTTCTCAATTATGCTTAAGAATTTGGTCTGGCTCAAGTGGTTTGCTTTGATTACTTTGTTATTCTGTAGCTATCTAGTGAAGTAGTGAAGGGATTTCTTCCTGGTTTCTGGGAGTAAAAGAATACACAGTTTATGAGGTGTGATCTTCTACCAGGTTGTGGAGACTCTGAGCTGTGTGTGTGCAGCTCTTAAGCTGCATGAAGAATGCTCATCCTTTGCTCTGCAGCAGTTTTCCTCCTGCACAGCAGCTGTCTGCTATTGCTCAGCGCTTTGTAAACATGGTCATTGTCAGAAGTTGTCAGATTTACATTGCTTGTTCCCACCTCAGCATTAACAACGAGACCTTTAGGATGAATAAACACTACTCGGTATTTAATAATCTTCATATTCTAATCCTTTTCATGGTTTTTAGCAGCTATATATTTGTTACTTCTTGATTTTAAGAAAAAATGGTGGGGTTTTTTTTGTTTTTTTTGGGTTTTTTGTTTGTTTTTAACCTTTTCCTGTTTAAAACTTTTAGTCTCTGAAGCAAGTGCAGTCCTCTGTAACATGTTTTGCAGATACTGGCTAAAAACAAAGCCATCAGGACCAAGATCTGTTCTCTAAACTAATTGGGATCTGTTGGTGCGCTCTGACCTACAGACTCATCTGCTCCGTGGAGCTTGTAATACTATAATGTAATGGAAAGTACAGTGATAGTAGTGGAGTGGCAAATTCTTTGGCTGCAGCAAATGAGGACAAGCCCAAATGCAGCAGCTGTTTCAGCAACCTGAAACAAACAGGGATGGGGGGAAAAAAAAAGCAGCTTACCTTGAAAGGCCTCAAGTAGGCAAGGATCTCCAGCAAGATACATTTTTTCTCTGCTGCCAACTCTTAAATGAGGTCAGGGAAGGGGTTAATCCTGGTTCCAGTCCTTCTATCGCTCAGTGCATTGCATGTACCTGAGCTGCTCGGGGCTGGCCCTGCCTTCCCACCAGGTCTTCAATCACTGTTTCAGGCTGTGACTTAGCATTTCTGCTACAGAGCTTTTTCATTGACTAGATGAATTGCAGACGTCCCTGTGTAACAGCATATTAATCAAACTTTAAATAAGCACCTCACTGTTAGAACTATGTGCAGCCACTATGTCTTGACTCTGTGTAGAGCCAATGCTTTCTCTTTTTCAGTACCATTTTTGCAGGTATGGAGTTGGAATGCTGCTGGCAGAGCATCCTGTGAATTCCCCCATGGCACTATGGCCATGTCTTGGACTGTGCTGCTCCATGTCTAAAGGCTAAAGTGTGGGATATGTGTTTCTGAGCTAGGAGAAAGCTCTCATCTATCTGGGATTTGGTATTTATAACAAGGATGAAAGAGTCAGGGAGAGCTCTAATCTCTCTATTGTTTTTTGGCTGCAGGTGGCAATAAAAATCATTGACAAATCTCAGCTGGATGTTGTGAATCTCGAAAAGATCTACCGTGAGGTGCAGATAATGAAGATGTTGGATCACCCACACATCATAAAGCTCTACCAGGTATGGTAACACTGGCTGTTCAATTCTCCCTCTTTGCTCCTGTTTGAAGATTCCATTTCCTGCCTATCAGCAGCTCACAATTTCAGCTTTTTGGGCATTAATTTGCATTGATACATGGTGTATGAGAACTGCTGAATCACAGGCTGAACCTCTGATTGATCACCTGAGGCGAGCAATGAGTCAGCCACGGAGCACAGGTGAAGGCAATGCACCTGTGCTGCCGGAAGGGGTGGAGCCTGGCTGCACCTCTCCTAGACCCATGTAAGAGCTGGCTGCCAGTGGGGAAGGATCTCTTTGGGAGTTCCACTTCGTCAGAGTTTCCCACGTGAGCCCAGGATATGGGTACCCATCATTTTTATTTCCTGCTTTGGTGTAACAACTGCATAGCCAAGCTCTCTGTTATACCGTAACAAATAATTATATAACTATATAATAAATTAATAATAGATATAGAAATATATTAATAATATATAATAAATTATAAGAAATAATTATATAATGAATAATAACTTAACGTGCAACTTCTCCATCAACAGGTGATGGAGACCAAAAACATGCTGTACCTCGTGACAGAATTTGCCAAAAATGGAGAAATTTTTGGTAAGAGAATGTTTTCCATTCCAAATGCCCAGCACTTTACCATTAACTTCTGCACTTAGTTAATTGCATTGATTTTGTTCAGGGCTTTTTTTTTTTTTTTTTTTTTTTTTTTTTTTTTTTTTTTTTTTTTTTGGTGGTATGTACTCTTTCCCTTATCTGTCCAGAAAAACTCATGACAGCTGGTACTGCTTCGCATTTTAGAACAAATAACTTCAAGAAAAGCTGCTACAATTTGAGTTTCCAACATAAATTTTTGCTCTAAAGGAGCTTTGGTTGCTGTGCAGTTAGAATTAATGTGCTCTCAATCTGGTTCATATATTGTAGTGTCTCACTTTCCAGATGTGAAGCTGATGGTAAAGTTGAAAAATGAAGAGAGGTGATGTTTTTATTAAAAATCTGCAGGAGGAGAGATTGAATTACTGCACCTTTTCATCAGGTTTATCTAGACTTTGGGCCCCTTTTGGGTAGAAAGATGTTATTCATGGTGCTGGATGGAAGTGTTAATTCAGTATTTAATAGCAAAAATTACATTCCCAGGAATAGTATAAAGGCAAAGCTATGATAGTGAATTGCATTGGTGAGATGGTGGGTTTTGACCTGGAAGTTTGTTTAAACTGGAGAAAAAAAATCTCTGTTGCACAGGCATAGAGAACACTGTTGACATGTATGCTGGTCACGAACTGTTACTTTCTGTCTGTGGAGGAAAGTGGGTGGAATCAGAAGAGATTCCTGGAGCAACTCAGATGTCTGAAGCAGTATTAGTGTTCTTCCTGTAGATCTGGAGAAACTGTGTGGCTACTACTATGGAAAGCCAGTCATACTGACCTGTGACTCAGACTACATGTAGCATCTTTCTGTAATATGTGAGAGATGGAGTTAATATGTAATGAGAAAAAGATAAGAGATTGACGTACTGGTATGCTGTCATCTGGAGTACTCTGTGTATCACAGGTACTGTTGCTTGGTTTAAGAACTGGACTGAGCTTTGTAAAGGCTGATTTTGTGACTTTATGCTTGACATCCAGGCACCTGGAGTTTTCTCATACATTTTACATTTGCAGTTACAAAATTGGAGTTGCTGAGAAAAAGTTTCACTGACACTCAACAACACTGCCAGGCAGAACAAACTCTGAGGGGCATTAGAATAGAGTTCACCTAATGATTGGCCCTAATGATTGGAGAACAGAAGAGGTGGAGCCTGACTTAATGTAATTTTTTGCACTGTGGGCCGTGGGGTGGATTTCATGGACACAAATCAAATGGTCAAAGTACTTTCTTCTTGTTTGATTAATCTTCTTTTTCATCTTGAGGTCCTTATCATAGAACTATCTGTTGTAAGAAAGATAGTATGCTTAGGTCAACTTTATGTAACTGGGAAATAGAGAAAATCCAAGGTGGTATTCAATAAAGGGAGAGGGAGAAAAGCAGACAGGAGACTGAAGCCTTGTGAGCTTTTTCTCCTTCCCATCATAATCTTTCCTTGGGTGCACTGAGTTTGCCTCGATTAACTGTCAGTTAATTACAGTGCACCTATTCTGAGGGACTCATTCCCTATATTTTTTTCACGAGTGAACTTTATTTTTTCTTTATATTGCAACACAGGGGTAAGAATGTGGAGGGTAAAGCTGATTGTTAATCCTAAAAATAAGCCCACTGTTCAACAAGGTGGGGATGAATATCCTCAGTGCCAGTTCTGATTGCCTCTACTACTGTGGAAGCAGTTCGCTCTTCTTCCTGCTGTCTGACATCCTCACTACATTCACGGTTTTAAATCTGTAAACATAACAAACACCGTAGGTGTTCCAGGTGACATTTTGGGTGACTTATGTTTGATTTAACTTCTAACTACTTAAAGGAATTTACTGCTTTTGGCTGAAGTTTAGGTAACATTTAGTTTGATATTGGCTTTCAGTTTCCTCTAGTGGCTTATAGTTGGCTTTTAGCATGAGACCTCCAAACAAGTGATAAAGACTCATCCTTGTGTAGAGCTCATATCACGTCTCATAGAATCATAGAATCACTCAGGTTGGAAAAGACCTTAGAGATTATTGAGTCCAACCATGACCTAAACATACTACCCCAATTCTAACAACTCTCCACTAAATCATAGAATCACCAAGGTTGGCAAAGATGCACAAGATCACCTAATCCAACCATCCACCCATCACCAATGGTTCTCACTAAACCATGTCCCTCAATATAACATCCAAACATTCCTTGAACACCTCCAGGGTTGGTGACTCCACCACCTCCCTGGGCAGCCCATTCCAGTGCCTGACCGCTCTTTCAGAGCTATTTCCTGACATCCAGCCTGAATCTCCCCTGGCACAGCTTGAAGCCGCTCCCCCTAGTCCTATTACCAGTTACACGAGAGAAGAGGCTGACTTCTAGATCACTACAGTCTCCTTTCAGGCAGTTATAGAGAGCAATAAGGTCTCCCCTGAGCTTTCTCTTGTCCAGACTAAACAATCTCAGCTCCTTCAGCTGCTCCTTTTAAGGTCTGTGCTCCAGACCCCTCACCAGCTTTGTCACCCTTCTTTGAACCTGCTCCAGGGCCTCAATGTCTTTTTTGTAGTGAGGGGCCCAAGACTGGACACAGTACTCAAGGTGCAGCCTCATCAGTGCTGAATACAGGGGGATAATTACTTCCCTGTTCCTGCTGGTAACGCTTTCTGATGCAAGCCAGGATGCCATTGCCCTTCTTGGCTGCCCGGGCACACTGCTGGCTCACGTTCAGCTGAGCATCAATCAATACCCCAGGTCCATTTCCTCTACACAGTCTTCCTGCTACTCTGCCCCAAGCCTGTAGTGTTGCTTGGTGTTGTTGTGGCCAAAATGCAGGACCCGGCATTTGGCCTTGTTGAACCTCATTCCATTGGCTTCAGCCCAGCTTTCCAGCCTGTCCAGATCCCTCTGCAGGACCTCGCTACCCCCAGGCAGATCCACGCTTCCAGCTAACTTGGTGTCTTCTGCAAACTTTCTGAGGATGCACTCAATGCTCTCATCCAGGTCATCAATGAAGATATTGAAGAGGACAGGCCCCTACACCGAGCCCTGGGGAACACCACTTGTGACGGGTTGCCAGCTGGATTTAGCTTCATTCACTACCACTCTTTGGGCCTGGCCCTCCAGCCAGTTTCTTACCCAGCCGAGAGTGTACCTGTCCAAGCCGCAGGCTGCCAGCTTCTTCAGGAGAACACTGTAGGAGGCAGTGTCAAAGGCTTTGCTGAAGTCTAAGTAGACTACATCAACAGCTTTTCCCTCATCTGTCAGATAGGTGACGTGTGACAAAGTGACTGTGCCCTAAGTATGTACTTTTCAGATGCTTCTTTCTCTTCTATACCCTGGAAATGTAAAGGAGAGAGTGTCTAAAATATGACTGTGGTATGTTCTATGTCTCCAGGAGAGAAAGCAGTGCATTTCAGGATAGATCACCTATTTCATGCAGGTGACTAGACTCGGTGGAAAATGCAAGGCCAGGAATACTGCTGAATGTGGTTTGGAAGCTTTAAATGAGCCCTAACAGGCTAAAGCTGTGAAAGCAAATGACAGTTTAGGTTTGTTAACTAATTTGTTGAATTTCTAATACAGGATGGATTAACAATTTACAGGGTTGGCTTGTATTCCATGTAACTTAATGTGTATCTGATACCTGACTTTACTTTGATACCATTTGATTTGTCAGGCACTTCATGACTGAATGATATGCAAATATTATCATCTTCCCTACTGCCAGGAGTTCTATTCTTGTGCTTTGCCAAGTTAAGCCAGCAGACAATGCATTCAGACTCAAACTGGTTAGAAGCTCGGAGGAGAGTGTTCTGTGTGTTTCTGCAAATCCTGGAGATGACATCTAAGGGACTGCCTGGAAATGTTTGAGGGCTGCTGAAATGAGTGCCACTCCTCAGTGATTGGTCACAAAATGTAGAAATTGCATGGCATGGGCAAACATGAGTTCTTCCCCCTTTCCCCCCCCCCTGGTTTTTTTTTTCTCTTTTTTTTTCCTCCAGTAAGTTCAGAACTTTGAGGACTGTTTTGTGAATCCTGGAATATAGGGCATCATCTGCCGACAGTGCTGCTGACCCACTGGGCTGTTTGTGACTGCTCCCTGCTGCATTTTATGTTGCACTCTGCAAAACTTTCCAACTTCCTTCTGGTGCTTCCCTTGATAGTGCTATATAATTTCAGGGTATTTACAGCATCATGTAAGCATTTGCAGCAGTACTGTAACCTAGAGCTAATAAGGAAATGTTATACTTTGGAATTGGTGGGTATGCACTACCAATTAGATGAACAGTATTCTCATGTACGTAATTGACGGGGTGATTTCCTGGCCAATAGGCAATGGCTCTATCAAAATCTGCTGTTCTTTCTACAGTGATATCATGAATCAATTCTTTGACATGAATAGTCACTTTTTCACTGTGTTTTTTCTAGTTTATTCTGAAAGATGATGTATTTGTAGCATGCTGCAGCCAGTTGCCTTGCACATGAGTCTAAAGAAGATCTGTCAAATTTGGCAAATTTTCCACAGATTACAGAAAGCCTGGCCCTTGTCTTATATTCCTAATGGTTCTTTGTCAGCTTATTCTCGTTCCATGCAGTATCACAAACTAGCAGCTAAGTTGTTAGTTATGTTTTTAAAATTATATTTGTCCTTTTTTTTTCTGTTCTTTTTTCCTCCTCTGTTTGTTTTTTTTTTTTTTTTTTTTTTTTAAACTAATGCCAGAAGAATATTTGACAGCACATGTTCTCTCTAGTGAGCTCACGCAACTTGCAGGATGGAAAAGATTTTCTAGCTATGAAATTTGCCCTTTGATCATAATGTAGGCACTATAACTATCTACTAATGAACTGCCTTTCTTCACCTTTAGCATTCTGTGTGGTCCGTATTTGCACAGTAACTAATAAGGCTGTATTCTGTCTCACTGAGGGTAAGCTGACCTACCACATAAATGAAGTAAAGTATCACAAGTTCATGTAACATTATGTCATTAGGAACTAAAGTACCAACTTATTTTAGGAACATTAGATTATCTAAATTTAAAAGAAAAAAAATTAAAGCAAACGCTTATAACTAATCACATAAGTTCATTGGTCACTGCTTTTTTGTTTTGTCTAACAAAAGTCCTAGCTGTGCTGCAGAAAGTGGCTGGGAGATGGCTGTGTGTACATGCATAGCAGAAATGCTGAGTCATGGCTTAAAACAGTGATTGAGCACCTGTTGGGAAGGCAGGGCCAACCCAGAAAAGCTTAGCTGCGTGCAGTGTACCTGAGTGATGGAAGGGGTAGAGCCAGGATGCACCCCTTCCCAGACCTCATTTAAGGGTTGACGGGTGTCATGGGGAAGCAGAGGGATCTTGTTGGAGATCACTGTGTACCTGAGGCCTTTTGAGGGTAAGCTTTTTCCCTTTGTTTCTGTATCTGTAGCTGCTGGGCTTGCTTATTCTCATTTGCTGCAGCTTTAGACTTTGCCACCCTGCTTTTATTGCTGTGCTTTCTATCACACTATAGCATCATAACATGCTCTGCCTCTCCTGTGGAATACCTACGTGCATTTCCTGCACCTTGGCCATGAGCTTCATCCTTACTAGGATGTGAAAGGCAATTCTGGAGCCATCTTAATGGTTGATTCCTTGGTTTTTCTGCCATGGAATTGAAAGAATAGAAGTGGCTACAGAGGCTACTTCTGTCAAGACTTGCACGGCTGCTGCTTCCCTTGTTTTTGTTCCTGCAGATAAATGATGTCTTCAGTTTCAGAGCTATCATTTGTTTCAGGGCTAACAGTTTTACAACATAATCAGATATGAAAATAAAATGTTCTTTCTGCTGTGATGCAATGAAGATGAGTGAGAGGTCAGGATGTGTACTTTATGGGTATTTGCTTTTTTTCTAAAGAAGAAATACTTTTAGTCACTGCACAGCATGTGCTGAGGCTTCACAAGAGAGGTGTGAATGTAACTACTTCATAGGAGATCTCACATGAAAATATGTATCAGAATGGACAACCATGAAAGAGCTAAGAGTTGAGTTTAACTAGACAAGCGCTGTTCTTCTCTCCCCTTTTTGGAGGAAAGAAAGCAAGAAACTTGGCTGAAATACACCTTGAGTTTCTTAGTGCTAAATATCTGAGAGAAATCACTTGTTTTCAGGGTTACTGCTTGGTGTCTAATCTATTTAAATGTCCTTTGTATGAACAGATTACCTCGCCAGCCATGGCCGACTCAGTGAGTCTGAGGCCAGGCGGAAGTTCTGGCAGATCCTGTCAGCAGTGGAGTATTGCCACAACCGGAAGGTTGTGCACCGAGACCTGAAGGCTGAAAATCTTCTGCTTGACAACAACATGAACATCAAAATAGCAGGTATGCAGAATGTAGAGGGTTATTCAAAAACCTTATTTTTAAGGAAAGTGTTTTTTCAGTAATTCAGCTGCTGCTGCCTAAGAAGTCCTGCTGTGCGTAAGTCAAAGAAAACCAGAGTGGTAATACATAGAATACTTTTGCACTATGGATATCATAGTGCACATAGCTAAAACAATTCCTAAATTGGCTCTATTATACATTCAGGGAAAAGAAAACCGTTTTTAGAGTAATTTTTTGTGGGTGTCATAACATGTCAGTGATGCTGCCAGACATTCAGGTTAATATTGAGTTAATCAAATAACTTATTTCAATGTCAAAAAACTCAAAATGGAAGCTTATTGATTTTTTTTTTTTTTCTTTTTGCATGCCTGATTTCACTTTAATTATAAATTTAGGTACAGCAGATGTTGCTGGCAGTGAAAATAATTTTGTCAGTTATCAACTCATTACAATTCCATGAATCCTTCCATGTTGGCTTTAGCCCAGAAACACTTGAAATGCAAAAGGTAGATAACATCTTGATTTGGAGCACTGTTGAACTTTAGTCATCAATAACACAGGAGCAGGAAAGGAGAACTAACTGCTGGAAGAAGCTGGTTTGTATTGGCGTAAGCTTGTGAGTTCTGAGAAGGAAGTGTGAATAGACTTTCAATTGGCTGAGGAAGATGCAGTGATAAAACACTGCTGAGTTACGGACCACAGCTAGATGACTTTACTTTTGAATTTCTTCTCTGGCACTTCTGAAATGGCTGAGCTGAAAGTGTATCTGGATATCTAATGTTTTCTGTAAGTATGAGGCTGCAGAAAAGTGTTAAATGTGCCAGCAGATCTTAAAACATGTGCTTTTTATTCATGGAGTATGAAGATGGTGTCCTGAAAGATTTTAAAGGAAAAGCTAGTACCTGTTCATTTGGTTAGCATCTGTTGTGAAGATTTGCCTCTCCCTCTGTGATACTGCAGAAGAAATTGGGAAGACTGAGCATCCAGTCTATCTCTGGAGATTAACTTCAGCCTTAGGAAGAATCTTTCAAATCCTTTCAAGTCAACTTTATCAGAATGAGGAATCAACAGTCTTTTAAAATGAGCACCTCTGAGATCAAAATATTGCTTGAGCAAGAATTTATCCTCTAAACTTAGATAAAAGGAACCCAGTCATAGCTGTCAAAAAAACAAGTTATCTTTGGATAGAAAATGGGCTGTTTCTAATGGACCGAGAAGGATTTCTTACCAGTGTATGTATTAAGAGGGTAGCTTTCCCAGCTCCTGCATGTGTTTGTTGCTTTTGTGTTGACCTTCATTTTTGTCTGTATGTTAAGTACTTTCCTCTCTCCGTTCCTTTACTACTACCTTCCTGCTTCTAGCATGTTTACAGAGAAGTAAAGAATAAATTAAGAAAAATATAATGATGTCTGTTGCAGAACCATGACTTGTATGGATTATTAAGCTATTTATTTATTAGCCACATCTGAGTGTAATGTGTTTTGTTTTGACGTAGAGGATAGTGTGTGTGAAACTGATTCTTTAAAACTCAAGAGTGGAGCCTGATAATCTGGACTTCTTGGCAATCACACACACATACAGAATGGTCCAGGTTGGAAGGGATCTCAAGGATCATGAATCTTCAACTCCCCTGCCACAGGCAGGACCACCAACCTCCACATTTAATACTAGACCAGGTTGCCTAGGGCCTCATCCAACCTGGCCATGGGACATCCACAACCTCTCTGGGCAGCTGTTCCAGCACCTCATCACTCTTATAAACAAACACTGTTTCATGGATCCTTAGCGTGTCATAGTAGGAATTCTAAAGAACGTTCATAAAGCAGTAGAAATTGTTATTTGTTATGGAGTTTTTACAGCAGCCTCTTTTTTATTTCTTTTGCTTTTCTCTGTTCTCTATTGTAGACTTTTGTACTAGTGTTAAGTTTAAAAAAAAAAAAAGTTACTATCAGATGAAGAAAACCTGTTGTAGCTAGAAGGTGAAGTTCTGATATGAGTTCTTATTTTGTGCCTTTGATACCTGAAGAAAACTAAGAAAGCATTTTAGGATGGAGATGATGTCTGGACTTTAAACCAAAGTGGCCTAAGTGCAAATAACAAAAAATGCTGAGACTGAACTGGTAGTGGTGTCTCAAAATTTTGAAAATTTTGAGCCAGAGGAGACTGAAGACATCAACTGCTCTGTCATGGGGAGCTTTGATGTCCAAGTCCTCCAGAGAATCAGGAATAAATGAAAACACCAATAAATGGTTGTTCCCAGGTTCCTTCAGCTGCTGCTGTCTCTTACCTCAGCTGCTCCTATGCTCTATATTCCCCGGAAGTTAACTACAGATGATATGTAATGCATGTAAATGATTACATTAACTGGTAGTGATTCACATGGTCTTCTGTGCATCTTCATCAAGCTTTCACAGGATGGATTATGATTCCTGTCTGCAGCTTCGATGATAAAGTAACCAGGGAAAAGTTAAACCTGCCAGAAACTGTGATGATTAGTCCTGAGTCGGTTGTTTTGTTTTTCTCTGCAAAGGAAAGAGATGACTAATTCCACAGAATGGCTCATCTGTGATTTTGCAGTTATTTGGTACCACATGGGTCCTTGAGAACAGTCTCTTCTAGTGGTTTGTATTTTTTCATTGTTCGTGTATGAAACTGCAAAAAACAAAGAGCAGCCAAGATCCCAACTCTGACAGCTAGAATTACTTTCTAATTAGAATTAATCTAGCAATTTAAAATCACAGCACAGGAACTGATGAATTATTCCAAAAGAAAGTTTTGCAGCATTGGTGTTTGCTTGCCAGCACTGTGTGTGGGGCTGCACCTTGCTGACTGCTCTAAGCAGCTACAAATCCACACTGATGCTCGTGGCCATTCTGGGTTCTTCTCAAATGCCATGGGATCTCTTGATCTATTCTGCTGCTCCAAAGTCTTTTACTAAAGCTTTTGCTCTTTAGAATACAACGTTTTGCAGTTAAATATAGGAACTTACATAAAGACACCTCTGTATTTCAGCTATGATTCAGAAGCAAGTGTTTCTAAAACTCTAAGCTGATTGCCACCTCTTCTGCTTAAACAGGGAAACTGACATGAAAAGTCACGGCTTTGTGCTAATAATTCTCGAAAAAGGATAGACAGAATTCCAAGGAACTTTCTTTTCTATCTTAGATGAGAAGCAGAGGATGCATACAGATCTTGAAGTGAGAGCTTTGATACTATTATTTTCTAGAAGATATCTGGGAGTTGGGAACAAAAACTTCAAACTTAAATTTGAGCATAAATAAAAGAGGTGTTAATCGGATTAAATGTCCAATGAGAAAGTTTCAGCTGAAGGCTGCCAAGCCAGACAGCTCCTCTGCAATTTGTTTCTAGCACTTAGGTTGTTTTTTGGTTGGTTTTTTTTTTTTTTTTTTTTTTTTTTTCCCCCAAAGTTGTTATGTGTAGACAGCCAGGTATTTGAGGACCTTTCACATTTTGCTGGTTTCTTAAGAGCTCTCAGTGGCTGGATATCTCATTGTTGGTAAGCTATGCTGTCATCAGATAAAACTTTTTCATTTTCTATCAGAGATGGCTCTATGAACAGCAATTACAGCATAGAATTGAGGATGAAATAGTGAGGTTCTCCCTGTTGCCTTCCATTCCTACAAAACTGCCAAATAAAGATCGTAGAATGGCCTGGGTTGAAAAGGACCTCAAAGATCATCTAGTTCCAATCCCCCTGCAGTGTGGGGGCCAGCACTGGGTTGGGGGCCAACCACCAATCCAGGCATCTCAGAGCCGCATCCAGGCTGTCCTTGAATGCTTCCAGGGATGGGGCACCCACAACCTCCCTGGGCAACCTGTTCCAGTGTGTCAGCACCCCTCAGTGAAAAACTTCCTTCTAATTTCTAACCTAAGTCTCCCTGTCTTAGTTTAAAAACATTCCCCGTTGTCATATCACTATCAACCCATGTAAACAGTTGTTCCCGCTCCTGTTTGTGCACATCATACTGGAAGGCTATGTGCTTTATAAATGCATCTGCAGAACTTGTGCATTTGGATGGTAAAGCTGCTGTATTCAAACCAGATCAGGTAGGAGAGACTGTTATTTTGAAGTAGGCTGTAGCGCTGGCTTGTCTTGCTGGTGGACTGTAAAATATGCATTGACGTCAGAATGGCTGATGCACATTCAGTGCATGAAGTGGGTCAGGTTTGTTTCTAACATGCTCATACCTTTCCTTTATCAGCACCCCTCTCATCTTGATGTCCTTTGCTCACATTACGATGTTATAACAGAAGACCCATGTGGCTCTATAACGCCAGGCAAGCTGTGTTATTTTTGTAATTTTAGAAGACTGGATTAATTGTAGCTCTGAGGCTGGTATCCCTTCTACATGATTTGTAGTGGTATAAATTAGAGACCACCTCATATTGCTAGATGCACAGCAGAAGTAGCAGTGGCTCTGGCAGGGAGCTTCTATTTCTCAAATTGCAAACTGGTCTGAAATCTTACTCTGTTTCCATTTTTAACAGGAAAAGAGTTTCCATTTATGTGTGCAAAAAAACCTATACTTTTTAAATTAAATATTATTCTGAGGACAGTAATGAAATCAAGAAACTAAATGCCCCAAATGTTGGGAGCCAATATTTTCAGGTGGCACAGAGAGAGTTTATTCACACAGAGTTTATTCAGCTGAACACAATGCTGTAAATGGTTGTTGTTTTTTCTTTTTAATATGCACATTTGGGAAAATGTTAAAAAGATAAAGATCACTGAATTATATAATCTCAGTCTTCTGATAGCAAGTCCAATTTCAGTCCTTTTAGAATTCTGTGGCTGACATGTCTTGTGCAGAATTGGCACATTAGGTGATAGTAACGTTCTTGAAATCCATTTTTCTGGAATGAGAAACCTCAGTGCTGTTCTTGGGTTAAAAATGATTATCTTTCATCCAGAATGATGGTGGTAGATCAACAATTGCAAGGAGAAACAAAGTAGGGGAATAGGAAGAGTGCTGGTGATTATTTTGTACTCAGTTGAATCCTGGCTGTTCTAACACCTCAAAAAATGGGACAACCAAACTGTCAGCACAGTAATTAAAAACTGAGGAAGCCTGGTGGATCAAGCAGCTGGTATGGTGACTTAATCTTGAACTTTTCCTTTGAAGTTACTTTAATGGATCCTATGAATTCTCAAGTTCATAAAAAGTGGTTTCATATAATTGGAAGTAATTGTGGAAAGTATAATGGAAACAAGAAGAGGTCACCCTAATAATTTATGTACCCTAACAAAAAATACTAATCTCCTTGCACAGGTAATTATTCTGTATAACAACAGAATATAACTTCATTTCTGATGATAAGAGCAAATTGCTGAAATATGCATCACTGTTTCATTTTACATGAATAACTCCAGCACAAAATAACAGGCATTTGGCTTTTACTGTACTTCTTATTGTCAATGCTATTTTTTTAGTGGAAACATAAAGCTAGAGGATGCCAGTCTTCCTTGCCCTTGAAAAGGGGAAGAAACTGAAGTTGCAGAACTGCAGTTCAAAGACAGAATGATGGAGCTATTTGACAGGCTGTAAGACTCATAGACAAGGTGTGCAGACTCATGAGGAATTCCTGCTGGCTGAGATCCATCTGGCACTAACAGGGCATATGAAGCATGCCACTTTTTTTAGCCTACTCCTCCTGTACTCATTCCTGCCCCTGAGCCCCAGCAGCCAGTAGTAATGTTTACTGCTTTAGTAGCGCTTGGACAGAACACACCCTTGCCTGTTCCTTTTAGTATCAGTTCAGAGACCTTTCATTCATAGGACTGCGTAATAAAACAATTGTCTTTGTCCACATAAAACCATCAGATGCTATTCCACTTGGCCAAACACTGTCTTGACAGCATCGATTTTTGTAATACTGCTGCTCTGGGAGCAGAAGGCAGCAGCTTTGCAAGGACCATGCTACTCTGTTCTAAGGTGCCCTTGCTCTTGAGTTGCTTCTGGTAATCATGAAAAAAAAAAAAAAAAAAGTGCTATGAAATTAAACATGCAAGGGTAACTACAAAAAGTGAAAATCTTAATTACAGCATAAACCTGCACCTTGTATAGTGATCACTTGTACTTAAAGACTGTTCTGTCCTTTGCTACTCAAATTTGTTCGTCTTTCTTTCTAAAGCAGCTTCCGCATGTTCACATTCAACTCTAACTTTAATTCCAGTCTGGATAGGTAAAAGTTTTAATTTCTTAGCATTATAAATCTTGTTTATATCCAGGCAGGTTATGCTTCCTATAGCTGTGCTTACAAATCTATGAATGTGTACCTGTGAATCTGGTACACAGGTTTATGAGGGTGGCACCTGAGTAGGAACTGCAGCTGGGAGTTGGATTGATAATTATCTGACATGCTCAAGATAAGTGAAGAGAGATCAGATTAAATTACACCTACACAGACAGAAAAATGTATATGTGAAAATAAATTGCTGTGTGTTTCCTGAAGTATTGTTGGGGTTGCCAAGCCAATGATGTGTAAAGAAATGTCTCCTCAAAGAAAATAAGAGATTCACAACAAAAGTCTATCTGTGATCAGAAAAAGTCACTGCTGTACAGGTGATGTACAGCAATTTGTGGGATTTGGGTTTTTTTTGTTTGTTTGCTTGTTTTTTTTTTAAGGAAATTTTGTTGTTCTCTGTGTTACTGCAACTTATATTGCAATTGTTTTAGCACAGAAGAAGAATGCAAAAGGAAAGATGGCACCAATATTACGTTCGGTATTTCCTACTTAGATCTGGAATCTGAGCTGACGTTGGTGCCTCCAGAGTACAGTGGCATGCCAGGATGCCATTGCATAACTGTTCATGCAACTGTCAGGCATTCTGTGTATTTGCAGTGTGTGGCACTGTTGTGGATCTTGCAGTCTGACCTTCAGCTGATAATTCTGGTGTTGTAGTTCCCCTTTAGGCAGATGCTTTTTGATGATGGCCAAGTCCAAAAAGTTCACTGACAGTGAGTACGTGAGTCTCTGAGTCAGAGCCGGGATAGTGACCTTGGATCAAGGTGGAGGTTTTGCTTGTAACAGATCTCTGCAGTAACCAATATGGTCTCTTGTAATAGAAGTATGTTAATTCTCTGGAATACATATTTAATTTAAGGTTAAATTTAAGTTTAATTTAACACTGGGTTAAATTGGTAAATGAAGCGTAGATATAAATGTCCAGCTTAATTACTTTTGAACTAAAGTATATCTTTCAGAAGACTATCTCCTTCTGCTACGTGTTGGAAGACGGTTTCCCACTCGTGTGCATGTGAGAATTTCTAATAAAGTAAAGACCTCCACATTGTGCACACAGTGTTCTGCAGTTGTCAGATGTCTCTGAGAATACATCCTTTGTAGCTGCACTGACGTACTTTGGGATCACTTCCCGGACGGGTGAAGATCAGATAACTTTTTTTCTGCATGAGGAATTACAGGAATGGCTTGGGAGAGTTACTGGCACTAGATTTAGCTCTTGCCATTGCTACAAAAGTAGTAGAGTTCATTTACAGTGTATGTGGATACAAAGCAGCCACTAGCTGTGGTTGTGTAAGCCAGTCTGAGTATTAGGAGAGCCTGCAGATCCAAATTAGAGGCTTTTTTTTGGTGTATAATGCAGGGTTAATGCTACCAAGAAAAGTTTTTTTGCCTGTTCAGTGTGGAGTTACTTGTGGTGGGCTCAGCCATTGGCCTGGCTTCTCTAAGGGATCTGGACAACTGAAGTACAGCTTTTTTGGCAACTTTGGGTTGGACACAGAAGTTCCAGATATGTGGTCAGGTAGATAAGGTAGATTTTTCTGTTTCTACACAACCTTAATGTGGCTGACAAAGTACCTAGTATCTGTACTGCACTGGCATGCATTGGTCTGAAAGGACTATCCTGCTTATTTTTAGACTTGATCTCTTATAAGGCAAATTCGGAAATCTCTAATATCTATTTCACAGGATGACTGGTTTATTTAAAAAGAAAAGGCAAATTCCCATCAATTGATGAGATGCTAATGAAGTACATATAGAGTAGTGGGCTCTGTAGTTAACTGCCGAGGGGAAACAAATGCATTAGGCAAATCTTTATGAAAAGAAATGGGATCTAGCATTATGCTTTGGGATCTTCCCTTTATGCTTTGAGGTATCTGGGGGACTGAGATGTTCCCAGAGCATGTGATGTGCATTTGTGGTGGCAGAAACATTGCAGCAGAGCTGCAGCATCAGATTTCAAGCTGTTGAAGTGCTAAGGAAAGAGGTTTCAACAAAGAGGGACAATTTCCATTCACTGTGCAGAGAATGGACAGGCACTTCAGCTATGCTTGGCCCTGCTCTGAGTCACGGATTTCATACCTGAACTAGGTATGAGCTCTACCTGAACTAGCCTGCTCTATTTCAGCATCCTTGCTGTAACGCTCCTTAGCACCCTCAAACACTTGACAAGAGACAAATTCTACAATCAGTCCCTTGAAATTCCTAAATAAAAAGTGTTTTAGTCATCTTGCAAAGTACTCTTCAAGATGTGTTTACAATGGAAGAACAGCACTTAGAATTGCTATAAGACAGGTGAGCTGTGTGCACTGCTGTAACTAGCAGTTCCTTCAAGATTAGACTGAGCTTTGGAAAGAGGAGGCACAAAATAAGGACAGAAAAGTATGAGCTATTTGTGCATAACTGGGAGATCTACAGTTACCACTGCCTGCCTGAGTCTGTTACCTTACAGTGCACTACCCACTGTGGACACTTCCATGCTGAGAGCTGGCTGGTTGCGTAGCCTTGGCTCTCCATAATTCCTCTATTATTCCTAATTAGTACATTTCATCAAAGACAACTAAGAATATCCTCCTCAGAGGAGTTGTCCTTTTTAACACAATAGAGACTCAGCACTGCAGTGTGAGCAGTGAAGCAGAGGTGATGAAGGTTGTAAGGGGGTGCTCTTGGTGAGAAGAATTAACCTGGGGTATGAAAAGACTTGGGATCTCTTTTCAAATCTTGCTGAAATTATTAGTGAACTCATAGTTGAAATAGTTAATTGCAACAGTCAAAAAGCTTATGAGGTCATGCTGCTGTGTGTGTGTGTTCCAGATAACTTCTGAACCTGCTGAAACCAAATTTGACGGAGTTTGTGTCTTATTACATGCTAAAGAAAAATCGTGAAAGGCAAAAAGTGTTCTCAGACTCTACAGTTTTGGTGTTCTTGATACTGTGTCTTCTGCCTGCATTATTTGTTATGTATATTGCAGGAGTGCTGTTCAATAAACTGGAGCTCTGGTGACTTACTAGGAAAGCAATCAAAGACTTCTAGAGTCAAGCTCCTCTAAAGCAATTACGTGCTACTGTTAAGCCTGCTAAATTTTTCTGTTTAGTATCTGCGTATTGACTGACTCTGGGGATTCTCTCATGCAGTGATACAGAGCCCGTAAACCTAAAGAGGCACCAGCAGTGCCCAGTATAGCGTCTCCTAACCACAGTGCATATCAGTACTGCTATCTGCTGATTGGCAGCACCACACACTAACGTACCTCTGAGTCAGGCAGCAGCTGATAGGACTAAATCAACAGACTGACCACTGCATATCAACATGGCTGACTTTCACAGCATTCTTCCTCAAGTCACACCAATATGCTGTATTACTTTGTGGGAACTCCAAGGGTAAAAGTGTTATCACTTATGAAAAGCAACACAAAGCAACTTATAGCCTTCTACTGCATGCTCTGCTGCAGTGTGTAGGAAGAAGGGGCAGGGAACAGCTGAACCACTGTTCAAGCAGTAGTTGCTCAGGGATGAACACAAACAGCATCACTGTGCTTGATGGTTTTTGCACACCAATCACTTGGTAATGTTCTGTTCTGTGGTCCTTCTGGAGATACAGCCAAATTGTGAACTGAAGCTAGTTTGCCTGAAAGTTTTAAATCCAAAGAGTGTTCTCCTTATTATCAGATCTCTCACCTTGAGGACTTCTCTTTTATTTTAGTACTAACAGCACTCGGGTGTCATGGGACGTATGGGGTGTCTGCAGCACAAAGGGAACAGTGGACTAAGAGAAATGTGGCTCCATTGAATTCTATGGGAAGTGGAGCTGGAATTTTGACTCAGCATATGAATAGGTCTATCCATATAGTGTACTTCAGAGGCTTTTATTAAAAGCCTGAAGAGTAAGACAAGCCTTGTATTTTAATACCAAGTAGTGCTGTTGAAGCAGTGTGTTCAGAATGGGTATCTACAGTGGATGTAGGAGGTACTTCATTTGCTTTATTCTTCATTCTTACTGCCCCCTTGATGTATGAACCAAGCAAAGAGTGAGAGTGATGGTAGGAAATAAAAGGAGCTGTAAGGTCTGTGCTGTGAAGATCTCTGAAGACTGAGAAAGGTGAAGTGACTGACAGGAGAGCAGCTACAGATCAGACGCAAGGGAGTTTTAACACCCACATGGAATTCTGCATTCTGAAAATGATCAGCCTTGGTTCAGTTTCTAAGCCAGCTTCCTCAATGCTATTGTTGTTTGCTGTTTTGTTCTAGTAAGAAAAAAAAAACCCATGCAACTCAGGAAAACAGCAACAGGGTAATCTACCGTTTGTGGCAGGCTCTTTTCTGGCTTCATCTCTATATTCAATTGTGGCTGTCATTTCGTATTTAATTATTGGATTGATATCAGTAATGCTGAAGTCCGGAAGTCTGGTTTCATGTTAAGCTGTAGGAAGCCTTTTAAAAGAATGGCTCAGTTGTAGACTAGTAAGGTTTACTGAGAGACTGAAAGAGCTATGGGCAATCCTAGGAGCAGAGCTTCCTTCCTTGCAGAAGGTTGTGTGTGCTTGTTGCTTTTGGCAGAGTTCCTTCTTCCCATCTACAAAACTGATGCTTTTGTTATCAATTTTGTTTATTTAAGGCTAGAGAGTACCTAAAGAAAGCCCAGGGTATCTCAGATTCAGCACTGTGGCTCAGGTATCTCTTCGCAAGTAAATAAGCTCATACATATGGGTGACATTTTGTTGAATTTTAGTGATAGCTGTTTATCAACTCAGATTTAGCAAACTGCTATAAGTTTACTTAAAACTTCTATAGGTGTTGTAGAATATTTTAATGATTATGCCATTGTGAAAATAGCAGTAGAGGACATTCAGCATTCTAATAAATGCTTGCAGTGGGAGTAATGATAAAAGGATTTATGATACAGCCTTTTATGAATGAAGGTGAGCTTTCAGGCCCAGCCTATGCCTACGATTATTCGGTGTGTCATGCAGTTGGCATCTGGAGTGACTTTTCCCCTTCATTTCTCAACAGATTTTGGATTTGGAAATTTCTACAAGAGTGGTGAGCCTCTGACGACGTGGTGTGGAAGCCCACCATATGCAGCTCCAGAGGTCTTTGAAGGACAGCAATATGAAGGACCCCAGCTGGATATCTGGGTATTGCTATTTTATTTACTTAATTTTAAGTGGATTCAAGTCAACTTTTGGGTAGCTGGAGTAAATGAATTGTCTTTGAGTTTTCTTAAGCTGCAGACAACTGTTGCTCTTTAGGTTTACTCCTTGATGTAAAAATGCCTCTTAACACCAGATAAAATTAAAGTTACCTATCTACGTGCCTGTTAAGTATGTTGTAAATCTGTGTAAGCATATCAGAGGAAAGCCTGCACCTCCTGCAAAATCTCCCTTGTATGAATGCATGAACTTTGCTGTTTATGTGCCTCTGGTATTTTCTGTGTTAAGTGGGGATTGAACCTGTTCCTGAAGTTGATGGGACTCAGAGCAGCTGAAACTCAGAAGAGATGGAGAGATGATGATTGCTTTCTTCTCTGAGTTGCCTGTTTCTGAATCTTTCTGTGTGCTATCAATGCAAGGGAGTCACCTTCAGTCTTACACAATTGAAAAGGGATAAGACTGAGCCAAAGAAGTTTTCTGTGCCCTTCATCTGTTGTCAGCCTGCTTTGTCATTCCAAATTTTTATTTATTTAATATTCTGCTACTTACAAGACATTCACTTTCTGAAGCAACCAGACACAATACAACTTGGCAGCCACTGCTCTGGTATTAGGTTTGCGGTGATACTATTACACACTTCATAACGTAGGCACTGACATCTTCGCCAAAGCCTGGTAAGCAAACGGTGCACAGAAGGTCACCTTTCAGCTGCTAATTAAAATGATGCTAGTTCTTTTAACAAAGAAACACTGTGCTTTTATGTACATAGATGCATACGTGCATTTGTCTATCAATGTTATCACACATATATATGCTATATCGCACATATATCACGCATATAAATTTATCTACATATATATGTAGACATATTAAAAAAAAAAAATAGGCAATTGCCTTTCTGAATCTCCAGTAATTGACAAATAAGCCTACAGTAGATGTCAGTTTTGAACATCAAAAGTGAATCTCTGAGCTTTGGTAAATATTTCTAAGTATGTGTGACCCTAAATTATTAACAGAATAAACCTGCTCACAAAGAAAAGCAGGCTGTTTATAGTTCAGATAAAGCTTATCTGAAATTTAGCTTCACTTATTTTCTGAGATGATTCTGTATCTCTAAAAAGTTTTAAGGTAAATGTTAAATGTTTTCCTTTTTTCCTCCTAAGAAATTGAGTGCTGTGACTATCTGCTGCAACTCATGGCATGAGAGTTTGGTGTGGTTATTTCATTTGCTGTGGCTATTTCATCTTGTGTGGTGTGATATTTTTCTGGCATCTGCTGCAGGACGATTTCCACTTGCAGTGCCAATTAACTTACGTGCTTCACAAAATTAGTCTGGCAATTGAATGAGAGCCCTTTCCCAGATTGTCTCCTTTTGTTCATTTTACACAATCCCCTATGCTCAGAGTACTGTACACAGCAGTACAGATCCATCTTTCCCTGAAGATCGCTGTTGATAAAGATACCAGGTTTGTTGATAAGGATGCCAGGTTTCTTACCCAGGTTTCTGCAAATTGGTAAATGTGAAACGTTTCTTATTTTAAGTGGCTGCTGTTTGAGGTTTGCTTTTGTTTGAATGACATTCAGAGCAATGGTTTCTGATTCTTACCTTAGTTTGGGCTTGCTCTGCAGGTCTCATTTAGTCATCTGTCATGAGCTTCCTGCTAGTAGCCAGAGTCTCCAGCATGCTATGCTTCAACTTACCTGCTTATTGGCACAGATACTGCAAGCCTAGCCACTTGGGGTTTAGTGTTCTAAGGTCTAACAGTCTTCAGAATTCTAACTCTACTATGTATAAATTTCCTGTTTCTCTGGGACATAATTTACAGACTTTTCTGTGACAGGATTTGGCTAACCAAGCTCAACTACTTTGCTTGAAGCCTGAAAAATGAAAGGAGTATTCTCTTTCTTACAGAGCATGGGTGTGGTTCTTTATGTTTTGGTCTGTGGAGCATTACCTTTTGATGGGCCAACGCTCCCCATACTGAGGCAGCGAGTTCTGGAAGGAAGGTTCAGGATACCTTACTTTATGTCAGAAGGTAATGGCTTGTCTTATATTCTTGCTATGTTAAACTTTGATTAAATTCTAGAATAATCTCTGTTGCAGTACAGTGAGGGTGGTATATCTGCCCAGCAGATTGCAGTACAGCAAATTGTTTCTCATTTTGCAAAGAAACACAAGTAAAAGCCTAGGTGAGCTGTATGTCTTTGCAATTAGGCTACTTCTCCTAGGTAGGCAAACCAGCCCGTTCTTCCTGCAGATTGCAGTGTGGCTTGTCCGTAGACAAGGAGAAAATTGAAATAGAAGGTGAAGGATCTCTCATTCTACTGTGACCAGGAATATGGGGACATAGGGGGAGAGGCACATTTGTATAGCAATTAACTTTCATTTTACAAGGCCGTAAACATTTTAATCTGGGAAGAAAATATGCTGACAGCAATATCACTGTCATTTCTAGGTTGTGGATTGAGCATTTGACAGTGTCTGCTAAACAAAAGCAAAGAAGTGCACAGTGAATTCATATGCCAACTTCTTGTACTTGTGGCACTCCCAGACACAACTGACTGTTAGATCTCTGCCTTACCTAACTGCCCCATCTGTTGGGTTTCCCTCTGCCATGTGCCTCTCAGATGAGAACAAATTGGGCCATTTTTGCACAGTTTGATGGTGTCCTTCAGCTTCCATTTATTAAAGGGTCTCTAAGCCTGATTACTTCAAAAGAACTTTTCCTGAATCAAATCCCCTTTCAGTATTCTACTTTTTATGGGATTTTCTTTATTTGTTTTAAGGGAATTAAAAATAATTTTTCAGTCTGTTGTTCAGCATTCTGTGGTGCAAAACATTCTGGTCCTCCCCTTTTTCATTCTGGTGGTGTTTAGTGCATGCTGCACCTGAAAATAGCTGCTATTGTACAGCTGATCTGGTTAGCTCAGCTATTTGGTCGCTTTTAGCAACACTGCACTGCAGCAAGCCCTCAGCTTCCTGGGCACAGTCTGCAGCCTGCTCTGAGTTGTGCTGTGTTTGTGACTTTGCTGATATAAGCACGTGAACTAGATGCAAGAACCTCTGTGCAGGTAGCAGCTGTGAGTTAGGAGAGGACAAACTGAAGGTTAACCATTGTAGGGGAACATGAATAAGGAAAGGACAAGATAAGGGTTAACCAATGTATAGGAATGCAGGTAAGCAGGATGTGAGGCCAGATAACATCTCGACACTCAATTGTAAACTTGAAGAAACATGACACAACAAATGGGTCAGGATGGGATTACTTCTGTTGAAGACAATGAGCTTTCATCCCATGACCACCAGGAGACCCCCACTGCCCATGGCGCATGTGCAAGAGGAGCGACCATATGCCGGTGGGCTCTTGGAAATTTAATGAATATGTATGCAAATTCTGGGAAAATCATTGATTATGTATTAGTTTAGCCTAGATCTTTACTAAGGTTTTGCCCTACATTCTGCAAGTTAGGTGGATCTATCCCCATTGCATCCGGTGTCTGCGCAGCACTGAATAAACTGTACCTGCTTTGTAATCTTACTTGAGTTACAGAGTTTGATTCCACACGTCAGCTGTTGCTGTGATTGAGGTGCAGATGGGCTGTTTCATTTCCAGCTTTGCAGCTTCCTTTGCTGATCACATGGTGTTGCAGGGAGTGGGGAGAATTTGCCTGTTAGCAAAACATGGAAACCGAAAGAGATCAACAGGAGTAAATAGCCAGAAATCTCTCTAAACTATCCGTCATAAATATTTGAGTTGGCTGGCTCATAGCATCTTATGGTCAGCTGGAAATGCAGGACAGATTGGTAAGCTTACATTAGTTAACTTACATTGTTATACTGACTTTTTATTGCATGAGAACTGTGTTCATCTCTTGTACCCTCATCTCCCAGAACCCAACTGAGATCTATGTGATCACTCTTTTTAGTACTGTTGAATATGTAGTGGTCAGAAAACAGCAACACCCTGTTATATTCAGAATCACTGTGGCACCTAAAGCACTGGTTGTGCTTTGATCCTGGAATTAAAACAGGTAAAACTGCTCTTTGCCATTGGCTACTATTCACAGCCACAGAAGCATTTTGTGAGCATTGGGGTGAAAATCTTTAATAGTAATCAGTTTAATAATAAAGCTTACTTTTGCCAACCTCTTGTTCCATAAGCCTGGACAAGCTATTTCAGAATGCTGGAGGAAGATGCTTGTTTCCCCACACACATTTCCCAGAGGTTTTTGAAGCTTTATCAGTTAATGTTGGCACTCAGGAAGCACAAGCAGCTTCAAAATGTTACCTCGCCCCTTGTGTAGGAGCTATGTAGATGTAATGGCACTGTGCTTTAAAGAAGCTGGGTCTTTTTTTCTTCCCTCTTGTGTGACTTTTAATCTTGTTTTCAAAGATTGTTGTAGCCCTCAGGAAATGTTTTTAGTGCCGGAGTCAAGTAGAAGAGAGGCAGCTTCCTGTTGTCACGCTCTTTCGGGAGGTGTCAGGTGAAAATATGCAAACAGTAAGCAGGCTGGTAATTTGTTTTACTCCCCAACAGATTGTGAGCATCTGATTAGAAGAATGCTGGTCCTAGACCCATCCAAACGGTTAACGATTGCTCAGATTAAGGAACACAAGTGGATGCTGATAGAAGTTCCTGCCCAGAGAACTGTTCTTTATGCCCCAGGACAGGAGAACCAGCCTTCCATTGGAGAGTATAACGAACAGGTTCTCCGGCTAATGCACAGCCTTGGAATAGACCAACAGAAGACTATAGAGGTAAACCAGTCTTGAGCAGTTGTCCATGGAAGGGAGAGGGAGATCACAGAAGTACTAAGAAGTTACATGTTTCCCTCCAATTCCAACCTGTGCTTCTTACTAAATGTAAATACTAACAGACTCCTTGTGGAGTTAACACAGTCGTTTCTTTATACAGTGGTTGACGCTTTTAACCATTGTAGAGGCTGCACTTGAGTACTTCCTGCCAGAGGAGGCTTCTCTGCGTTATAGAGGCCTGGCTCCTTTTGTTTCTAGTGATTTGGGATGGCCAGTACATTCAGGAGGTCACTCATCTCAGTCACTCCTCTGTTCTCAAATTTCTGAAGGCTTGGGACTGCTCCTTAACATTAGCTATAGGTACTGCTGCACACTGGAATACTGTGAGCCTCGTGATTTACAAAGGCCCCTATACTAAAGCTGATGCTTTTGTTGAAAATATCCAAATAATTTTTGTCAGGACGTTATCTCTGATAAAAGCAGATTTTATTTGCAATTGCAATGGCGGGTGTCCCGGAAGCAGGAGCACCTCTAAGGACACAATGACAGCTTTTTGTACCTTGTTTCCTCCTTTGCCTATCCCTCTCCCCTGTTTCCCCAATGGCTGGGTGCTCCAGGTTCATAATCTTATCAAAGTTTACATTTGTTAATTGGTGCGATATCTGGTGTCAGTCAGCAGCCATCCTGTTGTTTCCAAGATGTCTCAGTGCTCTTTTTGTCGTATTGATACGGTGATTTTCTTCATAGAACCATGACACTCTGAACTCCGTGACACAAAGTCTTCTGTTAAACAAAAAGCATGGGGAGGCGGGGCTGATGCCAGGCCCTCCGATGTCTCTTCAGGTGCTTCTTTGGGCAGGGCATGACTTGTTCTCTGGTTTGATCCTCATTTAGGATATTCTCACAATGGATATGACAAAATACACATATATACACTGTATACTGAGTATGCATTCCTAGGGAAGGTTTGTGTAGAGGATAAGTGATGCAAACTATCAGAGTAAAGTAGAAAGACTCCCAAAAACAACTGTGACAGTGGAGACCATGAAATAAAAAATATCCAATTCTAATGCAGAAACAACATTTGATTCTTACACTTTGCTTAGTACTCCAATTTGAAACTTTCTCAACTCCAGAACAATGTTTGCATGCTGTAAACCCCTCTTCAGTATCTTTTTTTTTTTTCTTTTCCTGAGATGACAATTCTTGCTTCTTGGTCTCACAGAATGTAAAAAATAACCTGTATTTGACTGCACATAAACTCTTGCACTTTTCTTTTTCAGTCACTGCAGAACAAGAGTTATAACCACTTTGCTGCTATCTATTACTTGTTAGTGGAAAGACTCAAATCGCATCGAAGCAGCTTCCCTGTAGAGCAGAGATTTGATGCTCGCCAGCGCCGCCCAAGCACCATTGCTGAGCAGACAGTAGCCAAGGTGAGGTCTCTTTCTAGGCAGATGTGAAAGTTGACTGACTTCATTCTGAGTCCCAAAATGCAAACAATGGTTTAAGCTTTAAACAGGTATTCGAGTGCTTTAACCTTAGGTTCCCTTTATTCCCTCTTTTCTCTTTGTTTTGCTCTTAACATCCCTTTTGTCCTTTTGGGCAGCGCTTTTTTGGCAATACGGTTAAAGAGAAAGCTTGTGCTTCAAAGAGGAAAGCTTCCATTTTTGAGAATTTCTAAATTTTTGCTTGGAAATCAATGGTTGGAGTATTAGAGAAATACAATCTGTGCAATGCTTGGAGTATCTTTAAAGTGATCCACAAATAAGCCATTGAATTTATGGAGGGGTCTGCTGGCAAGGGGGCTAAAGCATGAACGCTCTACAGAGTGCTTTTAAACAGAGGCAGTCCAAAAAGACCTGTTGAAAATAAAATTATTTTCTCACCTGCTGTTCTCTAGATATGCTTTCTGTTTCCCTGAATTATAGAGGTACCCAAGAGAAAATAGCATTGATTTGTCAGGTTAAGAAACTAATTCATTGTGTTATTACATGGCAAATATGAGAATTACTGTCATGAGACTCTTTGTTGCTCAAGACTCAGGTATGTTCCTAAATAAGGTCACTTCTGCTGAAGTTTGTGCCGTTTTTTCTTCCTGTTATGCAGCAAAGGGATTTCTCAGCATGGTTGCAAAACCTCTGAGCATAGACAAGCACAGAGCTATTGAGACAACTAATTGATTTAAGTCTTAAGAATGCTGTGTGTATTTTATTAGCAGCGGTTGTGTGCTCCCTACATCTGGTGTCAGCCCATCCATTGCAAATGGCTGTCCACTTAGCATCCCTTCTAACTATACTGACTGTTGCAGCACAGGCTCTGCAGCTATTCAGTCTACTTCTTCCCTTGTGATTTTCTTCAGAAAGAAAGGTCATGCAGAGTTTATCATGTCATATTCCAATAATACTCAGGTATTTTTTTAACATGTTCTTTTATTTCATTAGGCTAGACACAAAAGTAGAGCTTTTAATTTCTATTAATGCAAAACTGGAAACGTGAAAGACTTGGCCTAAGATTACTCAGATTATTGTTATTTCAAGAAAATACACTCTCAAGTTTATGGCCTCATAGGTACTGTACTGCTGCTGTATGGAGCAAGTACCTGGGCCCCACTTCCAGGAGAAATTGCAACTAGTCTGCTCCTGTTTTGCTTAAGACAGCAAAACATTGTTTTTAGGTTCTGCTGAAATTAAAGCCAAACCACCTCAACTATGAAAACCCAAGTCCATGCAAAATCTGACTGACAAAGGTTAATACCAGCTGTGTTCTTAGATGGTAGATCTAAAGACAGAAAGACATGGTATTCAAAGGCAGATTATTAATTATAAGATGTATTAAAAGTAGGTGAAAAGAGATGAGCAAGGAGGAAGAGAGAACATAACAGGAGGTAGTTCATTATTGTACCATGTTCAAGTTTTCTATATTCTATAGCCACTATTCCTGCTTTTTCTCAGGACTGCAAGCAATTGTGCAGCTATCGTGAGCAACAACGTAGCTTGTTTTTACACATGATGGCACCACAGGCTCCAGTATAAGACTGCTTGTTTTATTTTGGATAGACAAGTTCTGTGTGTCCTGCATGTCAGGAAAACAGTGGCTTTCACTGGTTGTTTATCCTATTTTCCTAATTTTGCCATGCTTGCCTTCACTGATGCACACATCTCCTTTCAATAGTTCTGTTCTATTCTTTCTTATTGTTTTTCAGCAGGAATCAGTGCATGTTAGAGAAGTCATTGAAACCAGCCCTGATCCTCTTGGTAATATTTAGGGTGTTATATGTATAGAAAGGAATTATAGCATGTCATATGTAGGAGAGCACCAAAGAGTCCCACTTTCCTCGTTGCTAGTAAGTGCTCAGCTTCGATAAGTAGTTAGTGTAATGACACTTTTTCCCCCCAAGTTTAAGAATGTGATACATCAAGAATGAGGAAACGAATTCTCGAATTCCGCTTTGGAGGTGGGATGGGAATTGTTTGTTTTTAATTTGTGACTTTGTACACTGTTTTCTGTCTAAAGCTGTTCAGTTTTTGGAGTCCTTTCATTTCTTTTAGGCACAAGCTGTGGTGCCATCAGTGAACTTGTGCTCAGAAAACACGAGGCTGCTACGGTCCCCAGGACTTCCCCCCACCTCAGGAGCAGAGGTCTTTTCATTCCCTCCGTCCAACTGCCAAACAGAGACGGCATTTCTGGAAGAAGAAAGAGTCAACACACCAAAGGTACACCCTAGCTTCACCCTACTGTTGTGCCCAAATTCAGTAAGACTAGTAAAACATGGCTGCCTTTTAAATTACTGCCTTGCATCTTGTACAACTTTCTGAGGCTCAGTGGCTGCTTCTCCACGTTGGCAGCCCTTCCTACCAGTGCACTGCTCTTCCTCCAGACTAAGAGCTGGACTCTGCACTCCCTGCCTGTTCTTTATACTGAAAATCTAGAGCAATCCACTCAGCTAATCACAAAAAAATCAGACAAATGAGAACAGGAGGGTTTAATGAAATCTTCAGCTGGCAATGGAAGCTTGTGATTAAGTCATTAATAGATCTTTTAAGTGTAGTATTTTATATATCAATTTCATAACAAGCTAGTCAAAACAGTTGCATTTTTTTTAGTTTCTGTTGAATGGTAAATAGTCTGCAGGACCTCCAGTCTGTCAGAGCCTAATAGAACTTCAGCATTTCAGGTAGGTTGTAGGGCTCTCAGATGGGCCATTCCTGTAACTGGAAATCCCTGTAAAAAGTAGAACTGTTCAAAAAAAAAAAAAAAAAAAGCCTATCCCATCTAATAGGTTCTGCTTTCTTTAATCAGACTGGAAGACTGTGTGTATGTTTCCTGCACCTCCACAATTAATGGATTAAGCTGACTCAACTAATGTGATATGTCAGCTCTGCAGCCCTAGAAATGTACAGTTACAGCTCAGCTCTGAAGGGAGCCATATTCTGATGGATTTTGTCATCCAGCTTTGAGGTCTGTCACAGTACTCTGCAAGGTAGCAAAGAATAAGTGAAATGCGTGAGGTTGGCAGCATGGGTACAACACAGCAGCTTTTATGAGGATATTGCTCAGAAGAACTGTATTTGTGAAGTGTGTTATTCCTGTGAAATTTTTGTTGTTCTCTCTCCTGTTATATCACATTATAACTTTAATTTTAGCACTTCACATTTTTCCTGCTATCAGGCAGGGTTCTGATCTCAGGCTTGCCATTTTGAGGGTTTTACTACTCATTTGCTGGTTAGCTACTGAGAGCGTGGTCCTGGTTCTCGTCACTGCTTTAATTAACTCCATCTATGGGTCCTTACCGTCTGAAAAGCAAAAAGTATTTCAAAGAGATTTGGAAATTAACTTTTCAAACTTAATTTTGTATGCACCATTGCTTTTGCAGATGACATCTGGCCAGAGTAAAATCAGTAAATGGTGACTACAGTGAGGTGTTAAATCACAAATGGCTTAGGAATATTTCAGTGTCTATCTATTACATGCCATATCTGCTAAAACTTCCGAGCTCTGAGCCACATGCTGTGGTACTGCAAAGAGCTGACAGCCCATGTGCTCTCCTTTCTATTCCAGCAGTTCACTAAATATTCTTTCCAGCACTACTGCTGCCATGTCACTAGAAGGCTTTTGAGTGGGAAAGTCACAAATGGAAAGTGTGCAAGGAAATTAGGCTTAAGGATGTCAGCTACTATTTAAAATAGATGCAGCAGATGCAGAATTTTTCCATGCAAGAATCATCATTATACTGAAGCTCAAATTAGTGAAAGCATTTCTCAGTACTGTTTTAAATACTGTCCTGGAGTAACTGCAATATAGTCTGCTATTGGGACCATCTGTTAATAGCTACTATTAATGCAGTGAACTTTCTTTTCCAAATACATGTATTTTCAAAATACCAGAAAACATTGTTGAATACAATTTACCAGTCTTATGTAGCATCATCTACAGCAGTGTAGTTTTACATTAAATGAATGTGCTGTTTCATTCGTATTTTGCTCAATCTGAGCCTGCCAAAGCTTGTGCAGCGGGATAGTACTCAGAGCTTCTAGAGTATTGCAGAATGCCAACAGTATGACATGGGCCGTGGTCCTCAGCACACCAGTAATTGCATATGGAATTGGTTAAGGTACAAAAGAATTCAAGACAAAATGACTAAGAGTAATAAATACAGAAATGTAATTCTAGGAGTGTTTCAGATTGGAAAGGGCCAGTATTTCAGTTTGGGAAGCAACGCTAACTTCAAACCAGATGAAGTTGCTCGGAGATTTAACAAGCTGTGTGAATTCAAGAAGAAGGCTCCCCAGACTCACTCTGTTTATGGAACAGCAGTGCAAGTCCAATGGACTTCTGCTGGAAGGAGTACACTTACTGTATCAATCCTGAATACACTTCTGTGGCTCTGAAAGAACACCAATTAATTAAATACAAAAAGACCATTTATTTAATAGTTCTTATTTGATAACAAAAAATGAGCATTGGGAATTTGAATAAATGAGCACTGAGCAAGGGGAAGCAACAATATTGATAATTCTGTAAATATTTGTATTTGTAGCAGAGCTGGCAAAATTAGTTTGCTTCTTTGGTTTAAACAAGAAAGGCCATGGAGAACTCAGTGCTGTGGAATTGAGTATTCAGATTTAGGGAGTCAATAGCAAGGGGAATGGCATTGGTGATACCACCTGGGAGATTTGTTTTGTACAACTCTTCAGCAACTCAATGGGTTCTAGGAAAACTGCCTTCACCCTCCATGACAGGCAGAGATTTCTCATACTTTGGCATGCTGCTGTGTGCAAGTAATGGAAAGCTGTCTGTTCCATGTGGTATTTAGGTAAATGGCTGCCTGCTAGATCCCGTGCCTCCCATGATGATTCGAAAGGGATGCCAGTCACTGCCAACTAGCATGATGGAAACCTCAATCGATGAAGGAATAGAGACGGAAGGCGAGGCAGAGGATGACCCTGCGCAGGCATTTGCAGCCCTGCAGGCAGCTCGCTGTGGGAAGCGGCGTCACACCCTGGCCGAAGTCACCAACCAACTAGTGGTGGTGCCAGGCACAGGTATGGGCCTTACACACATACGCAAACACCTCAAAGCATGAGATCAGTTCCGCACAGCCCCCAAACCTGCTGAGCGGGTAGTATGAAATCAGAGCAGCAATCAAACAGTTGGCTGTGGTCATGTACCAGTAGCAATGGGTGAGGTCCTGTGAGTTTGCTTGTGCTGTTCTCACATAACCAAATGTCTCCAAGCCCTTTATCCCCTAAAGACATGCTGGAGGAGGAGGATAGGGCATGCAAAAACCCCCAGATTCTTGGGTACTGCCCAACCAGCAAGGTGACAGAGCCTTTCAGCTTAAGCTGTGATCCCATCAGAATCCCCTGCAAGAACACTGATTGCACTCTCAACAAGCCACTGAACATCACCTGTATGGTGTCTTATTGCTGCACTCATGTAAAAACCAGTAGTAAGAAACCCCAAGACATTCCAGTGCTGTACATATTATGATTACTTCTATTGTTTCATTTTCTCTAATGGAGGACATGGCAGGAATAGCTCGAGCCCATGGCATTTCCTAATTACTGCTGTACTTTCCTTCTATTTTGGCTTTTGGTTTTTGACACAGGCAAGGTCTACTCTTTGGATGAGAACTCCTCTCTGGGCAGCAGCATAGAGTCAGAGTACAACATGGGGTCAGTGCAGAGGAATGTGGGCCTGCTGGGCGATGCCCCTCCGCTGAAGGATGTGGTGCCGCTGGCAGCACCGTTCCTGGGGCTGCGGCCGACCAACCCCGCCATGCAGGCTCTTGCATCCCAGAAGCGTGAGACTCACAACCGCTCCCCTGTCAGCTTCCGGGAGGGGCGCAGAGCGTCGGACACTTCCCTCACACAAGGTAACCATGAGGCCCTAAACTTGCTGTGTTCCTACACGGCTCTGACTGCACCACAGCTGATCTTGTGCTGCTGTGCCAACCAGACATGAAGTAACTCATTTTCTGACGAGGGCTTTTGCACACCTCTTCTACAGGTATTGTAGCATTCAGACAGCACCTCCAGAATCTGGCACGAACCAAAGGAATCTTGGAGCTGAACAAAGTCCAGCTACTGTACGAGCAAATGAGATCAGAAGAAGAACCCCTTCTGCCATCAGCTGCCCCCCAGCTTCAGGACCTTGCTACCAGCTCTGCACAGGTACCACCCTTAGCATAGCTGTCCCCTCCAGGTGCACTGCTGTGGGACAGACTGGGGGGGATGAGGTGCTGTGGGGAGTCTGAGGAGAGCTGCTCATAGACGCATCTCCTTTCTCTCCTCTCTGGCTCCTGCAGAATGGAGAATGGGTACTTGCAGGTTAGCCTCTATATTCTTGGGGTGTCTGAGAATCTTGGCAGTTTTCCAAATCTGATATTTCATTATTACTTTTAATTTGAATGTTTCAGATGTAACATATCTCAATTAACATCTTTCCATGTTGGAGTTAGCCTCCACTATATATAACTTTAAGGAGTGCAAAAGCTACGTGATAAGAGCTTGATTTGTGTTGTGAAAGGCCAAATTGCTCCTGCCAGTTCCCTAACTATGTGTTTGGAATGGAACAGGTCGCAGGAAATAGGAATGTGAAATCTCTGTCAGACTCTGTGAATGAAACGGGCCAGCAGCACACATGCACTGCAAGCACCCATGCTCCAGGTCAAGCCTGCTGTTCCTTTCTGACTGCTGGAAAACTTCAGTTCTGACAACAAGTTGTAAAGTTTCCCCAAGAATTTCTTGCTTGCTATATGCATGCCAGAGTGCTCACAGTGTTCCCTCCTACCCCTGTGCTGTGCATGTCCTTCCCAAGTGCTATAGAAATCTTCTTGTGTTCAGTTCTGAAGCTGTGCAACGACAGCTGACTCAACTCTGAGCATGCTTTTGCACAGTTTGCTACCACTTTACTTTTAGTACTCCAGAGGGCAAGCAAGTCACAAAGTGTTATATATAATGTGGTTTTAGTCAGAGATGTAAGCCCTTGGCAGTTTGCAGCACAGATAGCTCAGAGCTTTGTCACGTGGGCTGCTCAGCATGCAGTGAAAAAGTGATGGGTGACACCGGGACCCAACTCCAAGAGCAGCAATGGAATCTCTGTCCAGGGGAACTCCACAAAGAAAGGGTTTAGGCAGAAAAAGATTTTTTCTGGGGATGAAGCTTTTCCTCCTTCTTTCTGCAGGAAGAAAGACCTCAGCAGCAGGAGGCTGCGGCCACTTTCCCCAGTGGTGCACATACCCCAGTGTTATCCCGACGGCAGAGCTTAGAGACACAGTACTTGCAGCACAGGCTCCAGGTACTATGCCTTCCCCACCATTCTCAGTCAGGCACTGTGTTCATGTGTCTTTGGCCTTTCAGATCCCATTATTCTTCTTGAGTCAAATGCTATCTTAGCAGGGAACAGCTGAATTTGAAATTATGCTGTATGTTTCTCCTATTGCACAATGACTCCAATTATGGGAAAATCAGACTGTATTGCTGGAATTTTCCTACTTGTTCTTTTACTGCGGAATGTTATTAAAGCTATTTGAGGTGGCTGCTGATGAATACTTGTTATCTGTGTTGCACCCTGAAAAGGGGATGCATCAGGATCTGACGAGCCTCCACCCATCTTCTGTTTCTCTTCCAAACTCCCCCTCTCCCCACACCCCCCCTTTTTTTTCCCCAGCTTCTCTTCCAGTTAGGAAGAATTTTTTCTATGGACTTATATGATACAGTCCATCATCAAAAATGTTCTTTTTCCAAGGGATAGAAGTCAGTAAGCAGTGATAGCTGTGGTTTTAGACAGCAGCTCTAGTGGCAGCTTCTGAAAATGAAGGTGGACACTTAAGCCATCATAAGGCGAGGCAATCTTCTTTCACTTGCATTCTGGACTGAACAAATACAATTTAAAACAGTGCTACCTTACTTGCAGAAACCCACCCTACTATCAAAAGTTCCAAACACTTGCCAGCTGTTCTGCAAAGAATTGCCCCGGAGTCTGGAACAGCAGTTACAGGAGCACAGGTAAGATTTCAAACTACGCGTATAAGTGACTTATCCGTACTCTCAGTAGTAATGAAAGAACTGAGACAGACTTTGTCTGATTAGGAATTCCTTGAGAAGGAAAAATTCACTTAAAAATTGTTCAGGTCAATTTTACAGAATTACAAAAAATACAAATTGCTGTGCTGCAAGTTTTGCAATTCCACTAGGGCGCAGGTAGACTGACAATGCCCACATGCCCACATGCTTTGTTTAGTGCTGGCGTGCGAAGGGGAAGCACAGCAGAAGTTACTTCTTGCGCTGTTGTGCTCATCTTTTCCCTTGCCGTCCCCACCACTCACTACACATTGCACTTTTTATGGTAGGTCAGAGCATGGCTCATACCCTTTCACCTGCTTGAGAGCTCTGCATTCATTTAGATATTTCCCACCTTGTTCCTATGACCTAGTAATCTTACTGTGAAGAAAATGAGAAGTAAACAGAGTTTTTCTTGTCAGTGAAAATTCAGAAGTGATGCTCCTTTGAAAAAGTTACTGTAGAGAAAAAAAAGGAATGAATGGATTGGAATTGTGCCTTTTTATAACTGTTATAATGTATTATGGCAGACAAGCTTTTAATTGACAAGTTAAAGAGCTGTAAGGTTTTTATGAGCTCATCATTTGGTAACTATTAAGCAAACAAAGAGGATACTAAACACGTGTCCATGTCACTAAATTTTGCAGAAGAATTGGAAAACGAGAAAGGAAAACAGCAACCTAGCTACATTCTTTATGGAACAAAAAGAATTAAGAAATAGAAGTATGAAAATACTACTTGATTTCAAGGAAGTATGTAATCTAGAATTGCTTTATAGGTCACAGACACTCCTGACAACTGATTAATCCTAATCAAGGACTTAACTGACAATACTGACAGTATTCAGAGCAGCTTGATACATTTATTCAAGACTAGGATGTCTGTGCAGAGAAATAAGCTGGGAAACAAGAGATTCCTTTTCTGAATGCTATCAGCATACGTCAATAGCGGGTTTTCTATTTGTATGTGCTTAGGGAATTGGCTGGCAAGAGACCTCCCCTTTGTCATATCACAGGAATTTTCAAAGGTAGCTGTGTAACCTGACACCGTGTTGAAAATTCTTCCAGTTTGCAAGGAGGTCAAAGCTGTGAAGTTTTGTAAAACTTCATAGTGAGGAGTGCAGTTCAGATAGAAGGAATATGGGGGAGGGAAGCTTTGTTCACTTGCCTTAGTAGCTGGAAAAGTACAACTGTTCTGTTCACAAGTTCCGCACACTAAATTTCAATAAATAAAAAAGGTTGACTAGGAATTTTCCATTTCTGCCCTTTGCTCCCTGCTGGAACTGTAGGAGTGCAAGTGTAGCAGCACTGATGCTAGTGCCTTAACACTTGAAAAGCCAAAAAATAATTGCTGTTTTTGTCCTCGATTCAGACTGCATCAGAAGAGACTCTTTCTCCAGAAGCAGTCCCAGCTGCAGGCCTATTTTAACCAGATGCAAATAGCCGAGAGTTCGTACCCAAGGTCAAGTCAAATGCCACTTTCATGCCAGGAGGAGCAGCAGCCATCAGCACAGCAGCAACCAACCCAGTTCAGCCTCCAGCAGACTCTAAGCCCTGTCATGGAGCCTTCCTCAGAACAAATACAATATGACCTCTTCCTCAGTCACTACCAGAAAGTACAGCTGGAACCACCACCGCCCTCCCTGCTCACCAGCTCATCACGATTGTCATCACCAATTCAGCTGCCGCCGCCACCACAATCCTTACAGTACTCCTATCAGACTTGTGAACTGCCTGTTGTCACCTCTTCTGAGCCAGACTACCCTGACCAGTGCCAGTATTCCATGGACCCAGCACAGCAGAGCAGTGTAGCATTGCCTGACAGCCAGGGCAGCTTGGCAGCCCAGGAGCCACAGTCAAACTACGATGCACTGACCCTCTCAGAGCTGCCCGGACTCTTTGATTGTGAGATGATGGAAACTGTAGATCCCCAGCACAGCGGCTACGTCCTGGTGAATTAATACCATGGGTGTCTAACATGAGAGTGGAAGCCAGGGTGGATGGAGAAGCATGTAAATTTTTGGCTTTGTTCCAACCCTAAAGTTTCTGATCCTTCAGTCAACAAGGGAACTAAAAATCCACCTGGCCAGAAAAAAGCTGGAGATGGCTAGAAGCATGTGGCCACCAGCTTCTCCTTTCAGTGGCTGGGGCTAGACAAACAGTTCAGCTTGGTTGCATAAAGAACCAGTTTGTGTAGAAGGAGAGGAAAAAAAAAAAAAAAAAAAATATATATATATATATATAAAGGAAGTGGCCCCTTCCAAAAACTTTGATAGTCTGGCAGTGTTCACCTAGCATTTGCTAGGAGAAAAGAGAACGAATGCATATTGCATTCTACTTCTTGGCAATAAAAGCAATAGTTTTCACTGAAATTCAGACTTAATTTGGGTCTGAGCTGATAGCAAGTAGCATACTGAGCTGAAGCAGTAGTGAGGTGGATCCAAAGGAAAGTTGCACTTCGGCATCCAGTTTCTGGTTAAGCTACTGATCTGCGACTGCTCTGTCGTAAGTCTAAGAGAGCACCAGGAACCTCAGGCAGCCTCTGCTTCCTCCTGCTAGCAAATAAACAGTTATTTCCCAAGCCTGCCAAGGAATTCTTAATTGGTCACTAAGGGAAGCTTCTGGATATTTGTTAAGTAATGTACTGACTTGATAAAAGGACACTTGGAACTGATCCAGGGCACAGTGTTTTCTAGAGGCTTTGGGTGGAGCTGAGAATACTGAAAGGTCAAGGATTAGTAGCAGAGGGACAGGCTAAGAAGGACAGCAAGAGCTGCAGCCAGTGGCATTCAGAGATCTACCTAGGTGATGTTGGAAATCACCCCTTGCTGCAGACAGACTGTTGTGGAGAGTTGTGTCTTGGAGAAGATCTATCTGACCTTCTACGGCATTTTAGAAACAAACAGTGTTTTGAATTTGCAGTATGTGTTGCTGGTGGTTTATTGAGCTTTGTATATATGGACAATTATTTACAGTTTTAGAACTTAATGAGCTTAAAAAAAAAAAAAAAAAAAACCCTGTGAAGTGATAGTGCTGTGCCTTTTTTCAGTTCTTTATCAGACTGTATGCTTTTTTTTTCTGAAGAAATAGACAATACCCCATCTACATCCTTGCTACTGCCAAAGTCCCTTCAGAGCACACGTTCCACTATGTGGAATGTAACGTTGAACTTTGTTAGCATTTTGATTGTCTCAGTATATACAATATACTGAAAGTATTACAGCAATATTGAGCATCAAGAACTGTTACGTACTACTTCAACAAATACAAAATTCAACAAGCAGTTGTGTCCCCAGAACTTCCAGTCAGGAGATGTTAGTTGTAGGAGGATTGTTTAGGAATCTGCACTAAGTTTAGATCACTAATTTGGAGCTCATCTCAGGTCTTCAAATGTTGTGGGTTATTGTCTATCTTTCTCCTGTAGATGAAGCTTGTAGCCAGTTTCAGCCCTTTTCTGAGCAAACTTTAAGCACAGTTGCAGATTCATTAAAGCACAAATGTTGGAGAAACTGTGCTGATGGCACATGTAGAGACCACTGTTTACTGGAAAATTTCTCTACAATATAAGTTTAAAGTTAAATAAAAGATTTTGACACTACAACTAAAGAGAGTGGCTTCAGGACATGTAGTCACTTAAAATGGATAGGCAAATGTTTCTAGTGTTTTTACATACTGCAGCAAAGCACAGGCTTGGAGAGATAGCAGGAGGAAGAAAAGAAAAAAAAAGTACTTGTGATTGGTTGGGTCCTCAGTGTGTGTCAGACCATAGATCCTACTGAACTTCAACAAGGAGTTCTCAAAACTACTCTCTTTCACCAGAAAGGTGAATTATCAGCCAGCATTTACAGCAATAAGACCACGCTTAAATGTGGAATAGACTTCAGTCACTGCACTGTAGGCTCTGTGAAGGAGGGAAGAGTTTAACAACTGACAGAAAGTACCTTGTTTTCTGTGTATGACAATTAGAGATGTCATCACTGTTGATACAGAGCCTGCTCTGATACAGCTCCAATTCAGTCGTAAGTGCTCACTTCTACCTCTGATATCAGAACAATTCTCAAGGCAAAAGCAAAAGAAAGTTTAAGGAACAGCAATCACATCTACACACTACTTACTTTTTTGATAAAAGAGAGCTGGAAAACTGTTGTTTAGATAGCTGAGATAGACACATTTCTTTTCAAAGGGAATTCACACAATTAAAGCTTTTTCTGACAGTGCAAATAGCTGCAGAACATAGAAACCTCAGTGCCCCCCTGAAGTGACTGACAAAAGGACAGGAAAGAGATGAAAACCACCGCAGCATAACACACCAGGCGTATCATTATGGCAGAAGAGAAAAGGAGGCTGTGTAGTCAATGAATATAAAGATGTTATAATTATGAAATAAACAAGAGAGTTTGGCAAAGCAGATTATAACAAAAACAGAATAGATAGAAAGCTTACCCTCAATCTGGGCTCACTACAAAATTCCAGAGGAGGGATCTCCAGAAGAGATCCTCCCCCACTGGTAGCCAGCTCTTCAATGGGTCTAGGAGAGGTGCAGCCAGGCTCCACCCCTTCCAGCAGCACAGGTGGATTGAATTGCCTTCACCTGTGCTCCATGACTGACTCATGGCTCACCTCAGGTGATCAATCAGAGGTTCAGGCCGTGACTCAGCAGTTCCCATACAGAGGCAAAGAAGTCCTTTCCTTTCATTCCTTTTCTATCCTGCAGTTCTAAGATCAGACAAGTGCTTGAGGAACCATGCAGCAAAAACTGTCACTGGGACATACTCAGCTGTGGCAACAGGCCCAGTTTTGCATCAGGAGCTAGCTTACTGCCAAGCCTATAACCACTTTCCTCCCTGTGCAGCTCCATTATACCATACATTTTGGAAGTCAGTGATAACTCAAGAGCAGAATTATGTGATTCATTTAACAAAATGTGCCAATGAGTCTAAGCTCAGCTGAGCTTTGCAGTACTGCTAAGGGGAAAGCTATGGAGTTTTTGAACATAGTTCAGACTGTTACCCTCAATCACCACCCTATTTACTATTTCATGCAATTTCCTTAAGTCAGTTAGAATAAAAGGCTTCTAATGCCTTTTAATACAGCAGAGTATCCACTGGACACCACTTTGTAGTCATGCTACTTCAAAGTAGTTCCTTTGTTCAAATCTCTTACGTCTAACATTAGAGGACAGCATACACTACTGTTAAGAGTAATTATTAGCTTTATTATCTTGTATTACAGGCTCCTTTGAAGAGACTTTGGTGCGATGTATATGGGGTAAAAATTTCATATGGAGAAAAGTGCAATATGTGTGTGTGTGGTACGTTCTTTAATGTATTTTTTTAAGGAGTTAGAGGGTTTAGTCTCTGCTTTGGGATAAATGCACTAGTATTGTGAGCTCCAGTTTGGTAAGTTCATCTGTAGTATTTACATGCAACTGATATGCTGGACTCTGTGAAGCAATTACAGTGTATTGATACAAAATAAAGAATACGTACATTTCATTTTCAAATATGTAGTGAGCTACCATGGCTTCTGCTGCTCAGTGTTCTTTAGCAGCCTCTTTACATATTATGTTGCAGTTATCCCTGACACACCACACTTCAAATCACAAAAAAAAAAAAAAAAAAAAAAAAAAAAAGCAACACACCTACTGCAAAGGATGGATTCTCTAGAATTATTTGGCTTCCTACTGTTTTAACACACATGGAGTTGTTGATACTACAGACTCTGCAAGGCAAGTCGAGAAAGCATTCTAACAGTTTCACAAAGGAAAAAAAACTGCATGTCTTTATTATCTTTAGTTCTGGAGCAGGACTCCAAAACTGGCAAGGCCAGCGGTATATCAATTTGACATCGAAAGAGGAAAGTTATTCTCAAAAAAATCACTACTACTTTTGTCATTGCTCCCCATCAGTCAGGATAAGTTATCCAAGAGGTTATGCAAAAGCAGTTTAATGTAGATCATACAATTCTAATTCCTAGGAATGCTGTGTGAATGTTTCATGAAGAATAAAGAATCAGGCAGTCGATGGGACACTGAAGTCTTTTCCAGAGACCGGAAAGATTGATGCCTCAAGATTCTTACAGTACTTCGTACTTTCACTGGCAGAAGACTTGTTCAAAATGACTTTAAGGTGAAATGACAAAACAAGGGAAAGTTGGCAGAAGTTTCCCTTCTGTGGAATCAGAAGCAAGATTTGCACTTGGCCCAAAATTGTCCAATTAATTTGAAAACTCCTATTTCCTGCTCTTCCCTTTCTCTGCACTGACAGTAAGACTGAACTGGCCCATTAAAGACCTAAGAAAAGAAGCCCCACTCTGAGAATTCAACAAGTTACAACAATTTACAAATTACATCCCATTCACTGCATTCCTTGAAACCTTTTACCCTGAGCCGGTATAAAAGGCTTACTTTGAGCCTAAGACAACCTAGGACCTTCCTCTTACAGGAGAAGCTTCATCTTTCTACAACTATAAGCAGCAACAATGAAAAATTAAGATTATTCCTCTGCTTGAAGCCCTACACCACTGTCCTGTTGAGGATGAAAAACTAAAGAATGAACCTCAGCAGTTCTCTTATAATTTAAGCTGAAAGCTTATGTCTCCAGAAAAATTGGGCAACTCCAAAGAGAGACTCTGTGGGAAAGCACAGTGCCATGCTCCAAGGAGAGGGAGAGTTGGAAACACGATCAGGTAAGGAAAGCATTATATCTCAGCATCTTCCACAGAGCTGCAACAACAGTTATATTACAGGATAGGTCACAGAAGTGCACATGTGAAAATATCCCAAGATTTCTTTCCTTGTCATCTCTAACATAACTCCTGTGACTTCAAGGGTTTCTTCAGTAGCAAGAAATGTGTGATGCTTAGAGACCAAAAGAAAAATCAGCATAAAATCCAGCAAGTTCATCTGGCCTACCACACTGAAACTCTGCTGTCCCTATTGCATTTGCTCAGTGACCTCAGCTACAACTGGCTATAAACAGCTGCACCTCAATACAGCACTTTGGGTGACACACTGTAACACAAAACACTCAGCAACAGATCTAGGAGGTCAGTACTGTTAAAAACTGAACAACTGACTGATCACGTTCCACATTCCTGTGAATCAGAAGTGTCAAGAAGCCTCAAGACTGTGAGCTCAGACTACAAGAAATGCTTATGTGCCATAAGCATACACCAAGCTCAACAGGACCAATGCATCTGCTGTGTCCGCTTTCCCACGTACTCTGCTCCTCTGCTGCCTCTTGATGCAGTTTGATGTGATGACCCCAGCAAAAGGGATGCAGGTGCTTTGCCTGCATGCCCTGCTTACCCCTGACCATCAGTTGGTGACAGGAAGGTGCTCAAGCTGCACAGCCTGGAGCTGTTCATCCTCTAGCAACACTGCAGATAGGCTACATATGGGACAGGAAGAAAGGAACACTTCTTCCCATACATATTTGCTATTAGCAGTCAAAGCAAAACTAGAGAAGGTCACACCTCAAAGGGTTGCCTCAGCTAACCTTACAAGCTGTCTGGAAGACACTCTCACCCTGAAATGTAAAGGTTAAGCCCTTCTTACCCCAGTGGAGATGGGAAGAAGCCCTCCCCTCTGGACTAAGTTCCAGCCTGCAGGCAGGGTCACATCTTTTAAGCCCCTTGCATAGTGTTCCCTACTGACTGCAGGCCAGCAGTGCATTCCATTTTGTGCAGCGTGGCTGAGGTTATGCAGATGTATCAGCAGGCAGGGCTGTCATGGGAACACAGCCACACTGGGCAGCAGCTGACTGTCAGCACCATATGTGCATGGGGCAAAAGCAGACGCATACACATCACTTCTGCTATATTGGCTTTCGCAATCTGAATTGCAAGGAAACTTAGTCTAAATTTGGAGCGTGATTTCTGTGAGTGCAAGCTTCATCCTCTGCTTACTTTCCACCAGTGTCCTGAACACATCCTATACAAGCCTCGGAAAACTCCATCCCCAAGTCCTTCAGTACAGAACAAAGCAAAGTAGCAGTGAGGGATGTTAGCTGAAGGAAGAGTGGAGAGAAAGCCTAGGGAAGAACTGGTGCAGAACGTGCTGGAGTCCTCAGAAGCAGAGAGTTGAAACAAAGAGGCACAGCAGGCCAATAAGCAGATTTCCCCAGTTTTGAAGCGGGGAATGCAAGGTGAGATGGGATTTGCCAGTGTATTTCGGTATTGCTACACAGGGTGATTGAATGCAATGCTATGTGACAAGCAGGAAGCAGAACAAAATTAGTATCTGTGTATTTGCTAATGAGGGAGTACAGTATAACTGCTTAATCACTGGTAAGAATTCCCTACACAAGAAAATGAGCTTCAAAACAGGATCAATTATTTTTCCCCCATAAATCAGGGTGTGTAACTGGCCAATGCCACACAGATTCTATAGTCCTGACCCCAGTGAGGACAACACAGAGGGAACATTGCCAAGCGGGTCAGCCTGGCAGAGAGGGCTGTCCACTGGGACAACAAAAGGCTGACACCTCTCCTGACTCAGCTTATTTTCTGACAAGAATGTCAGACTGCATGTCTGAAAGGGAGGTGATATGTCAGGAAACTCACATTAAATATGATGAAAAGAAATTACTAATTGGGTAAATCTTACAGAGAATCAGCTGTGAATTAGGAACAGAAAACCTCAAAGGAATAAGAATTGGGAAGCAGAACAGAGAAATGAGGCAGATTCAGCCACTAGAGGAGCAGCCAACAGGGGCACAAAGAGCAAATAGCATTGGCATGTGTTTTAGCACAGCAGAGACATTGGGAACAAGGCAGAAACGAAAAGGAAGACTGATGAACTGATACCGAAACACTTTACCTGGTATCTGGAAGAAGATAAAAGCTAAACAATAACATGGGACAGCACAGAAATGAGTGTCAGGAAACTAGATCCAAAGCTGAGAAGTGCACACAAAGACACAGAGCAGCCCCCTCCCCTCACTGCCAACAGCCATGCATGCTCACACCAGGTACATAGACAAAGCTGACCCCGGCAAGGAACACAGCCCCAGGAGCCACACAGCCCACCAGCATGGAGTGTGGGAAGCAGAGGACTACTGTGTGTTTGAAATGACACTCCAAAAACATCTTTAACAGGCCTACCTCAGACCGAAGCATACAACAATGGCACCACATGACAATACTGGAGTGCCTAAAATACTCTGGCTGAGCCCAACCTGCAAAATCACACCACTAGACACCTATTTGCCTTTGTTCTTAGACGAGCATTGGTATTAGGAAAGGACGTGTAGAGAAAACAAGACTCAAAAACTAGACCTCATCTTTCCAGCTCATTTCAGGAATTACTGTCTACCCATTTTTTCAGGTCTTTCCAGCAAGGATCCTGTAGTCGAACAGATCCCAAACAGTATCCCTGCCGGGAAAAATCCATTTCCTATATAGCTGCCACTCAGCATTACGAAAGGGTATGAAAATGTTTGTTTTTATAAGAGATCTCTGTACTCAGAAAGATACTTTAATGGAGAAATTTTCTGCAAGGAAAATGCCATAATACGGTTTTAGGTAACAGTACTTACTAAACTGACTTATCAAAACACTACCACCTTTATTTTCTGATAAGAAGTCATGTGGTGTTGATTTACAGAATAGAAACAAAATGAGTTACATTTTGGAAAGCTAATATGAGATTTGGTCCCAATGGACAAATGGACATTTACTTAACTGAGAATTATATGCTGATCTCTGGAAAGGTTGGGTGCTCTTGGAAAGATCACGAGCCCTCTGCAGCCTGCCTCCTGTAAGCTGGGAGCTGAGAGCATGCAGCTGCTGACGTCAATAGGGTAAATAATACCATGTACCAAAATCACCTGGGTATGCATTACCCTTTCAACTGTGCCTGCTGAGAGCTGTGCTGCAGTGCTCTCAGGAAAGCCCAGGTGTCTGCTTGCATGGAAAATACTGCACCAGATCCAACACATGTTCTCTAAAGCCTCCACTCCCTTAAAAAAATAAAGTAATTTCAGCTTCTCAGATTGTTTTGTTGGGTTTTTGTTTGTTTGTTTTTGAAAGCACAGTATAGCAGCATACAGCTTATTTGCTGAGTGGGTACTGTGACACGTGTGCCAAACGGCAAAAGCCCCAGCAATCAGGAGGTTGCCTGCCCCATTCCAGCATGGGCTGTTCTGCTCGCAGTTAACAGTTTATGCATCAATCACTCAGCAAGGCCACGTGCTGCTGCTCTGCACCGTCAAGAGCTGAGAGCTTCTGCAGAACTGAGCAGGGCTCAGGGTAAACACTACAGAGCTGGCAGCAAGCGGCATGCCCAGCTCCGAGCATCTCAGTTGCTGGGTGTAGGGGTCTGCACTTTGCCCACAGTGTACAGAACCTGGCTTTAACCTCCCTGATAGCATTGTGCTATGAGCAAAGCAGGAGGACATTAATGATAATGCTGCTAAATAGTGGCCGAGCCCCATTAGCATCATGGTAGCTGCACAAAGGGCTGTTGGAGAGATTGATGAATTATGGCCAGGGATCAGGGAGCTGAAATGAGCTGGGAGCATGGCCATACTCTGTCTGCTCCCTGCGCAAGACAATCCCTGGGGCCGTTGCCATGCCAACACATCTGCCCAGGCCACACTGCCTATAGGAAGCTGAGGGTAATTTAGCACAGAGCCAAGGAAGGTTCTGAAGCACTTTCCAGGCACTGAGCAAACTTCCTCAGGAAGGCAGAGAGAGCTCACAGAGCTCCTGATGGGGACAGACCAGCACATCCCCCTTTGCTGCCAAGAGCACTGGCATCAGCCCCACAGGCCTGGCCCAGTGGGGCCACTAGGCTGGAGACGACTCCAACACCTCTGGTTGTCATACACTCACTCTGGTGCCAAGCTGCAGTTCAATACACAAGGCCCTGACCTCCTCCCAGAGCCACAGTGAGCTGACCTTTGGTCCTTCTGGTTAACCTTGGTCCTTAACCTCAAGCCCCACAGACATACTTGTGGGCCCCAGCACTTCACCTTGCCCTATTGATGTTTATTCAAAGTAATCACATATTTGAAAACATGCCAAAGCTCTGACTCAGCACTGCCTGCCTAGAGATCAGATGTGTGTCAGCTCCTCAGGAAAGTGTATCCCAAACAGTTGACAACAGGCTGCTGCATTTAGTGCTCCTTGCAGGATGGATGCTGAGAGCCAGCACCCTGACAGCCCCTCACTGATGATCAGCAGTCCCAGCACCTGCCACAGAACAGAGAAAGCACCCACAAGGCTCCCACAGTACAGAAAATAGGCAGCTAAGGTGCATCACCCCCAACTTGTAGCTGGGGGCTGAGACTTGAATACTAAAAAGCACACAGGGCACAAAATCCCCATGCATTTTTGCTATATTTTGAATATGTTGCATAGAGCCCTAGCATGAAACACCCAGATTTTTGTCTTTCCCTGGAGTACTCGTCCCAGAATACCAGTCTTTAAAAGGACTGACTTTTACATCAACAGTTTCTTAGAAGCCAAAAGAGCAATTTCTTTTTTTCCCCTTCAAAATAATTAACTGTAAATCGCCTAAAAATAAGCCTAGAAAAACTCAGGAGAAAGCAGCTCCTGGCAGCTTTATTGCATCTCTACATGGCTCACTGTTCCCATCTGGTCACTGGGGATGAGGGAAACCCACATTATGAGCAGACAGACCTACTGCACCACACAGAGCTCAGATAACCAGCTACAGAGCAGATCCCAGGTCAGCTGGCCTGTACTTAGCAGCTGCTTTTCACAGCATCCCTCACTTCTGAAATTAAATCACGCACCTGAACAAGGGCATCCTATCACTGCTCAACCTTCAGGGGGCAATTGTTGCCTGACCACAGGATTCCAGAAACCACACGTTAGGACAGAGCTAGCAGGTCTTCACAACACCCAACAAAAAGGGTTTCTAAGGAGGGCGCCGAAGCACAGCACCAGGCCCAGGCTGGGGCTCCAGGAGCCACATGTGCAGTGCAGCCACTGCTGTCTCTCCAAGCACAGGCTGTTGCCTTCACAGGCACTGTTCCTATGCAAAGGCTTTCCCAAAGCCAGCAAATGCTCTGGGACCTGGGTTGTGTTGGAATTCACCCAGCAATAGTGAATAGCGCGGAACACAGTTCTCCAGCTCTCACAAAACTGTTTTTTTCAGGAGCAAAGGCAGCAGGTGAGGTATTAATGAACCAGCACCATTTCAGGCATACCTAAACAGAAAGAAAAGCAGGCACAACATTTCTTAAGAGGGGAGGCAGCTGATGCCAGCAGCATCTGACCTCCATCAGCCAACAGGCAGCTCAGGCACTGAGGACCAGCTGCTGCACTTGGTGTTCTGTACTGCCCTTCTCCCTGCTTCTAAAGTAGGCCTCAGCCTGTCATAGTTTCATGGTTTGTCATCAATATTCCACATCATAACATCATGCAATGCACGTGAAATTACAGGGTTAATGCTGCAGTTCTGTGGACTGTTCATATTTGTCATGAACCAGGCCAAACCATGACACAACCTGACAGCAGGCAGAGCTGAAACATCTGCTTGAAGGGATCTGTCCTGTCAGAGGGGATTTAGAAGACTGTACCTATGTGGTTTGCTGCCTGTAAACATAGAGAGGTACTTCTGTTTACTCAGAAAGGTGAAAGTGTTGCTTTAAAACAAAGTAACAATCCCTTCTGTAACAAAAGAAAACATCCAAAAACTCCACTCTAACTTCAAGGGGTTTTAAAAATCTAGGCGAAAAACCAGATCGCAAAGAAAAAAATCATTGTTGGCAGAAAACTTGCCAGTCTCAAAATGTATTCCCAAGTTCACATCAAAATACCCAACAAGCAAATCTGTGGGTGAGGCCAGCAGATTTCCAGGCCACCAGTGCTGCGCAGCAGTCTGATGCAGTTACGTGTTTCTGAGGGTTTCCCTGGAGAAGGTGCACCAATTCTCCCATCTAATCAAGAAGCACAGGTAGTGTCAGATGAGGGCAAGGAGACTTGTGTGCTGACACAGCTCTGAAGCAGTGATCCTGAGCTGCAGGCCAGGTGCTACACCTTTTTCCTCTCTGTAATAGACTATAAGCACTGTCCTGCTTGCAGGGGAGTTGCAGGAGTCAACACTCAGGCAAATGAAAAGGAGAAGTTCTCCAGACTCCAGTATCCCAAACGTATGGCTTAAAAGGCTCAAACTTCCCAGCCTTGGAAAGCAAGTTTCCTTCTGGCTTTGCCCCAGGCAGAGAACAGTTTTAAATTTCTCAGTCATCATTAATTTCATTTTAAAACATTGTTTGCAGGAAACATCCATTCTCATGACACAGTTTGCTTTAACAGCATATCTTTCACCCAGCGTTTGTTCAATGAATGATGTCAGTGCCCATCAGCACAGCCAACTGCATGCAGACGTGGCAGCTGCTAACAAACACGCCTCATTTCCTCTCTTTGCAGAACAATGCATACCTACTTTACTACCCAGGTAACAAATCAGCTAGTTACTAATAAGAATTTTCACCTAAGCTAAGTGATCATGGGGGCTGAAACATACCCTCTTAGAGGCAGAAAAAAAGCTCAGGCCCTCAAGCAGCAGAGTTCTGACTCCACTATGAGGTCAGGCCAAAGCTCTCATTTCAGTTTTCAAGGATGTCAGACTGTCTTTATAGAAGGACAGGGTCTGAAAATGGAGCTGTTCAAGAATGCCTGCCATTTTGTCCAAAGGTTCAGGTCAGCATCTCCTTTCACACACACTCTGCAAACTGTGGGATAGAGACAGTTTTCTGTCAGGCATGGCTCACAATTGGGCTCACTCCTCTCTTCCCCTGCCTTTTCTGTTCAGACAATACTACACACAGAAGCTGGCTTTTACCTACATAGCTTTCTTAATAGAAGTGTCCTTCAAAGCATGTAGAAATCACAGCAGAGATAGGGTTGCTCTCCCTTGCACTTGCGCAAAAAGCCAATGTAAACAAACACAACGGTGGGAGATTGACACAAGCCTGGCACATGGAAAACCTGCAGATACCTTTCCCAGGCTACGATTTTCCACAGAGAAATTCTTTTCTCCCTGAGAGAATGCAAAACCTGAGCATTTGCTCAACAAGTCTTATTGCCATAACAATAAAAAAAACAACCATCTGAAGTGCTCTGCTCACTACTGTGAACTGAGCAGCTCAGCACCTTCAAGACACTGCCCATTATCTTCTGCATTTGGAACCTATGTCTGAGAAAAGCCTTCATGTTCTCTGAGCAGACATTTGTGGAGGAGCTCTCCGCAAAGCAAAGGTCTGTGAGACATGGGCCGCAGCACACAGATGTACAGGTGCCCAACCTGAAACACACAGCACAACTTCCTCTCCCTCACCTCCTCCCTGCTCCAGGGATGCAGCAGTTTGCAAAGTTGTGGGGTGAAAAGCATGATACCTCACCAAGCACTGTGTTGCAGCAGTCTCTGCTACCTGGCTTGGCATGCATCATCTGTTCTGCCAGGCCCTGCTGGAGGAAACAGAGGCAAAGCAGGGCTGCACAGCAGCAAGAAAAGCTTTTCAGAGTTTAAATCCTACACCAGCATTCCCACAGCTCTGGGAGTAACATCCACTGGAGCAGAGCTTGCTATTTCTTTAATTGCTTTAAGAACACCCCTTTTGCCCTTCCTCCAAACTTCCAAGGCATGTCATGGCTGTTCTACACCAACCTGTACATGCAGAAAACAACACAGGGCATAGTCTGAGCAGCTCTGGGGCTTCTCTGTACAGCAGAACACTTACTTGAGCACAGATAGGAAGGGGAGCTCTGGGTTCTGACAGAAAGCTGAATCAAAGTCCCTGCACCAATGGGTAACATGAGGCTATCTTTGCAAGGGAAGATAACGCACCCTGCTGCTACAGGTACTCACACCAGATAACTGAAAGAAGCAGGAAGAGCAGCAATACAGGGCGCGGGAAAGCTAAAGGGATCTGTGCTGGGTACAGGTTTTGTGCGAAGAGATGTTGCTTCATTGTGATGAGGACTGCTCACAGCCTTCAATAAAACAGCAGCCCTATTAAACCAGATATGCTGTGAGACAGCCTGGACAGTGCACTGCACTGCTGCAGAGTTACCAGAAGCTGGCATTTCTGCCGACTTTGGACAAGTCCTAGGTCTGTCCCTACCCAGCCAAGGCAGGCCATCCCTGCTTCGGGGGCTTCCTCAGCACCAAAGAGCATCAAAGTTGAGCATGGAACAAGACTCAGTATTCCTGCTGCAGCCTCCAAAGCAGCTGGTTTACATACCAGAACACCACAGTGACTGTGGCAAGGGCTCAGCCCAGTCACTCATTGCTTGTGCAGTGCTGTCCCCTTCCAAAATAGCTGGCATCTGCCACCCTGCTGACACTGGAGCAGATGTTAGCAAAGCCAGAACTTGGGAGGTTGGAACAGGGAGGATGATGAGCTCAGGTAGAAAGAAGCAACAACAGCAGGGGCAGGCAGACTCTGGAAAAAGCAGAGATCTTTTTCTTGCCAGCTTCCCCAGTGAAGAGCCAGAAAGAAAATAATGGATATTTATAAGCAAACCTGTCTCTAAGGCAGCAGCTTCCGAAGCCTAATAATAGAGTTTGGACTTGTTTATTGTGTGATTCAGATGGCACTGCAAAAAATTGCTGGAAAGCTCCTGCCTGTCCCCAGAGCATATTCCTGAGAAACTGTGAGTCAAGAACAATCTGAGTCCATCTGCAGCGACTCCACACCAGCAGATTGCCAATGGGTTCTGCCAGTGGCGGTGCATCACAGCAGCAGACTTGCTGGAACAAACACCACCATGAAAAACAAGCATGAGAGTCTGCTCCCAGCATCCATTCCCTGTCCTAAAGCAAAAGGGTAAGAAATCAAGGATCCCAATAACTACATCTCTTGCTTTGACCCTTCAGTTTCTCACATCTGCAGCAGCAGACAAATTCAGAAACGCATGGTCCAACGTGCTGTGACATGCAGGCAAGGACTGCACCTGCTAAGCAGAGACGTAATGTCAGATGTGGAAAGTGACTTGCCCCAAAAATCAAGGTGGAAACCCAAGTCTCTAGATTGCCACTGTTGTGCCTTGGCCACTGGGCTAGGCTCAAACCAAACATGATGTAGATAACTGCTCATGAACTCATCACAAAACCCACATCCATTGGGCCTGTTGTTGCTTCTTGTTCACTCAGGCATGTTGAAAGTGCTGCTTCCCCAGCCAAGATGGAAGGGAGGACTAAAAACAGGAAAGGGCAAAGCAGCTTCCTGGTTTGAACCAGGGAGGAACAGCACTGGGCTTCGCAGCATCTGGATGGTGTGTTCTGATGCAGAGGTATGGCAACAACCAGATCTCCACTAGCTATTCCACTTAGTTACTTATAAACTAAAACTAATTATTTTACTTATTCATAAAAGAAGTAAATCAGCACTGAAGGGAATGAGACTGTCACCTATCAGACCAGGGTAATGATATTCTAGCACAAGGTGGCTGAATCATTACTCTTACACTAAGAATGCACATGATAGAAAAACCAAGGATGAGAACACAAGTGTTTGGAATGGGCAGGCAGCTCAGTCTAAAAAGTTGGAAAAATATGTGCTCTTCAGCAGGGAGCTGTAACATATTTCCCCTTTTCTGTGCCAGAAATAGAGTGCTCAGCCAATATAGAATTAAATGGACCTGGACAAAGCAGCTTCCTGAGGAGCATAATTAGCTGGTGGCTTGGAGTGCTCTCTAATTCAATTAGCAGCACCATTTATCAGAGCCAGCTGAGATCTACATTTGCACTTGTTGACGTCAATGTGAGACTCACAGCAAGTCCCAGAAGCCTCCAGTTCAGTAGGAGTGAATTGAACTGCTGGGGTCATTTATTTTCAAAGAACAAGAGCTGTAAGGTGGTGGGTTTTTTTTGTTTTTGTTTTTGGTTTTGTTTTTTTTTGTTTTGTTTTGTTTGTTTTGTTTTTTAAATGCTCCATGCTTTGCAGTCTCCAAGCTGCAAGCCTGAAATCTTTTGCAGCCCAGTTCAAAGCGATGATCTTCTCTTCTCTCCACCCTTTTACCCTTTTTATTTTCAGTACTCTTACACTTCCTAGGCAACAGAGGGCACTTCCAGTTCATCATAGGGAAGCAGATGCCAGATTTAAGAACCATGTCATTCTACTGAGTTGGGAAGCTATACTCAGAGACACACGCAGCCTGGCTCACTGCATGAAGTTCCTGGTGCACTTTCACCACCTCTACCCACAGAGGTTTGTGCCACTCTCTGGGAAGACCTCTCCCCACAGATCCGCTGACTCTGTGATTCTATGATTCTATCCCAATGTTGGAAATGACCTACAAGATCATCTAGTCAAACCATCTTCTCATTACCATTGCTATCACGATCTACTAACCTGTATCTCGCAGCACCTCATCCAGACACCTCTTGAACACTGCCAGGGACGGCAACTCCACCACCTCCCTGTGCAGCCATTCCAGTGCCTGATCACTCTCTGAGATACGTTTTTCCTTATGTCTAACCTAAAACTCCTCTGGCGTAATGAGATCCTTCCAACTCATCAGTTTCCAACACCTAACACACTGCTACAACTGTGCACCACTGCTACTTGCCTGTAGCTAAGCTACCCAGATCCATCAACTTTTCAAGTCTCAGAGACTGCACTACTTAGATCTGTTATTCCCAAATAAAATGAAACAAGAACACAAAAATGGTTTTGCTCATATTTCCATACATTCTCCACCATGATAACTACCAGCAAGTTTATGAACTATAGAAGTACTTGTTGCATCCCTGAGACAGACTCAGGACATCACTGACATAAAGCTTGCAGTTGGATGGGGAAGGGCAGTAGCAACTCCGCAGACTCAGTGTGCACAGGCTGGTCTGAGGACGGTCACGAGACAATGAAGGACTGAATAGCAACAAGGGAGACAGCTGCAGCCACAGAGACAACCAGGAGCACCTGCTGTACAAGTGAAGATTTCCACTCAAGCACAATAGCTGATGACTGGACCTGTGGAATGAAACAGTCACTTGTATCCCATTCAATTGCTAGGCAGATCTGTAATGGTCACTAGCTCGCTCATTTGACAGCTACCAGTCTACTGCAAAACATGCCACATCCCCTTTTGAGAACTGCTTGAGTCCCATTATCTTATGCAAGTTATAATTCAATCACACTCAAGGAAAAAAAAAAAAAAAAGAAGCTAACAATGCCATCTTATTTTAGAAATGCTATGACGCATTCAGAGCAGAGGAGCTCAACAGACCAATTGGGAACATGTGCCATGGGAAAAATCTTCATACACATGTTCCAGCAAAATTCCATGAAAAGTTCCATTGTTTTGAATGCAAAACAATACAAAGATATTTATCTGCCACGGCAATTATAAAACTGAAGGTCCTCACACACGTTCACTGTCAGACTACCACAGACAAGAGGGAAACCACCGAGCTTTAAGCCCAAATGGGGCACTGAGCACAGAGAAAGTACAGGAGCCCTGGCTGCAGCCCTGCCCCTCTGGCCTCTTGCAGCACTGCACTCAAGCTGCCCCACCTGTGCTGACCAGAGAGAGCAGGGCTGGGAGCTCTGGAGGGACTCAGCAGGATAAGAATCAGCCCAGCTGCTATGGCAACCTCCTTCAATGGAGAAGGCACCACACCTCTCCTCTGCTCCAGCTGTAAGGTATTGATAAGGAACTGCACGAGGAATTTCCATGCAGCAAAAATGCAGAAGAGGAGGAGGCTGACAAAGGACACCAGGACCAAACAGCTGCCTGCCTCATCTTCTCCAGGGACATACTCTGCGAATCCTCTTCTATCCCAGCCTCCCACTAATGCAACATTATCTTTTGTTAAGGAGGTCACAGCAACCACAACAGCAACCAGCCCTTCCTTCCCCACCACTCTTTGTTCTCAATTCTTGCTGACTGCTTACCCAGAGAATACATCCCTTCCCCATTCCCACTGCTCTGCCCTTTCATATCATGGTTTCCCCAGTCAGAATGCTCTGCAGTTTGAGCATCTGTGACTCCTAACAACAAGCTGCTGCTCCGTAGTGAGATTCTACTTTTTGCTACAACAAGCTGACCTATTACTCAAAGTGACTGTACAGGTTTCCACTTCTTAACTTGGAAAGAAATTGCCAGCAGGAAATACTCGAACAACAAGCACAGCAGCCATGGACACGAAACAAAGGGAAAAAGCTGCTTACCTTTGGAAGGTCTCAGCCATGCAGGGATCTCCAGCAAGAGCCCCTCACCTATACTGCCAACCCTTAAATGAGGGCTGGGAAAGAGTGCATCCCAGCTCCATCACTTCCATCAGTACACTGCATGCACCTGAGCTCCTCTGGGTTGGCCCTGCCTTCCCACCAGGTTTTCCATCACTGTTTCAGGACATGACTTGCATTTCCACTACAAGTGTGCACAGATCACCATTTCCTCTACAGGTTTTTGTAACTGACTCTGAGCAACTAGGTCACAGCCAACATCCATCAAATATCATAAGCCATTCTAACAGTCAGATTTGCCCAACAACAGGTTCTGCAATACAGAACTCAATCCTGCTCTAAGGAAGCCTCGAAAGCAAGAAGAGGCTGAAACTCATGAAACCAGGAAATTCTACTCCAAATTAATTCTAATTGTGGAGAAGAGATACAACACAAAACCACACAGTGTTAATAGAAGATGATTATCATTCTGGAGTGATGTTGTACATATACACACCATGTCTGCAGAAACAGAAAATGGACTAAAAAGAGCAAGAGTTCACAGACACTTCAATAAAGACAGTACTCCAGATGATATCTTGATCTTCTCAGCAGCAAAGCTTTTTAAAATTTCTCTGTTCCATTTGTTTTTAGTGGAGTTTTTAAACTGGAGGAAGCCAACCCTGCCTCCCAATATTACACACTATGTATTTGTTGCAAGCTTTGAAGGATGAGAACTGACAAATTCCAGTTCAACTATCATTTATTTGGACTCTTAATTCATGATACTTAAAATCCTGAACAATAAGGAGTGCCAGCTCCGCTCTGCATGCTTGCCACTTTCTCAGTGCAATTAGCACAATCAGTCAGTAAATTACACATGGGGGCTTTAATCACTGTACTGTTGTGACACATGTCACTTGCCACGGCAATTTCCTGCAATCAGAGCCACTTAAAGAGGGTCCATGTTGAAATTAATCAGACAAATGAAAAGCAGCAAGAAAAAACCCAAACCTCAGCAGCATGAAGATTTTTTAGTAACATCAAAAACATGTAACTGGAATTAAGTCAAGTTCAAGAATTGAGATTACAAGTTCAGGTTTAGAGTAGTAGGGGTCCTCAATGGAGTGAGTTATTAGTTTGCCTTCACTCTCTCTCCCCCCATGTGCCTCATAATTCTTTGAGTCCCACAGGAGTACAATCCTCAGCCTGTGAGAGCCTCAATATGTGATATTAGTCCAGAAGTAACATACTGCTAAAGAAAAAAATACAGCTTTTTCCTCTAGGGCTCAAGTCTGCATGCAGACCAAAAAAAATACTGTGGTGCTTGCACTGGAGGTGCTATAGATTGATTATTCTGCAACCTCCAGCAGCTTTTGCTCCTATCATGTCAAAGTTGGGAAGTCCGTTTCAAAGCCACAAGGCACTGGCCAGCCTTTCATCTCTCCTTGCAAGGGAACATTTTGAAGCTCTAAACACATACTGTTGCCCTGGCCACAAAGAAGCTCTCTAACTAGCCCAAGGATGTTATGTGAATCTCACTGTAGATCAAACGCTTGAAGATAGACCAGTCCCTGGAGGCTGCTGGAAAAAAAAAAACTCATGCACCAGTGCAGAAAAGGTTAGGCACAAGCGCGCACTAAAACCCAAGGGCAGGGTCTGAAGTTTCCACTGTTGAGAAATTCGCAGCAACAGACTTCAGAGCATTTCTGCAGAGATGAAGGACTGCAGCAAAGCAGCTGTTCCTTCTGCTGTGAAACAGTACAGAAACAAGTCACCACTCAGCACCACCCAAAACAGCCACACAAACAAGCCACCAAATAAGGCCTGAAAGTACTGCCAGAGAAAGCCTCCCTACTAAACACTGTTAAATCCTTCATAGGGTACACTCACGGGGATTAAGAAATGACAGATGAATCTGTACCCTAAGCTCCCTGAAGTCTCCAGTCTCTCTGGAGCCCTGCTAGAAACATAACACTCTTACTCCTTATCTCTAGAAGTACATGGCATGAAAAACTTGGCGCAGCAGCACCTCCCAGACAAGAACCACGGCACTGCCACCAAGGTTCAGACCTGGTCTAGATCACTCAAATGACCAGAACCTCCTGGAAAACTCCTGGAAGGCAGATCACTTGCCTACTGATCAGATGTCACTGCATACAACTCAGCCTCCCCTTGAGATCCATTAATTATTTTTTAAGACCCTCTGGAACTCACTGGCTTTGCTATTTCCCACAGCAATAATCTCAGCACCCAACTATACACTGTCTGGAACTGCCTTCCACACCAGTTCTCACTTTTAGCTAACATAAGATGATACAGTACAAAATGTTAATCCTGCCTTTTCCACTGTTTCTTTTCATAAGTCTAAGCAAAGCAGTAGCTCTTCCCCTGTAACCTGTAGGTAATTTTTACATTGCTTATGGGAAAAAAAAAAAACACAACAGGAAGGAGTATTTACTATAAGCTCTTTGAAAAGCTTATAGAAAGAAGGCAGCAAGAGGAGCCTAATTGTGGTTATCATTACTTGTCACTGACTCTCTATAATCTATCAGTTCTCAGGATGATTGCTTTCTCCACAGTTCATTCATCCAAAAGAAATGGAGAGATCAGGCATTGTCTCTGTGAGTCAGATTGGCCTCAGCTGAAGAACGATTCCAGCAGGTGGAATCATCCACCTTTCTTCCTCCCCTGAGGTCTCAAAGATGCCTTCACAATAACCGCAGACCCTGCCTGCCAGCCAGCCAAGTTCAGGCCACGTGCTGCCAAATAAGCAAGCAGACTCACAGCACAGAACCACATCAGGACCCTGATACAAACTGAAAGATCCGCGAGTTCTGCACTGCCTGCAGCTCTGCAGCCTGAGAAGAGCAGCAGTAGCCAAGAACTGGACTAAAGCTGGCAAATACAGACACTCCACTTGTGCCCACTGCATTTGTATTACATCCACAGACAAGTTTGCTATTAACAGCGCTTTGTTGTGATACGGCGCTGTTGAGCATTTCGTGACAGTTTACAGAGCTTCAAAGCGAACAAAAGCCGCTCAACTCAGCGCGGGGACCCGGACGAGAAATCTCAGAGCCATCAATTACCAGCTCGACAGCGCCATTACGTGGCAGAAGGTGGAACCGCAGCCGCGCCGAGCTCGCAGGATGCCTTTCCTTAAGAGCGCATCAGAAAAAGAAATCAGCCATCAAAACCTGGCATGTAACTGTCCCGACAGCAGGAAGGAAACCATCGCCTCTCACATCTTATCTTAAACTCACCAGAGAGATCAGGTCTGCGATAGGTGAAGACATTATATAAAACAACATTCAGAGTCATAGCTACCAACTTCCTATAGTAATAGCTATCCACAACTACCAGGGCCACCTAAAAGCAAGCATGTTATCTGCAGCCTGCCAGAAGCTTTTGCTGCACTGTCCAACAGCTGAGAGTGATTTTGTTAATTAAACTTACTCCTTCTATTGTAAACCCAATCTACTCCCTCTTAGGTGGGAGGAAAGATACTACACACACACACACAAAAGGCTCAGCACAACTTAACCATAGCTAGAGAACCACTGAAAGCAAAAAGACAATCTTCCATTCATTCCATTGGAGGTGGGATGCTGTTCTGCTCACAAAGTAGCAATTTTGCTTCTAACAGGTTCTCAGCAGCACTCACCCAACTGGTGCTGGGGATCTCTGGCTATGCAGCACTCCTCCTCAGGAAGCTCCCTTCCATGGCTGACCCTCACAGGAGCTCAGGGTGCCTCCACCCTGTGTTCAGCCCTTCTGGCCGCATAGGGAGCACAGCTGCAAGCACTTTGCCTGCGTTCCCCGGGCAGCCACAGCCCTTCACCAGGTGCTCAATCACCAGTTCAAGCCGCACCCTAACAGTTCCCCTGCAGAAGCTTTACTGCAAATGGTTATTTCAGAAAGGATTCCTGTTCCATCAACATCAGAAATGCTTAACATATGAAGTGGTTACCTATTGACAGCATCTGCGGTTGCACAGGAACAACCACATGTAACACTTGCTTTACCTTCTATATTCTTCCAGACTGAGGAGAGAAAAAAAAATACCTGCTTAAGCAGCAGCAGAAAACAAGAGCTGATAGGGCATGGTCTTTGAAACAACCAAATGTGGACTGGTGGGAAATGAGCAAAGCATTGAGACTTAGGACTTCTTTTGTTTCTCCTGCAGTGTCATTTCTCCATTTACCATTAAAAATAGACAAAAGGGGAATATTGCTACTTATAAGCTGTGATATTTCCATTTCAGTTTCTGCATGCACATAACAGAGAAAGCCTTTTCTCAAAGCCTGGCTTCACACTTCACTTAATACCCACTACTAGAGGTGGTTATCAGCCTTCCATTAATTAGCTTGGCAAATGGTATAACCAGCCAGAGAGGACAGGACACAAAGGTAGGTGACAATGCCAAAGTACAAAAAGACAAAACCTCCCTCTTTGGATTAGAGCGTGTTAAGGAAGACAGGTCAATACCCGGTTTAAAAATCCTAGCCCACTGCCCTTACAATCAGAAAAATTAACACAGTGGAAGTAGTAGGATTTTGAAGATAAGAACCTAGGAGATGTACTCAGAGTTAGAACAGTGAAGCTTATGAACCTCCTGAAAAACAGTTGAGTACAAAGAGCAAACGCTCTGAACACAATGGAGCAACTCCAGGAGCAGTGAAAGAACTTATTCCTACAGGTCCAGACTGCACTCTGCCAAAACTCCTGGCAGCAAGAGGCCTCCTCTCCAATCCCATTGTCCCTCACAAGAAAGAAAGCAAATTGAACACATAAAGTCCATTGAACTGTTTTTGTTTTGCTATTTTAAAACAACACTGAATTATTTCTATTTCAATTCCTTTATAGTTTGCTGGAGGAAAAAAAAAAAAAGAAAAGAAAAGAAAACAGACACTAATAGCTGGGGTAAAAAACAACAGGGGCTTATAAGGCACCAGGATAAAACTGACAGCTCACCGTGAGCATCCACAGGTGGGCAGGTAACCCAAAGTACCAGGAACCACTGCCCCGATGGGACAGTGCTACAACCACAACAGAGCCCAACAGCCCTTCCTTGCAATCTCCCAGTCACTCTTCCTCAGGGCCAGCGGGGCGTGGAACCACGGGTGTGCAGCAGCAGATGGCGTAGGCTGGAAAGCACTCCCGTGTCTGAAACCATTCCCTCAAACGAGGTAGCGGGTCTAAAATAGAGGTTAATATAAAGTGCCTCACCTCATAGACAGTTCTGCATTTTCCAACGCCGAATTCTTGATGAAAAACGTTTCTCCTTGAGCACAAACATTAGCAAAAGGCTGCGAGAACACAGCCTGAGAGTGATTTTGTTAATTAAACTTACTCCTTACTCCTAAATAAACTTACTCCGCAATTCTGCCGGGCGCCGCCGGAGCCGCTCTCCGGTCACGGCAGCTCAAGGTCTGACGGCAGCTGAGGCGTTGCTGAGGAGCGCGGTGCAGCACGTGGCCGAGATGGGGCACCTGAACGCCGCGGGCTCTTCACGGGCCAAGCCTCGCGCTCTGCTGCGCGCGGTGCAAGGAGCACACACGTGCACAGGGAGAACGCAGAGCAAAACTGGAGATTGTGACTCTAAGCAAAGAACAACAGGAGCTGCGTGCAGAAACTCCCCTAAACCGCACGAGAGGTCAAGAACCCATTTTAGTTCTAAACGCGCCCCCCGCCGCTCGAGGACACCCCGAACAACACTCCTCGACAAACCCCTCCGCTCACCCTTATTTCCCTCCACGCGATTTTGCAGCTCCGCCCCGGGGCGGTTCCACGAGGCCACCGCCTCCGCCGCCGCCCGCCCATTCCACGCCGCGCGCTGCTAAGGGGCTGCTGAGCACGCGGCTGCTGCCCGCTGCCCTCGGCGGGGCCGTTGCAGCACTGCCGGCCGTACCAATGGGATGCAACAGATTCCTGTAATCCGGCCCCATGCTGCAGTTCTCCAGCAGCAGTTGCAACCATTGTAGCCGTCAATACAGCATTCACAGTATAGCTATCTTTTTTTATCCTTTACAATCAGCGTACTCTAGCAAAGAAAGGCTCCACTTTGAGAAATGAGCTTTCATCACACGGACATGCTCTTAGCTGAGCTGGGCAAAGGAGCCCCTATTTCAAGTGACAAAACAGCAGTCTGCATGAATTCACGCCTGCCATGATGTCACTCAGAGTTACACTGATATCATTTTTTAATCTTCGGTTTACTTGCTTAGGGTCAGCTTGGAGTTGACACAGATGTGGGGCCGTGCAATGCTACCAGTCACACCAAATATTGCCTTGGTTTTCTGCTCAGAGCAAATGCAAAGCTGTGTGGTGACAAGCTGAAGTGTGTGGCTTTGCCTGCAGATAACGCTGGGAGGAAGCACTGCTGGAGATACAGAGAATCCAAATGCTCAAAAGAGGGCTTTGTCAGCTGGTAAAAGCATAAAGGAGGGAATGTATTCTCAGCAGTAAATGACTTCTTTCATAAAAACAGTTTTGCAGAAAAACTGTCACTGTCACCAGCAGTGCAGTGGCTGCTGCGACTGGAATTAAAAAAGGACACAAGTTATGGGGAGAAATTCATTCCCAATACTGCCGTGGGCAAAGACACTGGAGCTGGAAGTGTCTGAGCACTACAGGGTGTCATGGGTGGAGTTAACTTTATAAAAATAGAATAGAATGGCATGGAACATGGAATGGAATGGAATATGGAGTGGAATGTGGAATGGAATAGAATGGATGGGATGGGATGGAGTGGAGTGGAATGGAGTGAGTAGGATAGGATAGGATAGGATAGGATAGGATAGGATAGGATAGAATAGAATAGAATAGAATAGAATAGAATAGAATAGAATAGAATAGAATAGAGAAGGACCTTTAAATTCTTGCATCATCTCAATGCTGTAACTGTGAGATGGGGTGGAACCATGGGAACCCTTTGTACAGCTCAGCGTTTTCTCAAAGCAGAAAGCTTCTCCAGAGCTGCCGGACTGCTCAGTGCTGGTTTCCTTCCCCCAGATGCAGTGTGCCGTGTGGCCAAGCAGCAGTGACACCATGATGTGTTATGTCACATATGCAGCCTCAAAACCTTGCCAACAGAATTTTCTACCCTATGAGAAATCCTTCAGTTTCAGGGTGTTTTGAGCCCATTTGTTAGAAACATCAATGCAACAAGACCTCTATGCTAGTCTGCAAGAACAAAAGGATGACATTAGGGAAGCTGGAAATTTCCAGCAGAGTTCCAGCAAATCCTGTAACATCGCTGGGTCTGAAAGCTGTGTAGGGATACAGGAGCAGTGCTGCTCTGTGCATCCCTGCAGTGCATCACACCAACAGCCATGGCACAGCACAACCTCCAATTGGGGGTACTGGGTCTGCTGTTCTCTTGGGGTTACAGAGAATAATGTATAGCTCCTTACAAAAAAAAAAAGGAAAAAAAGCACTGAAGTAAGAGGGAAAAGAGATTTTTGCATAGTTAATATGTGCTTTTAAAGATCTTATTTCAACTTTATCTCATTTTTATATATCACACAGAATCACAGAATCACAGAATTGTAGGGGTTGGAAGGGACCTCCAGAGATCATCGAGTCCAACCCCCCTGCCAAAGCATAGTCTGCTTTTTGTAATGGATGTGATCTATTTGTATGCTTGCAGAAACGTATGAACAAATGAATATACATATATTAAAGGAAGGGGAGAATGGTGTATTGGGGGGTGCATGACTCAAAGAAAGGTTGTGAGGAGGATGAGGAGGGGGAGGATGAGGGTGGGGAGGAGGAAAAGAAGGTGAAAAGTAGGATGATGTGGAACACAAGGAGGAGGAGGAGGATGAAGATGAAAGTGATACTGATGGTACTGATGATGGTGATGGTGAGGAGGATGAGGATGAAGAAGGAAAGATGCGAATAATGGTGCGGGCCCCTGCGCCCCTCCTTTCTTTGCCCTTCCCCGGGGATAAGGGGGTGATGGGGGGAGGCGTGAGCTCTCCAGGTGACGTCACCCCTCACCTCCCCCCCCCATCCAACCCGTTCCGCGCGTGCGCAACGCGTCCGTCCTCCCCTCTCCCCCCTCCCCCGGTCAACCTTCTCCCGAAGCGCGGAGGATGCGGGGCCGCAGGTGGGCGCGGGGCTGGGGGAGGACATGGGGGGGACCCTCGTGTGGTGGTGCGGGAGAATACGAGCAAATAGGAAGGTTGGGGTGCAGTCAGGGGAGATGAGTGCACGGTGGGGAAGAGTGTGAATGAGTTGAGGGGGTTGCAAAGGGCGTTGCATGTGTGCGGGGCGGGGGTGGGGAGACGGGCGAAAGATTTTGGAGGTGCAGCGCGGGGGCCTGCGGGGCTCTGAGGGACATCACTGCGCAGTGTGAGGACATCGCATCAGGGTGCCCCTGTGGGGGATGCGTTGGGCGTTGTGCACGGGTCGTAGGGATGGGATTTTGGGGATGCTAGGTTGTGGGGGGGCAGCAAGGAGCTGCCTGCCTCCCGCGGTGCTCGATGCGCTGAGCAGCCGTGCGGAGGCGGTGCGTTGTGGGGTGCGCAGGCGCTGCGCGACGGGAGGGCGATGTGGGGCTGGGGGGGCATTTTGGGGCGCATCGGGGGGGCCGTGCACTGAGCTGCACGTATGAGGGATGCTGGCAGGGGCATGCGCAGTGCACACATGCGGGTGTGTGCAGCGGAGAGCTTGGGGGCACAAAACAGGGTACGTGTGAATGGTGCAGGTGTGCACAAAGCTGGTGCACAATGGTGCACACGTGCACAGCGCACACCTACGTGTGTACGCAGCCTGTTGTGCTGCCGTGTATGCAGCCGCCCCAAATGCATGCAGCTCCTGAGCATGCAAATAGCACTGTGTATGTGTGCATCTTCATGTGCACACATGGTGTGCAAACATGTGCCCTGCACCTGTGTATATACAGGGCTGCATGTGTGCAGAGCTGCAGATGGGCACAGGATGTACCTGCACTCAGATTCACCTGTATGCATGTACCGCTCTTATGCATGCACCCTGACAGTCATGCGCTCCCAGGTGTGCATACAGAACATCTGGGCACTGTGCACACATGCATTCTTGCATGTATGTGCCTCTGTGCAGGCATGCATTCCCTCCACACGCAGGGCTACATGCCTGCACAGGATTGCATGCCTGGAGGACACTTCTGGGATGCTGCTGAGGTGCTACCAGGAGCTTTCTAAAATCCATCAGGATGGAATGCCAGTACTGCTGGGTTTCTACTGAGATACTGCAAGCATACTCTACTACTAAGATACTGCACAGCTCAAATAGCATCAGAGTGCCACTGTGATACTGTTGACATTTTGTCACAACACTGTTAAGGTACTATTGGAACAGTATTCAGTTTTTAGTAGGATGCTACTATGAAACCAATGGAACACTTCAGAGCTACTACTAGGGAATGAGAAGAGATAGTGGTAAGATGCTTCTGGGGTACTATCAAGGCAGCACTCGAGGAAGCTTTTTGGGATACTGTCAGCGCATTGTTGATACCAGTGTGACACTTTCAGATGATATAGTATGAGGCTACTACTGAGATATTAACATTTCAGTAAAAAATGCAGTGATGCAATGCTTTATCTGCACTATCCGAACAGCAGTAAGATACTGTGGGGCTTTTTAAACACTTTCTACTAGTAAAGAGTATTGGGATAGTACTAAGAAGCAACAGCTTATAACTGCAGCACTGCTGAGGTGCTATGAAGACAGTACTAAGATGCTCTAGGGATACTACTGAGATACTACCAAGACACGACTAAGACACTAAGATACTACTGGGATACTACTGGCACTGGGATTACAGGCAGCAAAGGGAATAGGGAGCCCTGCTGACACAGCCTGTGAGCAGCAGGTGCCTCATGGGCACCTTGTCCCCACAGCTAAGACGGCAGCGGTGGCAAGGAGGATGGAGGCACCCCTGGTAAGCCTGGAGGAGGAGTTTGAGGAGGGGCCTGGGGACAATGGAGGGGCCCCTCAACGCACCGTGGACCCAGCACTGGCTGAGCTGGAGAGCTTCTCGACTGAGATGATGAGCTTCAAATCGATGGAGGACCTGGTGCAGGAGTTCGATGAGAAGCTCACCGTCTGCTTCCGCAACTACGACGCCACCACTGAGGGCCTGGCCCCTGTGAGAGGCAGGCTGCAGGCACAGGAGGAGGAGGAGCACCTCCAGGATGAGGAGTGAGTAAGGCCTCTTCCTGCTGGGAACATGAGTCTCCTCGCATTCCCATCCCCATGTTGTTGCATGATTGTGCAGCGCACCAAACTTTTGGTGCAGTATCCTCTGAGTGTGCTCCCTTAGGCCTTCTGTGCTCCTTATACCCCTGAGACTTTCCCCACGTGCTGCTCAGTGCCCTACATCATGGCATAGCTGTGCATCCGCATGGAGTTTCTGTGTGGTGTCCTACAAATACGACACATAGGACACATAGGACGCTCAGGCCTGCATGCCACCGTGCAGCGCTCTGAGATAAACCCCACTCCCAGCATGGAAACGTGCTTGCCCCATTGCAGCATGATTGTGCGGAGTAATGGTGTTTGTCCTATGAGCAGGGCACATCTGGGGCTGTGCACCTCCTTGAGTGCGTGCAGGTGACCCTCCAGGTGCCAAACAGGCCCTTCCCTCACAGCCTGGTAACGCAGTACCGTGCAGTGTCTGTAGGATCCTGGATATATACATATCCAGGTGCTCCACATGACATTGCAGCGGGCCCAGGCTTTGTGAGGAGAGCTGGGGGTAAGTGTGAACTGTGAGTAAGCTGTGAGTAGGGCTCAGCCCCCTCCTTGCAATGTAAAACTGTGCACCAAAGTGGGGCAGCTGGGAGCAAAATCTGCCCAGCGCTGCCTGTGCGGCCAAAAGCACCATAAGTGGCATTTGCATTGAAATCTAATTTTCACACAAAGCCTTTTTCTTGGTAGCAAAATGCCATTTAGGGGCAGAATTTATGTTTTTTATTTTATTTTTTTTCCAGAGATGTTGACATACAAACACCTTTCTAATGGATTTCTTTTTGCCTGTTTAATTGAGGTTATTCGCCAGCCTGCACTTTCTAATGCTGATTTTTCACCAAGCAAAGTGGTTGTTTTCAAACCAAAAGCTCCCAGATCTCTTCTTTTTTTCAGCTGTTTTTGTATTTTTCAGTGAAAAATCAGAGAAAAGCATTTTGGCAGAATGCCCGGAACGCAGCGCTGCCACCAGCAGCCCATGGTGCCACTTTGTGCTGTGGATTGTGTCATTTTGGGTCAGTTTGGGCAAAACAGGCTTTTTTTTTCCCCACTCCTCAATGAGCCCTGTGTGCATGGATGGGGGATGGGTGGAGGCCTTAAAGGCGCCGCTTTCTTCTAATTATTAACCAGCTATTGCCATAATTAACCTGGAAATCTGCGGCTGCATTCTGCAAGGTGCTGGTTCTTTAAGAGCAGAAAAGAAGCAAATTTTGGGATGCTCATTTGCTTTTTCTTTATTTGTTGCTTTTTTTGTTAAAAATGGGAATATGATTTTTTTTAAGGTCCCATTTTTATGCATTGTGAAATATGTGCATAAGAGGAAATTAAAATCAGATGAGGAGGGAGATGAGATGAATATCCCAAAATGAGTGTTTTTATGGTTGGTTTGGAGCTGGGGGCAATTAGAGAGGGGAGGCTGTTTTGGGGTGATTTAGGGGGAATTGGAATTATGCTAATGTGCACACACTTTTAAGGTATTCGGAGGCAGAATTTGGGGTGCTTTGGGATGTTTTGCATATCACAGTGGTGGTGAGGGAGTGACCACCAGGCAATAATTAGGAGTATTTCAGGGTGTCCTGGGGCTCACTTTGGGATGCATTGTGGTATTTTGGCATGCTGTTTCACGATGGCTTTCTGAGAGGCAGCACTGTGGGGCATTCTGGGGTACTTTGGTGATCCCCACTAAACACCTACTTCCCTGCAGAGTCTGGGATGCCCTCACTGATGGTTTTGTCCCCCGAGGCTCCCCCCAGCCCTGGATGCACCCTGAGGCTGAGGCCCCTGATGGCATCGATCCCCAGGTATGGCTGTGACACCCTTGGCACCCCAAAGCCCTGTTAGTCCTTGCCAATCTGTTCCCAAATTGGGAAGAAAATAGTGTTTACTTCATTGGCTTCATTGTAATGAGTTCATTCTATGAAGAGCTATGTTTGGGGTTGTGGGACGGCATAAAAAATCCACTGAATTGAGCTTGTTTGGATGTTCTGCAACCTGTCACTAGAGAAGAGCGTCCTCATCCACCACCTCCATCCATTTCCTTCCATGGCTTCACCATCTGAAACTTCCCTGTCATCCCCATACCTGATGACTCCATTCAGTCTCTTCATGCAGCATCCTTACTGCTCTCTTCAAATACCTGAAAGGTGATTGCAGTGAGTGTGGGGCTGGTTTCTTCTCACCGGTGATAGGATGAGGGGAAATGACCTCAAATTGCACCAGGGTTAAGTTTAGGTTGGATATCAGGAAACACTTCTTTACAGAAAGCCCTGCAATGGGCTGCCCAGGGAGCTGTTGTGTCACCATCCCTGGATGTGTTTAAAAACTGTTTGGATGCGGTGGTGCTCAGGGATGTGATTTAGCAAAAGATTGTTAGAGTTGGGGTAGTATGATTAGGTTGTGGTTGGACTTGATGAGTTTTAAGGTCTTTTACAACCTGAGCAATTTTATGTTGCTATGATTCACCCATCAAACTTGTTCCCATCCATCATTTCCACCCAACATCACCATTTGAAGTTTCTAACACCTCCATCCAGCATCCCCAGCCAGTATGACCCACCACTGCGTCCCCATCCAACATTCCCATCCAGTGCTTCCATCAAACACCTCATAAGCCAACATCTCTCCATACAACACTCCCATCCAATGCCTCTGGTCTAACACCTCCATCCCAAACCCCTATCCACTGCCTCCATCCAACATCTCCATCCAGCTCTCCCATCTAATGTCTCCTTGTCAGTTCCTCCCATGCAGCATCTCCATGCAACATCTCTGCAGCATAAGCCCTAGGGGCAGTGCACCCCCAGTGCTGTGGTTCTGGTAGTTCTTCCCATGAGCTATAGGGCTATGTCTGTGCCTATGCCATTCCCATACTTGCACCAGGCAGTGCCTGTAGTGCCACTGAGGTGATCAGCTTGTCTCCTGCAGCTCTGTGAGAAGGAAGATGAAGAGCTTGCTGAGAGAAGCGAACACGACTCAGGCATCAATGAGGAACCACTGCTGACAGCTGAGCAGGTACCTACACCAGACACGTGGATGTGTCTGTAACACTGGGCTCACACTGCTCAGGACACAAAAAGGCCAAATCCACTTGTTTTGGGACAAGAGCATACATGTGGGCAAGGTTGCGGGACTCAGATGTCGGATGCAGGGTGCAAATGTGGGATGATGTGGGCTGCAGAGTGCAGATGTGGACACTGGTGCTTCACAGGTCATCGAGGAGCTGGAGGAGCTGATGCAGAGCTCGCCTGACCCTGAGGTGGATCCTGAGGGTGATGAGGAGGAGGAGGAGGAGGAAGAAGATGAGGAAGAGGATGCTGAGGCCAACGCAGAGGGTGATGGTGGAGGCAGGGGCATGGAGCCCATCGTCCTGCATGAGCTGCACACCTTCTCCCCCACCTTCAACAACAACTGCTCCCATGAAGGTATGGGCAGTAGGAGCCAGGCACAGCCCTTTCTGGGTGCAGTTTTCACCAAATTGGACATCAGGAGGTGGCTCTCTGGAAAAAATGAGCCCTTCGAGATCTTTCTTATAGCATGGTTTTAGATGGTCCTGTGTTTCAACAAGCATGCAGCACATTTTGCAAAATGTCTCCAGCATTGTGCACTGCACTAAGTGCATGTTGCTAAGTGGCATGTGCCATCCTAAGCACGCCACACAGGTGATCCATTGACAAGTTCATTTTGAAAAAATGTCTCACTTGTGCTGCGCATGGCTGTTTGCATCCTGCACTTTTCTGATGGCACTGTGCATGCATATGATTGCATGCAGCAAGGTCTTCCCTGAGCCATGCTTGGTGCATTTTCCTAATTTGCTGACATGCACCATACACCAGACATTTTCCAAAATACATGGGAAATTTTATGATACTTTTTAATAATTGCACCAGGTTTTCCCCCAAATATACCTTGTCTACGTTTCACTGACAGCAAGGAGGGTTTCCCTAATCTTACCAGGCATTTTGATAATTGCTTTGTATATTCCCTAATTGTACTTAATGCTTTTCATTTACTGCACCATGCATGCCATTAATTGCATCAGGCTCTTCCATAGTTGCTCAGGGCACCTTGTTCTGACACCGGGCACTTCAGCAATTGTGCTATGACAGTGCTGGGTGTTCCAGCAATGCGCTGAGCATTTCACTGATCACGAAGCAGTAAAAAGGTTACAGTGTGCATTTCACTGATTACTCTGTGCATTTTGTTAATTATCTCTAGAATTTTACTGACTGTACCTCATGCTCAAATAATTGCATGATGCATGTCACTAATTGCCACAGACATTCCAGTAATTAAATTGCATCATTCATTTTGATCATTGCTCCAGGTATTTCACTCATGCACTGTGCTTTTGCTGAGTGCACCAGGAGTAGCTCTCACTGCATGAGGAATGCCATGAATTGCCCCAGACATTCTCGTAATTGCAATGTGCATGTCACTAATTGCACCAGGTGCTTAACTAATACACCGTGCCTTTCACTGACTGCATCAGAAATAAGACTCACTGCACCATGATGTCACTCATTGCACCGTGCATGTCACTCATTGCACCGGACATTCCCGTAGCTGCACTGGACCTTTGCTAACCGCAACATGCATTGCACTGAGCATCCCAGGCATCCCACCAACTGCACCTTGCACGTAAGGCCTTTTTGTACAGTGCATGCACGCTGTGCACCCTAACGATGATGCTGGCGGCAGGGCTGGAGCAGCTGACGGCCGGGGAGCTGGCAGCGGCAGCAGGGCGCGCAGAGGCAGCGAGCCGGGCACTGTCGGCCGAGCTGGTGGCCCAGCTGGCACGGCGGGATGAGCTGGCCTTCGAGAAGGAGGTGAAGACGGCGTTTATTGGGGCACTGCTGGCCGTGCAGGGGGAGCAGCGGGAGCAGCGGGAGGCTGCACGCCGCCGCCGCCGCGACCGTGGGCTCAGCCTGCAAGGAGGTCGTCCCGAGCGTGGGGGACAGATGCCCAGAAAGGTGGGGATGGGGTCGACTGACATATGGACGTGAGCCTGTGGGAGGTGGGGTGTGGGGCCCTGCGGATGTGGGGATGGCAAGGAATGGGATGGTGTAGAATGGGGTAGAATGGGATGGAGTGAGATGGGATAGGATAGCATAGCATCAGATGGGATGAGATGAAGGGACATGGGATTGAGCACATGGAGGCCACTGGACATGGGCAGGACAGGCATGGGGATGGGAAGATGGGATGGGGTGACAGGGAGGTGGATCGGGGAGATGGGGGGATATTGGTGCCCAGGGTGGTGTCCTCATGCCAGGAGGTGACAGGATAATGCGTGTCCCCAGCGGTTCAGCATGGAGGGCATCTCCAGCATCCTGCAATCCGGCCTGCGTCAGACCTTTGGCCCCGCTGCGAACGAGAAGCAGGTGCCTTTTCCCCCCAATTTGCCCAAATCTATCCCCTTCCACTCCCTGCTCTGCACAGCCCTTTGTGTGCCATTTTTGCCCTTTTTCATCCCTTCGGTCCTCTCTAGCCAGGGGTGCATGTGCATTTGAGCATAACTTTTGCAGTATCCATTTAACTCAATAGCCCCCCAAACATCTGTAAATTAAATGCAATTGCTGGAAAGTTGCAGCTGTATTTGGCACTTCTGCTTTTGCACCAATTTGGGGTGGTTTGCATCAGTGAGGTGTAAAAAAAGAGGCAGCTTTATGGCATGGAGGTGTTTTGGGGGCATTTTTCTGCTTTGCAGTATCTGAACACAGTGATTCCCTATGAGAAGAAGGGTTCGCCGCCCTCCGTTGAGGATCTGCAGATGCTCACCAACAGTGAGTCCTTGCTTGACCCATATTGAATCACCAGAACATGGCCAATTTGGGGCACAAACACACAATCTGCATTGCTGCAGTGCCCACAACTTGGATGAATTTTTTTTTTTTTTTTTTTTTTTTAACATTTTTTCAACACAGCCAGTTGGGGGTGCAGCCACCTTTTTTGCAATCAGATGCATGACACCAATGCAGCACAGCTGGTTTGGAGGAGAAACACCATTTTGTATCAGTGAAGCATTGTGAGTTTTCAGGCACAGTTGTCTCATCTGCACCACTGCAGCAAATCAAAGCTTTCCCATCAGCATGGCTGCTGTTGGTTTTTGCATCACTGTGGTACAAAATGTTTCCCAATGTGCGTGGACCCCCCCGCATGGCCAATTTGGGGCAAAATTGTTCATTTTGCATCAGTATGCCCTGAGCAATTTGGGGTGCAGTTTCCCATTTTGCATTGCTGTAGCACAGCTGATTTGCAGGGCCTCCCCTGCCCCACCTTTCCCATTTTTACAGCCCACCTCAGTGCCAATTTGGGTGGAAAACTCCATTTTGCATCACCTGAGTGTGGTTGATGGGGGTGAAAATGCTCCATTGGGGTACTGTCAGAATGGGTACACTGTGGTAGTGCCTCTGTGATGGTGTGGGGCTGTTTGGGGACTGAATAGAGGTATGTGGGGATACATGGACTGCTCAAGGTCCTTTTTCACCGTGCAGTCCTGTTTGCTATGAAGGAGGGAAATGAGAAGGTGCCCACGCTGCTGACGGACTACATCCTCAAAGGTACCTGCATGTGCCCCATGCATCCCCCCTGCATCCTCCATACCCCAAGGGCATTCCCCATTTTATCAGTGTGTCCTTTCTGCATCTCCCTTACCCTCATGCACCTCTCCTGCAGTGCTCATGCACGTCTCATGCATTTTTTGTGCATTCCTTACATCTCCCCTGCATGTTGGGTGCATCTCCTGAGCATCCCTCCTGCATCTTTACAGCATCCTCATGGACCTTCACATGTCATTGTCCATTCTCCTTCACCCCCTGTGTACCCATCCATGGCCCTTCTGCATCCATTGGGAATGCCTGGGCACCTGTAATGCGCCATTGTGCATTTCTCTCCTTTGAATATCCTTTATGTGCCTCATGCATCTCCTGGGCATCCCTTGTGCATCATCTGCTCATCCTCCTGCATCTTTTGTGCATCCCCCATGCACTCTTTGTACATCACTGCATGCCCCGGTGCATCCCCTGTACTCCCTTTTGTGCATGCCTTGTGAATTCTTCATTCATCCCTTCTCTTTTCCTCCTGTATCCTCTTACATCCCATTTACAGCTATTGTGCAACCTCATTCAACCAGAAGCACCCTCATTATGAATGCTTATGCATCCTTGGTGCAAGCTCATGAATGCTCACACATAGTTGTGCATACAAACCCTCAACCATGCATGTGCACCCCCATGCATACTCATGCAACCTACTGCACACTCATGCATCACTGTGCACCGCTGCACATCTTTGTGGACCCCCTGCAGCCCTGTTATCTATGCATCACTCTGCAGCCGCCTGCACCCTAGTGCAGCCCTGTGCACACTTGTGCACGCTCACCTCTCTCGTTGCAGTGCTCTGCCCAACCTGATGCAGTGCAGCCCTGCACCCCCAAACTTCAGCACCCCCAGAAATGGGGCCAGTCACATGGAAACAGGTCACCTGCACCTCCCCGGCCCACATCCCCCCAAACCTCTGCACAGCTGGGAAATAAACAATTTGTTTCATTAATTAAGCAACTGGCATCCAGTGTCTTCTTGCCCTGCATTCAATGAATAGAATTATAGAATTGCTCAGGTTGTAAAAGACCTTAAAGATCATCAAAGTCCAACCACAACCTAACCATACTACCCCAACTCTTAACAACCCTCGCTAAATCATGTCCCAAGCACCACATCCAAACGGTTTTTAAGCACATCCAGAGATGGTGACTCAACAGCTCCCTGGGCAGCCCATTGCAGTGCTTAACAATCCTTTCTGTAAAGAAGTGTTTCCTGATATCCAGCCTAAACTTAACCCTGGTGCAACTTGAGGCCATTTCCCCTCATCCTATCACCGGTGAGAAGAAACCAGCCCCGCACTCACTGCAATCACCTTTCAGGTATTTGAAGAGAGCAGTAAGGTCTCCCCTCAGCCTCCTTTTCCCCAGACTCAAGCCCCAGTTCCTTCCCGTGAGTCTCTCCTCACAGGCCATATTCTCCACGCCCTTCAGCAGCCTTGTTGCCCTTCTCTGGACCTGCTCCAGCACCTCCGTGTCCTTTTTGTACTGAGGTGCCCAAAACTGAACACAGTACTCAAGGTGAGGCCTCACCAGTGCTGAGTCCAGGGGCAGGATGACTTCCCTGGTCCTGCTCACCACAACATTCCTGACACAAGCCAGGATGCCATTGGCCTTCTTGGCCACCTGGGCCCACTGCTGGCTCACATTCAGCCCTCTGTCCATCAGAACACCAAGGCCCCTTTCCATCAGGCAGCATTCCAGCCACTCCTCCCCAAGCCTGTAGGGTTGCCTGTTGTTGCAACCAAAATGCAGGGCCCAACACTTGGCCCTCACACAGTTATCTCACACAGTTAACCTTGGCTCACTGAAACTCACACAGTTCATCTTGGCCCATTGACCCAGCCTAACCAGGTCCCCCTGCAGTGCCCTTCTCCCCTCTGGCAGATCAACACTCCCTCCCAACTTGGTGTCATCTGCAAACTTACTGAGGGTGCACTCAATCCCCTCATCAAGATCGTTAATAAAGATGTTGAATAGAAGTGGCTCCAGTACCGAGCCCTGGGGAACAGCACTCGTGAGCAGCGGCCAACTGGATTTAACTCCACTGACCACCGCTCTTTGGGCCCGGCCATCCAGCCAGTGTTTCACCCAGTGGAGCGCGCGCCCATCCAAACCATGGGCAGCCAGCTTCTCTGTGAGAATGCTGTGGGGAACAGCGTCAAAGACTTTGCTGAATTCCAGGTAAACCACATCGACAGCCTTACCTTCATCCACTAAGTGGCTCACCTTGTCGTGGAATGAAATCAGGTTTGTCAAACAGGATCTATCATTCACGAACCCGCGCTGACTGGACTCGATCCCCTGGCTGACCTTTAATCAATCCGCGATGGCTCCTGAGATTATCCATTCCATAACCTTCCCTGGCACTGAGATGAGACTGACAAGTCTGTAGCTACCACGATCATCTTTCCAGCCCTTTTGGAAGATGGGTGTCACATTTCCAGCCTCCACTCCACTGAGGCATCCCCGGTTAACCAGGGGATGGAGCAGGTCCAAAACCACCTCATCCTGCATTACGCAGGGTAAAAAAAGCTGTGTTTTGCAGCTTTGGGGTAGAAAAATGTACTTTTTGTAGGTCATGATTATTCAGCATTTTGCAAAATAGGCATATTTTGGGGTAGCAAGCTGCTGGGTGCTTAATAGGCAAGGACTCCATTTTGGGAAGAATCACGCTGCTTTGGGGTGTGTCACTTATTTTGGGTGCTCATCTGGGGGAAAAGGCACTCATTTTGGGGGAAGAGACCAATTCTGGGGTACTGTTAATAATATTTGGAGAGCATTCCTCATTTTTGGGAAGCAACATTCGGTGGCACAGTGCTTATTTTTGGTGTCAGGGCAGCTCCCACTGATTTTGGAGAGGGTCACTCATTTGGAGGCACATTGCATTTCTGGAGAGCAGAGTTCATATTTGGGGATAGTCCCTCATTTTGGGGAAGCATAGTTCATACTGGTGGTAAATCACCCAGTTTCAGAGTTCTTCACAGAGGGCGAATCCTTCTGGGGTTGCATCACTCATCTGTGGATTTGAAGCAATTCACTCATTTTAGGAGAATTTGCCTATTTATGGGTTGCCCATTTTGGTGTTATTCACCCATTCTGGTGCTCCACTTGTCCTTCATCACCCTCACCTCCACTGGAAAGAAGCTGACAATAAAATACAGCTGCAAAACCTCATCTCGTAGCACTTTATAATAAATGACATGAATTAATACTAAATTACAATGAATCCTTTATGAAATTACAGATTACATTCACGCCAGATCAGTATTGAAAAACAGGCTTTGCTGCCCATTGCATCACTTTGTTGCTGCGGCCTGTTTGGCTGTGGCTGCTGTTTCTTCTCAACTCTTCAAGAGCCAAAAGAGGGTCAAAAATGGCAATTCATGCAGCCGACAAAATCCTTCCTTATTACAGAAGAACAAACCCCACACTGCTGGGGAAGAACTGGCAGAAAAAAATCCTTTTTTTTTTTTTTTTTTTTTTTTTTTAACCCCCACGGAACTGAGAAGATGCCCTGTGTTACCTGGGCTGCTTTTATTCTCACAGTTCAAGGCAGAATTTGCCTTTTTGCTACCACTTGAAGCCCCCAAACACAGTGTTTTTGTACAGCTGCCCCCTAACAGCTCACTTGTGGCACTTGGGGGTGAGAAACCCAATGTTTTCCTGCACAGGTGGATGACACTGGGGAGATACCATCTTTTTGAATTTCCTTCCTCCTGGGCAAATCACTATTCAATTTTCAGAGAAAGGCTGCTATTTTATTCCTATTTGGTACCAAAAAAACCCTGGAAAGGTCTTACTCAGCCTCACATCCAGCCCAACATTGCATCCAGTCTCAGTCCTGAAGTTCAAGGCTGAATATTTTTTCCAGATTTGTTGGGTTTTTAGCACATAAATTAAATAGTTTGGGGACTTCCTCCCTTTTCCTGAAAGTCGCACGTAGAGTCACCAAATGGCCACAGCACTGGGGCCAAAACAGGGGGATGTGAGCAATCCTGTGGGTCAAAAGCATGAAACTTTCCTCCAATCTGATAGGAAGCAGAATTGGGAACTCGGCAATTTTTTCCCACATGCTGATGTTTATATGAATGACCTTTTTTTGTGGAAGCTTCCCCCAAAAATACATCAATCCTGTTTCTGTTGGGGTTTTTTTGCACCAAGAAATCCAAGAGGATGCAACAGCCTATGGTGGCATCTGAGCACGGTGGGGAAAACAGCCTCCCCTATAAATGCTTTCATTACCAAAAATGAAGGGAAAAGGGAGAAAACAAGGATAAAACCTGAAAGAAAACCTCAAAAAAATCCGGCCACAATATGTGCCTTGTAAACACGTGTCCTTCACTGCCATGTGCTGATGTGGTGGCCCCGGTGCACCCACAGGCAGATGGGGCATCTGTCAGGGCCTCCACAGTTAGATTTTTTCCTCACCAATTTGTTGTTTTCTTGCTGTTTTTTGCCATTCTGGGAGAGGTCGCTTCTGGCGCCATCCATGATTTGGGGAGCACGCAAGGTGAGCTACTCCAGTGAGTCACTGTGGTCCAAGCCAAGGTTAGCGCCAGGCGCAGTTGGGAGGCCACCGGGCTCTTCCTCCAGCTCCTCTTCCTCCTCTTCCTCCTCCTCCATCTCATCCTCATCCTCCTCATCATCGTCCTCCTCGGTGCCATCTAGGGAGTCCTCGTGAGCTGCAAGCATGGCCTGCTGCATGGCCATGGTGGCCGTGGCTGATGAGAGGGGCTGCAGGTTGTCCATGGCAAGGGAGCCTGAAATTAAACAGATAAAAACAAGGACTCCCTGGCTAATACTAAAAGGACAGAAAAGTGCATAAACCTACAAGAACACAAATGGTCAGCTGTATTACCCAAAATACTATGCAGGGGGTCCCACCTGGCCCACCCATCTCCCGAGGTCTAAATCTTACATTTAACTGCTGTGTATTTACTAAATAACAGGAAACTAGCCTTTCAGGAAGAAGATGCCCAAAATGGTTTGTCAGAGTTTCTCTTAATCTTCTTTCTTCATCTCTTTTGTTCATAGAAACATAGAATGATTATAGAATCACAGAATGGTTTGAGTTGGGAGGGACCTTAAAAACCTTGAATACCAGCATCAGGTATTATGCGTGGCCTTATCCAGGAGGAACAGGAGCCACCAGGACTCTCCTTACCATCAGGATTTGTCCCCGAATTGCCACCTTGCTGCTGAAGGACACCAGCAGCGATGGAGTTGGGCCAGAACCGCTGGGTGGGCCGGTGCTGAGATTTGATTTTCTTGGCTTTAGGGGCTGGGTCTGGGTTGCTGGCATCAAGCATTGGTTGCAGGATGCGCCGGCGGGCATTGATGAACCTTTCCCAGGAAAAAAGCAGCCATTCAATTAAAAATTGTTTAAATTACTATATTAAGTAAACAATAACAATTTAATGAATTGCTTTATTATTTATATATATATATATAATTACAATAAAAGCCTTTCAGAAGTGGTTTCATGGTGCAGAAAACTGTTTTTCTATCCCATTCCCCAAGCCATGCACCTCTGTTTCATTTGTCTGTGGCATGTTAAGCCATTGCTCTAATTTCTCCGGCTGTTAGTTGCAGGAGGGAAAATACTGGCTGCTATGTTGTGATTGCCAGGAGAGGGCATTGGGACTTCACAAATGAACACTGGATGCATAGAATCAAAATACCCTCAGTTGGAAGTGACCCATAAGGATCATCAAAGTCCAACAATTAACTAAGCACACAGCCACTGTACTGCCTAAAAATGACCCATAACCATTCACCCAATCCCTAAAAACAGACTAAATGAGACAGAATTGTTCAAAAATCTATAAAATCTGTGAGGTGACAGCACAGGCCACCAGTGTACTCACCAGTTATTGACTTGTAAGAGGGTCAGGTTGGTTTGGGCAGCAATTTGCCTCTTCTCATCCTCCGTGGGATAGGGGTGCTAGAAGATAGATGGGCAAAATGACATCCATGTATGTAAAGCAGCAGCCCCAATCAGGGGGAAAGAACACTTTTTTTTTCCCATCCCTCCCACCCCAGTTTGATGACTTGTTGCACATTTGTAAGGTACCATTGTCTCCCCTGCATCCTTAACTCTTTACAAATGCTTTTCACCTAAGGCTTTACTTCAAGGAAAAGGAGATTTTTTTTCGTTAGTTTTAGCGATTTTCTCTACTGTTTTCTAATAACAGTTGTCAGAACTTTAGGATTTCGGCTTTAAAACCTGCTCCTTTTTTGGCAAAAGCATTCCTTGAAAAATATCAACTTGCCCAAGCGCTCCTAGAGGTGGCTTCATGCGGGATTTCCCAGGGATGTCTCACTGTTCCCAGTGCCATTTCCCATAATGCCTTATTCCAGCATTTATGGCATATTATTTCCAGCTAAAAATTCCCCAAGCCCAACAAAATTGTGATCACTGATGCTACTAGGATGCAAACCCCATTATTTATGCTGGTGCTTTCAGGCTAAGAAGATAGGACATATGGGAAGACTCAGTGCCTTGTGCTACGCATCCTCATCATCCCCGGGCGTCACAATTTGCCCAACAAAATGCTGTGCAGGAAAATCTGCGAAGTAGCTGTTAGTCCTCCTGCACCAGGAGATTCAGGAAGGGGCTTTGAGAAAACAGTAAGCGCAGAGTAATCCCTGAGTTAAGCAGGAAAAAGGGATTTTTGTTTTAGCTTACTGCCCTTTTTCCAGCCCCAGTGGTGGGCAAGCAGCCTCCTTGCATGAAAATAGCCCAGTTGCATCCTCTGAGAATTACACCTCCACCCACCAACAAACCCAAAAACTGGATGATTTTGTAATTTCACACTTTGGACAATTCCTGCTGCACCCACAGGGGCAGCTGTTGCACCCAGCCCACCGACTGCTGGAAAAGGGTACATTGGAGCCGTTAACTGTACAGAAACCTTCTTTACACATCTGCAAACGTGGATGGAAGTCAGACATTTGGCTTATTTCCCCCTCTGGTTTTGTTTGCTAAACATCAAGATCATAATTTTGCCACCAGCAGTGAAAACATGCCTCAAATGCTCCTAAAATGAAAGCAAAGCCACTTTGTGCCTCCAAATACCCCAAACTAAGACAAACCACCACTTCAATTTGTTCATTTTGAAGGTTTTGAGGACATTTTTCTTTCCAACTTCCAAAGCAGCCTTTTTTCCCTTGTGCAGCCCCCCGAAGTGTGCTCTGCAGGGTGCATGGTGCATGCAGGGTGCGCTCACCATGAGGTGCTGGAAGAGCCAGGAACGCATGATGTTGGTGGCGTGTTTGGGCAGAACGCCCCGCTTGTTCTTGGACTTCTTGTCCTCGCCATCAAGGAGTGAGGTGAGATCCAGGTTCACCTGCCAGGGAGAGAATCAGCTCAAAAGGGTGATCGGCAACCCAAAAACAAACAAACAAAAATGAACTCAAAACGGGAGTAGCGGAGTGGAAAAAACAGACTGTGGTGAGAACCTCCCAAATCCCACCACTTTCCCAAAATCTGCATTAAATTTCCATTTTTCCACCAGAATCTGTTTAGTATCTTCATTTAGTATCTTCATTTTTGCACCCAGTTTTGCAAAGGGCAATTGGCTTTTCCCAACTGCAGTGGCACCAGTGGGGACAACGCCATGCCCACTTTCAACATGCAATTAAGGAGGATAATTTACCACAATAAAAATACCACAACAAAACAGAGACAACTATTTTTTATAGCCTGAGGTTAAAACTCTGTGATTCGTTAACTCCTTGTTCCTCACTCCGCTTATTCCAATTAATAGAGGAGAAACGTTGTGGGAAAATGCGCTGCTTTTAGAAAAAAAACAAAAATAAATACACTGGGATGCTGCAAGAGAAGCTTTAATGATGTCGTGGGAAAAGAACTGAAACCTCAGTTAAAAAGATTTTTTTTCCCAGCTCTTCATCAAAACACTTCTCCTGGATGAATTAAACATCAGCCTGGCAGGTCCCACCGCTCCCATGAGCTCCAGATGAATAAATCACGCTGGCGGCGCGGGAAGAGCATCCGGAGGTGCTTGTCCAGGCTGCTCTCCCTGCCCTGATATTCCCCGCGCGTCTGTTTCTTGCACCTCAGAGGGCTTTGCTGCAAGATCCAAGCTGGTGACGGAGAGATATTAAAGAGGGAAAGGAGGAAAGAAGCCTTGAAGGCATTAAAGCCTGCTGCGGAGGTGTCTCCTCCTTCCAAAATATCCTTTTTTTCCACACGCATTTATGACTGATAGCGTTAGGAGGCTCCTGCCATTAAAAATGTGCATGGGGGAATTGAGGCTGATCTGCCCCCAGGGAGCAGCGTGGCAGACAGTGATATGTTTTGCCCAAATTCCTGAGGAATGACAGCGTTTGTAAGAGACTGTGGATGATGCAGGCTGCGTGCAAACAGGGATGGCAAGTTATCCTTATAAAGCAATTTCTACCCTAAATCATTGTCTTGCTACAAAAAAGCAGAGAAACCCAGCATGGCTAATCAGAAGAGGAATGAAAATAGAACAGATGCCTCAAAGCCACCCCAAATTCATGAGGTTGTGATAACAAAGGGAAAAAAGGAGCACTGCCATATGGGACGGATGATGCTTGTGGTCCCCAGAAGATAAATGATACTGAGGTGTTTTGGTGCAGATCTTTTACCCTACAAAAATAAACCTGAGACTGCAACTTCCCTGGAACTTGGTGAAGAAAGGCAGAGAGACCTTGTGAAATCTGACAGCAGAGCAAGCAACCACACAAAGTTTAACAAGAGAATCATACAATCATTAAGGCCGGAGAAGACCTCCAAGATCCCCAGCCCCAGTCTGCCCCCACGATGCCCACTGACCCCACAGCTCCAGAACACCTCCAGGACTGGGACCCCACCACTCCCTGGGCAGCCTGTGCCAGCGCAGCACCACTTCCAGAGAAGAAATGTTTCCCAATATCCAATCTGACCGTCCCCTGGCACAAGGTGAGGCCACCACCTCTCATCCTTAAATGCTAGAAATGCCAGATTCTGCGTGTAGGATGGGGCAGCCCTGGATCCACGTCCAGAGGCCTGGACACCACTCTCAGACATGTTTTGTGTTTGGGTGGTGCTGTGTGCAGCCAGGGGTTGGGCCTGGTGCCCCCTATGAGTCCCTTCCAGCTCAAGATGCTCTGTGGCTCTAGGATTTACCTGGGCATTGGGGATCTGCAGGGCACCAGGGGCGATGGCTTGGGCAAGGACCTGGCCCTGAGATGTCACCATCGTCACGGGCTGGTACAGGGCTCCACCTGCGGAAGACAGGGCTCATGGGGGTGCTGCATGCAGAGGGCAGACTCCCCCCAGCCTCCCTGCTGACCCTACCTGGCACAGCGGGCGATCCAGCCCCGCTGCCCATGGCCAGGTTGCCCGGGGGCAGCGCAGCTGCAGGCACCACGATGCCCGGGGGGGGGGTTGGAGGCGGCCGGGAGCGCCGCAGGTGAGCTCTGCAGCATCTCCTGCAAGAAAAAGAAAAGAAGATTTCAAAGCATTTTGTCACATGCAATAAGAGCTTTGTTTTCCCCTCCTTCTGTCAAAGCTGGAAATAAATATGGAAAAGCAAGGAATTTGGCTTTGCAAAGCTCCCACTTGTGTCTAAGCAACTTCACCTCTTTGTGCAGCCACTATTTTCAATAAGTGAAAAAAATACCACGTAGATGACAAGAAGGAAATAACTATATTGTTTTCCTATCTACACATTTCTTTACTTTTTTCTTTTGTCTGGAACTTGATGAAGCAGCTTCACCTCAAAGGGAAAACACCATAAACTGCTCTGAAAAAAATAACCCCCTCGCCCCCCAAAAAAAGCACGTGAACAGCACAGATCTCCAATAAGAGCAGCAGAAAATAACCACTATTAGTTTCTCCATGCCAGAATAATAAAAAAAAAAAAAAATGACACAGCTCCATTTGACATAATTCCTTGCAGCTTTAAAGTTAACTTCTTGCAAAAATGGAAATTTCTTCCCCAAGTGCTGTAATATTACCATCAGCCTTTCACCCAAGAGCTGCAAATGGAAAAAAGCACAAATAGGTTATGTGATTATTTAGCACAATACTTTGGGAAGTGCATCACAATGGGAGGATACGGAGAACTCAGGCCAAGCACGACAGCCTCCATGATGTGCAAGACTTTTGAGTGTCACGCCAAGAGCATTTAGAAAACTATCCTTCCAAAATAAGGTATGAATATCTGAAATATGCCCACTGTAACAGAGATAAAGCTGCATTCACATTGTGCAGTAAAAGGAGGATCTTTTTCTCCCTCTTCCACCCATTTTCCCATTCTGTCTCACTTCTCCATTGTCCTGTTCCTCAGCTGCTGAACAAAATACCAACAAAAGGCATTTTCCACCTTACTTGAACTTACTTCATTTTTACACATTGCATCAGCAAACCTATTTCTTGGTCTAAGAACAGAGGATTTATCTGGAGAACTGATGTATAGTGACACCAGAAACACAAGCAGGGCTGGGTCAGAAAAAGCCATCGCCCCTCTTATTCTAAAAATAAAGCAATGGGGATGATAATTTGAATGCCCAGATCAACTAATTGGACATCGAGTGATTATGTGGGTGCACTGTTCACCAGGAGACATGCAAAACTCTTTTCCTGACTCATTATTCTGCAGTTCCTCAAAAAACGAGAATCCTGAAGACTGTTTTTGGAAGTGCAGTGGGAAGAAATAATTCAGAATATCTGAAAGTGCAGCAACACTGCGAAACCAGAGGTATCCAATGGAAATGGAGGCTCTGCCTTAAAATAGTTACAGACATCTCCAAGAAGATTCAAAATATGTTTTTAGCATACTAATTGCAAATGCCAGCCAAATTACATTGCCATGATGATTTTAGAAATGTTTTACATTCCAGGACTTCAGTTGGAAAGTTTCTGGCAATTTTTACACTTGAGCATAGAAAAAAATGCATCACTAGGTGTCTCTACAGATCCATCACAGCACCAAAATTCTGCAGCTCTATGGCAAAACATGGTTTCTCCAAATTAAAAATCACTTTAATGAGGAAATGGACCTGGTATATATGGCATTGTACAAAAAACACCCCTTTCTCACAGTAACGCTAAAATGCAGTGCTACTAGTGCTGATGTCCTTTCACTCTGTTTTATGATGCAGTGATTTAATTCTGAGTGGCACACATGTTATAAAGCTCCCATCCCCTTCTAATTTTTTGAAAATTTTCTGTGCTTGTGTGAACTGGGAAAAATCTGGGTTAGCTGCAGAAAAAAAGAAACGTATGAGTCTGTTGAGAAAGAGCTGGCCAAACTCAACATGTAGAGGCACAGCTGCATGAATGGGGGATGAAAACCTGTTGGCTTTACATAACAGAAATCAATACAGCGGCGATTATCCCATTTCGTCAGTTCCACTTGTTGCTTTCTCAGTTTCAGCTCTCATTCTTGTTATGACATAGCCATACATTTTTAAGCAGGCAGTTGAGTGGTCAAAAAAAATTTGCCTGAGCCAGAAACAGCTTGCTTTCATAACTAACCTGGTACATCTCCTCTCAAAATGATTGATCCCACACCTTGGAAAAAAAAACAAAAACAAAAAACCCCCCACAACCCTGTTTGCTAAGAAACCTTGTAGATCAATAATTGATTAATCACATTTCTATTATTTACATTATTTTTGAATTTCTGTAGTAAAGGCTGCTTAGGTGTTACACCTATATTTGGTGTGAGATTAATAGCACAATAATTAGCAAGATCATCCCACTTGCCATCTTTTGAACACGAGTCTCACAGTTCTTCAGTTCTCTGAAGCATCCCCAGCTCTATAAGGCTTCTTTGATGAACAAAAAGTGTTTCCACTGTTGTTTTTCTAAGCTTTATCCATGCAAATTCAAGTACACTCAATGAGCTGAAGCAGTCTGGCACTTGACATTGCTGAGTTGGGTAATTAGAAAAAATTTGCCCTTACGTCAGCACCACTATGTCAACCACATCCAGTGCCCAAGGAGATGGTGGCTCCTTCTGAGCTGTCACCACGAATAGTTGAGCTCCTGTTGCCTGCTGCAAACCCTCCTGTCCCTGAGCCAGTGTGACAATCCTGCAGTGCGATTCCCCTCCAATTGGGTCTCATCCTTTTATTTAGCAACAATCTCCAAAGCCTCACTTGAATTCTCAACGTTCCTGTCCTGCCTGGAAGGAAAACGGGGGCAGATCCGGGATTTCAGGAATCCGAGGAGCTCAGCCCCTTCTCCAGCACTGGCCCGATTATTTTCCAATTTTGTGCTAATTTTCTGATACGATCCCCACCTCTTTGTGAGATGCTAAATCCTCATTACTTCTCCTGACTGATGCATTCTAATTAGATCAACACTTAAAAAAAAAAGAGAGGGAAAAAAAAAATCACAATAGCCACAGGACGGCTTTCCATCTCATTAACTCCCTCACTTATTATTTTCATGAAAATTACTGATAAAAACGTGCACCTCCATTTGCTGGGACCAGGAGCTTCGTCGGCTCATATCTAACATCTCTCTCATCACCCGGGATGCGAGCTGTTGCCGTGGCAACGCACAATAATAGAAACTAATAAATTACAAACGAGATGCTCGTTGAGCAATTATTGTTCTCTTTTATGCAAGTGTCTCGCTAATTTTGATCATAAGGAATGCTTCCATAAAGTAGCGAAGGGATAATAAGTCCATTTCTAGAGATTATTAGAAAATAGAGAGAAGCTGGTTGTTTTTTGTTTTTTTTTTAAGATCAATGATTGGTGCTTTGGTGCTTTCAGGAAACCCAAATAAGAAATACAACTTTTTTCCATGTTTTCCCTCCTTGTGCTGGGGAAAGAAGGCAGCCCCATGTGTAACGCCAGGAGTTTTGAACTGCGCAGCACTTGGAGCTAAGCAGCTACAAATGATGTCTTTTTTCTCCTTTCCACTACCTTGAAAACACCCTGAAACACCATAAAGAGCTCCTGGCATCTACCCCCCATTAGGGAATAGTGCCAAGAGGTGCTTGGTGAACCTCTGACTAATGGTGTGTTGGCTGCAGTTATTTCAGGGAGGACTGTGCAACCGCAAGTTTCATTTTCCCACTGAAAAAAGCCAAGCAGCACATTATCAGAGAGAAATACAACCCTGATTTTTCTTCCAGACACTAAGGAGAAATCCCCTGTTTTTCTCCAAAAAGCTACCAAGGTGCAACTCAATGCCAAAATATGAACAGAAATGGCTGAACTTTCTGGATATCTGTAGTACTTAAGGCACCAAATGCTACCTTCTACAGGCGAGAATTTGGAGTACAGAAAAACAAATGAAGGTGTTAAGCTTGGTCATGCTGGTGGTGGATTGCAGGATGTGCTGGAGCAGAGCAACCAAAAAGGGGCATTTGAAATCTGCTGTCCTGCCTTGAAATGAAGATGACAAAGTGGGACTGTAACACAATAGAAAGCATAGCAGGGACAGCAAGGCCCTAGGCTACAATGAGGATATGCTCAAACACAACAGCTGTGGGCACAAAAATAAAAGAAAGAAGTTGTTTACCTTCACAAAGCCTCAGGTATGCAAGGTTCTCCAGCAAAATCACCTCACCTCCACTGCCAATCCTTAAATGAGGGCTGGGAAGGGGTGGATCCTGGCCCTTCTATCACTCAGCACATTGCATATACCTGAGCTGCCCCAGGCTGGCCCTGCCTTCCTACCAGGTGCTCAATCACTGCTTTAAGCCATGACACAGAACTTCTACTACAGGGACAAATACTATTTTTTCATGAAACACTTGTAACTATTTCGGGAAAAAAAAAAATCCTCACCATTTTGCTTCATATGTGCAAGATACATTCTTTTTTTCATGTTTTCCTCAATTTGGGATGGATTTCATTGAATTTCCCAGAGACCACAGGACTTGCAGAACCATTCCTCAACCTCGCGTGCCTTGCACGCTGGCCAAAGTGCAAGGATGGTGATTGCAGGCAGTGTTAAGGTGTTACCTGAGGGTGGAGGCTGATGGAGGAAGGGTTGGGGGAGTAGGGGCCCCCCAGGTCGTTCCTGAGTAGGTTGTCACTGTGCATCTTGGTTTTGAGGCAGGTGATGTAGCGGTTGCAAAAGTCCTTGCACAATTCGTTGACCTTCTCCAGCTCCAGGAGGTGGATGCGCAGCACCTGGATTGCCTTCACCATCTGCACGCGTCAAAAGCAGAGTCAAAAGCATTACCATTCTCAGCAAACCAAAGAAAGAAAGAGAAAGCCCCTAGAATCGATATTCTCACCCCAGATCCACCCAGAGCCCATCCCTCTGCTCCCCTGCCTTTCTTCTCCCTCTGCAGCTGTGCTATCTCTGCGATCCCAAGAGGTGAAATTCACAGAAATTACTGTCGCTTTCATGGGAATTTCTCCCAGAAAATTCCGAGGCAAAGCCCTGATGTAGCAACGTGTTTGGTTATTCTCCAGAGACCACTTTCTCTAACAAGATTATGGGGCTGCAGCACTGCCGTAAGCTGTTGCTGGTGCAAAGCCTGGGCCTCATTAAAACGTACCCCATAAATGTTAAAAAATTTACACATGAAACATTCCTCTTGCCGAGCTGAAACCTTAAGTTTTACAGCCGCTGTTTGAAATCTTGCATAATATATAAAATTTCAGCTATTCACTCCGGGGCAATAAATCCAGTTTTATGTAACAAAGAGTCTTTGCATTTCAAAGGGTGTTTTTAACTTGCAAATTTTAGTGGTCATCTTTACAAACTGTGAGATGTCGAGGTTGGGAAACATCCCGAAAAATCCAAGGCCAAACTCAGGTGGAGGCTCCACAACGGAGAAAGCAAATTTTCAGTCAGCAGACAGCAGGAACAATGGGGCACGGATGGAAAACTTCCCTTTTTAATGCTTTTTTTTCTGCACATTTTCCTTCCTCTGCGCTTGGCACGGGTGAAGCGCAAGGTGGAGGCGTCGCGCCCCAGCTCTCCGCATCCTCCAGGGGCTCACGGCCATGAAAGTCAATATTCAAGGGCAAAGGCAAGAGGACCTGACACATATATGTATAAAAAATAAATCTCTCAATTATCTCAGCTCATTTGCTTAGGGTCTCATTTTATGTCCCTGCTCCGCTGCGCCGTATATCTGTCCGGATAAAGAGTTACAGTCCGTCGGCGTACGTGCGCGGGGTTGTAAAAAATACAGATGCTGAATTAATTGACTGTGTGGCACTCGGCAGCTGATTGAGTTGATAATGGTGAGATCTGACCTTTTTCTAATTTCTAATTACGTGCATCTCGGCAGCGAGGAATACATGACTCTTATTCTAATGATAGCTAATGCCGCTGGCCTTTTCATCCCCACTTCGCCATTGTTGATTTCCAGGGAATCAATGGTGTTAAAAAAATGCAAAAAAGAAAAAAAAAACCAACAAAAGAAAAGGAGAATGGAAACAGATTTTGGATTGGAAACATCTGATGCACATTCAGCCCTTAAATCTGCACTCAAACGATCCCAAACACCGCTTTTTTGGTCATTCATCCCAGAGCAGATTTGTATCTTGTCTACAAGACGTTGCAAAACAGGCTTAGTAATCTGCAAACAGTTTTGCACATCCTGTAATTTTTTGGGTGGTTTTCCACAGACTTCCAAGCCAGTCTTGAATTGAGGATCTCACCAAACTCTCCTCCAAATGCTGAAACGAAGTCCAAAAGATGCAGCATTTTTATCTTGTAATTATTTCTTGCTTTTTAGGAAAGTGCTTCTTTCTGCACTTGGATGAGCATTGCTTGACTTTTTTCTCCTCCTGCCAGGTCGTCAAACAAACTCACTGCCTGCAAATTGCCTGATTTTGTTGCTTTCCTGGGATGGAAATCCCTCTGCAGAGAATCCCAGAGGCCACACCATTCCCCGAGGAAGAACTTTTGGTCTTTGCATCATCTCAAGCATGTGAAATTTCCTCTTTCAACCTTAAAATCTCCTTGTGAGGCAGTGAGTGCACCAGGATGGGGCCAAGGATGTGGTCACCCACATACCTCTCACAGAGATCATGTGTGGAGGTTCCTGGAAATAATAATGGGATTTGGAGATATTCCATGAAGTCCCTGCAAGATAAAAAGCTCCATCCCAAGCAGTCCTTGCACGCAATGGCTACAAGAAAATTTACAGTGGAGAAGGCACTATAAAGAACTCAAAGTGGCCCAAACCACTGATAAGCATTTCCTCTTCTGGAAAAGGCATTTACTTTGCCATGTCTGTTGGACAAGAGCTGCCCATCATAAATGAGCTGAGACGGTGCCAGCAGAAAGTGGATGGGACTGCACTCATACTGAAAAACAGAGATTACAAGTTACAGGTCACAAACTGTTCACCAAGCTTGGCTGATTCCCAGAAATGTGTTGACTCTGCAGTGCATGTGTGAGAAAATCAGGCAAAACTTGGGCTGGAGTTTGTTCTTGCTGGAGATGACCTCACAGAAAGTCCTGGAGAAAAAAAATCTTGCAGGGTCCGTGCAGAACACTGTTAAGGTGCCCAATATCATAAACACTGCCCCAACATCTTGTCAAGTTGGTAGACTCCCATAACACATTCCTCATCCTCTATTCCAGCCCCAGCCCACAGAGGCCCTACACGAAGCCCCAGCACACTCTACCAGGTTGTCCAGCTCAGGGTCATCACTGAAGAAAGGTTTGTGCTCCTGCTCCTGCTGGTGGACAAAGTTCTCAATGTCGACATCGAAGCTGGCTGAGGTGATGCACTCGGAGCCCTGGGTTGCCTGCTCACACTTCTCAAAGAGCAGCGTAAGCAGCGGGAACAGCGGGTGCCTGTGAACAACAGAGCAGGCCACCCCATAAATCCAGCTGTTTTCGTTCTTTCATCTGTTCTTATCCTAATCCATCTATCCATTCCCTCCCAGCTTGCTACAGCCTGGTGATGAAAACCTCATGCCAGTGTTGAATGTGCTTTCTCTAGATCAGGAAAGAAACAAAGTTTTAGAATTGCTGAATGCACCATTTCCCCTCTAGAAGTGGCGTGTCTCAACATCGTGACACTTTCCAGCATTGCACCAGTGCTGACTGTTTCAGAACGGTTCCACAGTGGACAAAAACGTTTGGCTTCAAGGAGGTTGCCTTGGCACTGGAATCGACATCTGCACTGGGATCCAAGCCAAGAGGCTCCCAAAAATGTCGGTCAGCTGGGGATGATGGATGGGGCGGGCATGCATTTCTACATCCTTTTATACCAAGCATCCGACTTGCTTTTGCTTTATGGGTTGCTACTGCATCCCGATGGCTCTTTGTGACTATTTTGAGCACATCTGTGTTCAAGATGAGGTAGAAGGTGGGCCAAACCTCACTTTCTTTTTAATATGAGATTTCCCTTTGAGGACAGGCTTGCCTTTCTTGCCTTTCTTTTTGGAAATCCATCAGTGGGATTCCAATTGGGATTCCTTTTAATAGTTATTCTAAATCAACACAATATAAAATATAAATATACATGTTAGTGCAAAGCACACGGAAATGAAGGACACAAAGATCATGAGATAGCACAGGGAGCTTCTCTGGCTGTGCAACTTTAAAAATACAAAACTATTAAAAATTGAAAACATAAAAAATATAAAGCTATGAAACTCTGAGGGGAGAGATGCAAAATGCTGCCATGGGATTGCTTTGCCATCCCCACGGCAATGGCACCCCAGTTATCTCAGTATAACAGGATTTGCCGCACCCCCTTCAGATAAGTACTCTTATAAACAGGTATACAATTTTGGGGGGAAAAAAAGCAATTTTAGCTCAAAGGAGGAATGATACTGGCTCGCTCCAGGCTTCCTGTGGGTCTCTTCCAAGCCAGAGTCAGGGGAAGGGGTTAAACCCCTGGGATAAGTCTTCATTTGCAGCCACTAATACTGCAGCATATTATGGTCTAATCTGGCCTGATCCCAGTTTAATGCAAGATTTGCCAGGGCTGGAGCAGTCTGCGGGGGCTGGGGGAATCATTCCATAATTTCAGCCGCCCTGCCGGGGCTCAGCCGAGGGATATGAACGGCAAATTCCAAGCAGCAGCATGAATTATTGGCCTTATGAACCCACGGCTCGCAGCAGATGCCATTTCGAAAACCAGCTAGGAAGAAAAGGCACGAACCAACCTGGTACGAAGGAACAAAATTACCCCAGGGGTTGGGGTTGTTATAGGGGGAAATGCATTTTGTAGCCTCTTTGCTTTGAAGGGGTGTTGGTGCCAACAGGGATTAAAGCCACCACTGACTTCACTGCGCTTCGCTGTGCTCATAACTGACCTTCAGGAATTGCCTGTGGGATGGGGAGGCAGTGTGGGTAGCTTTTATTTGGAAGGAAAATAAACCAAAATAAATGATACGATAATAAAATATAAAAATGTAATATATATATATAAAAATATTTCGAACAACAAAAAAAAATCATAATTAAATAAAACTAAAGGTGGACATGAAAAACCCCTAAGCTAAGGAAAATCACCAAAGCCCTTTTCAAGCATGGTGTTCAGGAGCAGTGAAATTAGGGTTTCTGCCATGAGCTGGGTGCTGAATTGTTGCAACTGTTTGTTGGTTTATTTTCCTTTTGCATGCAAAAATTACACAGATTTCTCCACTTTCAGCTTTTCGATGGCTGCTAAACACAGGAGAATGGGACAGGCACCACAGGGTTCTGGCACAGGGGATCCGGATGCCGCCCTCGATGTGAAATATGGGATGGGCATCCACGATGCACGAGGTCCAGGAGGATTTCCCCCATCACAGATGTCACAAAGGCAGAGAATCACCCCCACAGCACCAAGAAGAGTTTTGGGATGGAAAAATTTGCTTTGGCAACATCTGCTTTCGCAAAAATCTGTGTTTTTGGGGCAATCCTCTGAATCTGGAGCGTGCACAGGTCAGCCTTTCCACCCCATTTGCCACCGCTCCAAATAAGCAGGAGAAGCCGCTCGTGCAGCGATGGCACCGAACAAATAAAGGGCTGAACCTGACATTTTCCTGCAGGAGAGGTCGTTGGCAGCCGCTAATAAAAAGGATTTGACACGGGCTAATAAAGAGAAATGAATCCCTCTAATGGCCTCATTTCGCACATTCAGCAGGGTGCTGCTGCAGGCTGGCAGTGCGGGCACAGGGAGGGCAGCGCGGCACAACGCTCGCTGCTGCTGTCTTTCCAGCCCCAAAATGCATTTTCCAAAAGCAGGTTGGCAAAGAGACACAGACTTTTCCCACTAGGAAATCCAGAGCACAGAGAGGGCAGGAGTGGTTCTGAGTGCATGACAGCCCAAAATCTGAAGTGATGCTGCTGGGCTCGTCCCCAGAATGATGCTCGGTCGTATAGCAAAGAGCAAGTAGATTCTTTTCCTTTTTTTTTCCTATTTTTTAATGGAGGATAGAACTCCCTCTAGAGCATAAGATCCAGTGGTGACTTTGTGGTCATTTGCCCATGGCCTTCTATCTTTCTTGTTGCATTTTTCTGGCAATTTCCCTTCAGGTTGATCAACCAACGCACAGAGCCAATGCCTTCTGCCTTTGAAAATTAACAAAAATCCATTGCTGACAGTGGAGGATGCAGCACGGGGTGGCACGCAGCCAGCTGCTGAAAGTACATTTGATATCAAATGACGTATATTTATCCTACATGAAATGATGCATATTCAAATTTTACAGGGGACTGGAACCCTATAGGCCAATATGCCACAAAAAAATTACTTCTATGCATTTTTATAAATGCATGGCATCTCCAAACCACAGCCGTGGCTGTTAGCTGGGGTTATTCCTTAATATTAAGCCTTAATCCTAATTATATGACAGTATCATAGATCAGAATCATAGAATGGCTTGGATTGAAAAGGATCTCAAAGATCATCCAGTTCCAACCCCCAACATCACTGCCATATCATAGTGCATACATTATGGTATTATCATTAATTACATATCACTTATATAATTACATTATTTGCATAATCATTATATTACTTATTACAACACTTTATACATTATAATATGATGTATTATTGTACCCACAGCTAAAAATAAGGGGGCAGGAGGGGTCCAGCCACTGCCGCTTGTGTACCACATGGATGCACAAGCTGCACGTTCCGGGTTCATGGCTGTTTTCGCTCCTCCTGAGTGCATTTTCTGCCTCAAATGACAGTTTTACAAAAAGAAAAAAGATGAATTTGGATTTTGTGGTGTTTCTGGAGGGGTGTGGTGCTGCTGGCCATGGTGCTGGGTTGGCCAAGGAGCTCCGTCATCCTGCATTATTATTGCTAAAAAGGAGCTAAATGCGAACCCACCCATTCCCAGGCATTAACGAATGCATTTGAATGTTAGTGGGTTAACAATGCATTACCGTGATTAACGTATCGGTGCATTGCTGCATTCATCAATGCATTAATCAGTGCATTACCGAATCAATGCACTCCCAACGCACAAGAAAAATGAATGCAGGAACAAACTGCCACAAGGATTAACTACTGCCCACGGCCGTTAGCTGGCATCACCTGTAGACAGCTCGCTTGTCGGCCTCCAGCTGCGCCTGCGGGTCGCCGGCTGCGGGGGGCACGGCTGCGGTGGGAGCTGGCGCGGTGGAGAGGTGCACGGGCTGAGCCTTGCTGGGCTGCTGGGCTGTGGCCGTCATCTGAGGGGAAGGGGAAACAGGAGAGAAAAAGGGGTAATGTGAGGGGGAATTGCAGGTGCTCTATGCTAAGTGTTCCGCAGTCCCCGATAAAATCTGCGCTGCTCGTCTCCTGCTCTCAATGTTCAAAGAGAGCAGGTAGGGCTGTCAGACACACAGGCTTTCTGCCTTCTCCCAGAATCACACCAGCTTCTGCCAGCCCTCTGTGTGCTGAGCCCAGAGATGAGTCATCTGAAGCACTTAGAGCAGACAGCCAGAAAAGCAACTTTTTGTGTGTGTGTCCCAAAGGCCAACACTGCCCAAATGGCTGCTGTGAAGGGGTGTGAAATCCGCCAGCAAAATATACATGAGATGAACGCAGTAAACGACTGTGTCAGCGAATGCCTTGCTTTTCAAAAACTTGACATTAATTTAGGGAAACATGCACCTAAAAAGCAAGACCAAGCTCTGCCAGCACGTGTGCAAATTGCTGCATGTCCTCCCAGCATCACCCCAAAGCATCCCAAAATCTCCGTGCATAGGGTATGTGTCCTCGCTCGAATGTTTTGGGGTGATTTCCATATTAACTAAAATTAAAATTAATGATTAACATTAAAATTAATGATTGCATTAGGGAAATCTGCATTATTTCCAGCCCCTACAGTTCCGTGTTTCTGTGATTCACTGCCAGGCTGTAGTCAGATCTGACATAAATGACAAGATTTAGTTAAAAGAATAACAGCTGGGGGAGAAGCATAATCTCTCTGGGGCCAAATCAATCAGCACCCCAATTCGTGTGGTTTGCAACTCAAAATCTCAGTGCAAAATGAACTCCCTGAGTCGATGCTTCACCTGTTCTTGCTCTGGAATTCTGTTCAAATTAGCATTTGTCTGTTTTCCTCCATAAATCTTCCATCCTCCCCCAAGCTGCGTAGCAAAAAGAAGCCTCTGTCTCTGGCTAAATACTTTCTCTGTGTACATAAAGAGGCGTGTATACGTGCAGATGCCTACAGTTTTGTCCAGCACGACTCACCTCTGCACTCAGACTCTCGGCACGGAGAAACAGATTTCTCACCTCGATTAAAAGCTGCACGGACCTGTGCCAAAGCGCCCGCTGCTTTTGAAATGTTTGACTTTAATATCTCCTGCCTGACCTTTGCCTGCTGCCACGGCACTTTTTAATCTCAGTTATTGTTCATAACTCCAAAGTTTGGCTCCTGGAAATTCACCTGGCACCGTTTAATTTCTAACACTCCCAGCGCGGAAGCTGGCTGGGTTACTTCATTTTTCTCCCTTTTCACTCCCAGAGGGCCAAATAAATGGGTTTGTGGGACTTCACCCATCAGTTGGGGTTTCTCCCTGCTTTTTTCCAGTTTTTGTACAAACCCAAATAGAAAGCACTGACTGTGTACAGCATTCCAGCCACGCCGTTAAATACCTCCACTTCCTTTCTCATTTTCCCTGTTCCTCTCCCTGCCAGCTCTGCTGAGAATTACTTTAAATTTTGGGGGGTAAATGGATTTTGTTTTCCCCTTTTCCCCTTTCTTCACTTGAGCACTCATTTACAGGGACACTGCAGACCATTCTGTGTCCTCGCCGGCAGACGGAGCCCCCAAATCCTGCCAAGTTGGCTGCGTGCAGCTGAGTCTGCAACTAATTGGGCTATTACTCACAGAAAAGCCTCCTCTGCGGCTGTTTCGAAGCCATTACCTCACCTTGGACTAAAGAAAATAATCCCACACCTCATGCAACCTCTGATGAACAGCACGGTGGTGCCAAGTCAGAAAAAAATAGGAGAGGCTGCTCCAAAGCAAAGCGTTTGCAGACAGACAGGGGTGCGGGGCAGGGAGGAAAACAGCCAACAGTATGTGCACAAGAGAGGGAAAAAAGCATAAAATTGCCATGCATTCGTGCAATGGTAACTGCTGGGTAACGGCAGGGCTGAATTCTGCGCAGAGAGCTGAAGCGATTTTTGTGGTACTGCATCACCTCCCGGTTGTACTCCTGTTGGTGTTATAATCCTCTTTCTGGTTCTTTAGGACGAAAATGCTTTGCCAGAGCCAGTGGCAGCACGCCTGGCACCTGCAATAATCCCTTTTGCTCCACATTTACGAGGACTGCAGCCAAATAGGTCAGCTCCAGCCAGCAACCCCAGCGAAGGTGCTCAAGGCAGGGCAGCCTGCTGCATACGATCCTATTCACAGGGACATTTCTCAGTGCCTTTGCATGAAATCCATGTGCCATTTATGCAGGTTACAAGCCCAGAACTATGCTGAGGACACCAGGAGAGGGACTCACTGATCCTACAGCAAAATTGACATCTCTGCTCGATTTTTAACCTGCAACAGCTGCAGATTTTCTGGATTTGTCCGTGACAAATGCAACCCCATTTTAAAAATGGCTTCTGAGGGCAGGCTTATTTTCATCAGCTCCTGTGCTGAAAATGAGATTGTATTTTTAAAATAACCTCTACTCTGCTAAATATATTTGCCCAACTTTGACAGTGAAATGGCAGACGACTTTCTGCTTTTTTCTTTCTTTTAATTTATTATGGAAAACACATGGATTTCTATGCAGAGTCCTAATTTCTAACAGGTAGAGTTGCTCAGCGATCACGCTTGGTCTCAATTACACCGTTACGTGCTGGTAGCAGAACCAGGAGATTATTACAGCGTTTTTTCCCTCGTAAGGCAGCTGTTCCCACCACTTCTGCTTCATTTTTGCACATTTCCGACAATGAGGTTGATTGCTTGCATGGCCTCTGCAGTAACGATATTAATGCAAAGCTCCCCCAAACCCCTTTTTTACCATTTTTCTCCCTAGGATGGTCCCTTTGATAATGGGGAGCTTTGCAATGTCAGCTGTAACTCTTGTAATTGATGGTTCAACTTGTTTTCTTATTTAACACAGACCTCCCCATATCTGCTGTATCTTTGGGGAGAGGAATAAACATGCAATTTGCTTTTCTAAAAGCTAGAAATACCAAATCCTACCATTTTCAGGTGAAAAGCTCACAGCAGCCACAGCATTCAGAAAAAAAAAAAATAACAAACACAAAACAAAGTGCTTTTTGCTGCAGCATTCCCCCTAAAATGAAGGGAAAACACACAAGCATCCCCTTCGAAAGGATGAAAAAGAAAGGGTTTGGGTGGCAACAGCCTCAGAGATCCCCAAATGCAATGTTCTAAATGAAAATGAGGGCACAGAAGGGACAGGGAAAGGTATAGGGTATGTCTCTGTAGGATGCCATGGAAAAGCTGGGCTATTTTAAAAGTCCCTTAAATTGCCCATTAGGACTAAATCGGCGTCCCAGCTCCCTGCTGCGTAAGCGAGAAAGGCGCGGCGTTTCGACAGGGAGGCACTAAGAAAAAAAGGAAAAAGTGAGGGAAAAAAAAAAGCCCTGAGCGGAGCAGCGGAGCGAGCAAATGATGACACAGAAGTTGGAGGAGCCATAAAAGCCCCACCGAGGCATCATTTGCAAAAGTGACCTTTTCCCACCGAAGGAGACGAGCTGAAAGGAGGCCCGGGTGGCTTCAGGGGAGCGCAGAAGTCACGGCTAGGCAGCAATGTATTTATTTTCCTTGCAGGAAATGGTCTCTATTTTTTTTTCCTGGGGGGTATTTTGTGCTTTTGCAGCCACACAGGGATGCAAATGGTGGAGAAAGGCAGCAGAGCTGAGCTTTGAAGAAAACACAAAATGGGGGGAAAATTCACATTTTTCCATATAAGCCCTATAAAAGCTGCCTTAAACACAGTGCCAGTTCAGTGCTACATCTGGATCATCCACATTCAGTCTCAGCAGACCAAACCAGAAATACAGATTTGCCCCCCAAAAGCTTGGAATAGGCTGCAAAGAGGAGGGCCAACCCCAAAACCCAACCTTTCCAGAGCCCAAATCCCCACATCCAGCACATTGGGGTGCACTGGCTGAGTTTCTCTTGGACCAAATTCCTTTTCTTACAATAACTAACTCTGTAATGACACTTGGAAAGGAGGTTATTCGACTCCTTGGAGCAACACTGTAGATGAAGTCTCTTTTTCCCTGCGACGGCTTGCCAAAAATGCCATAAAATCAATCAAAACGCCTTTCAAATTGCCTCCAAAGCCACCTCACTGCAGAACCCACGCTGCAGTGGGAGGGGATTTTGGGGGGATGAGGGCATGGGGGACACTCACCTGTGGGCTGTCTTGGTAGGGAGGAGGGGGCACCGTCTGGGTGGCCATCATCGTCAGAGCCGGTGCCGGGGAGACATGGTGCATCCTGGGCAGGAGTCACATTGAGAACCTGCAGGCAGGGAAAGGCTGCTGGATTTGGGGGAAAAACACCCCGAAATGGGGCTTTTCTTCCCCAGGAGGGAAAAATAACAATAAAAAGGAGAGAAGGAAAGGAAAGGAGAGGTGACACCCCTCACACGAGCACAGAGCTCTCTCCCTGTGGGAAACCCAAAATGATTTGTTGACCCCTAATGTGACAGCTATCTGAGATTTGTCATTTTGGATGGGAAATGCATTCAGGGAAAGGTGACGAAGGCCACAGGTGAGAGCAGCGCTGCTGCGGCCATGGGCTGCCTTGGGTGGAGCTTGCTACGCTTTTCCCCATAGGAACCCTGGTGCATGCAGGGCTCTGCTTCCTCCTGTGATCTGTGGGAGGAAATGTCCTCACCCACGGCAGAGGAACAGGGATGCTGAGGTGGGCTCGGGGTCTTCAGATCATTCAATGCAGTCATCTGGGGGAAGATTTGCAATATTCTGCTCTCCTCCGTGAGACTTTGGGCCTTGCAGAGTCCACCAGGCACCACAGGCACGAAGGCACTGCATCAATCGCCGTTATTGTTTTGAGTGAATAAATATGAAAAATATTTGTTTACAGATATAATAATACGGGACTACTTTTCACATGCTTTGCACGTCCCTTGAATAGCTTATTAAGAGAGCACATCCAAAATGGAGGGCATTGAGAATGTAGAGTGGGGTCAGCGCGTGACACAGACCTCCTGAAGACAGCATTTATGGGATTAAAATCGTAAAACCACAGAATCTCCTGAGTTGGAAAGGACCCACGAGGATCATGGAGTCCAACTCCTGAAATGACGCTTTTATCTTTTTTTACTCTAATAAAATTATCTGCTCCTGAGTGAACCGGCAGCTTAAAATCTTTGGGGTCAGATGTGAAATCCTGCCCTGCAGGCACACAGGCAGCCCCATCCTCGAGGGGTGACACCGAAGCCCATGGGGGAAACCTCACCAGAAACGGCTGCAGCCGGAAAAAGCAAAGAGCTCGGCATCCCGACAGCCCAGAAAAAAAACGGGAAAAAGGCCCCTCAGAGGCTATTTTGGGGCAAAACCCGCAGCTGCTGTCCGTGCCTGCAGCAAGCCTACCGTTAGCAAGCAGCGCTGCACCGCAGGGTGCAGGCTTTGTATCCGAGATGTATTCCCAGAAGGTGGCAGTCCAGAGCCCGAATTAATTGCCGAGTATCCCCCAACCTGCTCGCCACATCGAGCAGCGCTTTGAGGCTTCACAGGTGTTGATTTGTGTGGAGAACGCGACTTACGGCCAAATATAAAAAGGGATAAGAATGAGAGGCAGCCGTCGCCGACAGCGCTGTGTTTATGTGGGGCCGCAGCAGCCGCGGGGCCCCGTGCGGTGCGGAGCTGTCAGCGCTGCCCTGCAGCCCCGCGGATTTATGTCAGCGCTGCGCCTCTCCCCGGAGCAGCGAAAGTCCAATCGCTGCTGTTTTAGGTACTAATTCTTACTGTTTGGTCATTATGTTCCCCCTTAAATGTTTTTAAACCGGTGTGCCCTTGGCTATAGGCATCCAGAAGAGGAGAGGAGAAAGAGAAGGGGTGCAGAGCAATAGCCCCTGCAGAGCATCTCAGATCAGTGATCCCACCTTGGGCAAATGGTGAATTTTCGGGGCTGGGAGCCGACAAGGGCAGGAGGAGTCAGCCTGCTCCTGGGGCATCACACACAAATGAGAATTTTTGAGCAATAAAACTGATAAATGCTCTTTTCATTTCCGGAAGGGGTTTTGGCAGCAATCTGAGATCAAAGTATCTTAAATTTCCTTATGAAATAAAAATTATTTCATTTCACTGTAACATTGCCATTAAGTTGGAAATGTATTTCCCACAGAGCTCGTGCCGACCTAAAAGAGTTGCAGCCCGGAAAGATTTATAGGCTGCTTTTTTGCCAGCCATCTCTTATCTCTCCTTTCAAATTAACGTAATTAGAACGAGTTGAGAAGTCATCTTTTCAGGGTGGTCACCAATGCTTCAAAATGTTAAAAAAATCCAAGTATCACTGGCAGTCATCGCCATCCTGGAGGCGAAGAGGAAATAATCTCTGATCCGCACGATTAGCAAAACTGCTGTGAAAATGCATTAGAAGAAGCCCTGAATGTGAAAAAATCGTCGCCTTGGACTCCACGTTACCAATTTTTTCAGATAACGTTAATGTTGGCTTTGCAAAATGCAGCTGTTGCTTCCAAATCAATGGAAAACGGGGATCATTTTTTCCAGCTAATTCAACAGCTTCTCCCTGCAGCGTGTGGTGGATAACTGAGAGTTCCACGTGGAAACCACGCAGACAGGTTTTCATGCATTTCCCATTTTCCTCCTGACGTTGCAAAATTATTTGAGACGGTTGGGAGTGTGGTTCCACCACAGGAGGGGATTTCACCCTTCCAAAGGGTGTTTTCTCAGATGGCTCACGAGGACAGCGTTGGTCATGCTCTGCTCACAGCAGGCTGCCAGAGCTCAGTGCTGCTGTCTCCACAGAGGGCTTCTGCACGCTGATGTTTATGATATATGCATTCATTATTCACATATACATAAGTTAAAATGAAGAAATATGGCTGACAAGAAGGGAGATGCACCTCCAGAGGACAATATATCCTGCTGTGAAACGCCAGCCAGGACAGGTTCACTCTCTGCAGGTGACAACATCCCTCTGCTTGCCTGTGAAGTGACTCAGGAGCGAATCCCTCGGTCCCACATGCAGCATTTCTGCCGTATCCCTGTTGCCGACCGTCTGTTTTTACTGAAATTTGCCCATTTTCCTGAGAACAAAAGTTTCCAGCTGCAGGTGAGCATTAGGTTTTCACAAGCTACGAAAGTAACCCTCTAACATCACATCTGATGATGTCAATTCATCAATGGTCAAAAATGGGGAAGAATCCTGTTTTTCAGGGTTTTACCCATTCTCAATTGGTTCTCATGATTCTTCTCTTTCTACCACATGGGCTTGCATGCTGCCTTGAATGTGGATAGATGCTAGAAACATCACGGGGATAACAAATGTTTCTATTTTTTTCACAACGTTTGGTAGCCAAATTTCCTCTGCTCAATTCCAGGAGGATTTCTGCACCGCTAACAGCCCAGACGCAGCTTCCCTACGTACTGCACTTTGACAACTTCCTGGTGTCTCATCACTGAGTTATTTCCCAGTAAAAAAAAGATGAATCAAGGCTGGGCTTCTGCTGCTGCCGCTGTGTAACGCAGTTTGGGATTTGGTATTTCTGCAGAACAAAATCCAGGGCCGGAGCAAACTCCTCTTCTCCTGAATAGGCTTTTGACCAACACAAAGGCAGCAGAAGGGGAAAGGGACACGCTGCGCCGCATGGCACGTCCCAAAAACAGCTCACTTCCCCACGGGATGGGGAATCTCCCCGTTGTGGAAGGGAAACAGCGCTAAGATATTTGCAACCCCCCAGCTGCACGGGAAGGAGTAGGTGTGGGAGGGGGAGCTGCTGTGGTGCATTTCTGATGAGAACAACAATTACCGCTAAATATTTCTCTTCTCTCCGAAGATACCCATCCCCGCTGCCGACTAAAATGCTCCAGGGATATCTCTGCAACATAAACACAAGAATAAAACCTGCAAGAGCCAGTCAGAGCTTTAGTAGACAAGGTTAATGTACCTTGAACGGCAGCATTAAACAACTTTGTTCTTTTTGTAAGTGGAGAGCTGAGATACCTGCGCACGTTTTAGTGTTACTTTTAAAGAGGGAGATCCTTAAAGCACCTTCCAAAAAAACTGGCACAGGGAAACATCAAAGAGGTTTCTTCAAAGCAACATGAAAATACTTGAATTTTGGGCAATGCAGCCCCCGGCCCAGCAAAAGTTCCCAAAAGAGCAAATTGTGATTTTTTTTTTTTTTTTTTGAGGGCAAATGGAAAACCTTTGAAGTGAAACGTAGCGGAGGAGCCTAAAAATGTACAAAATTCCCCTTGTCGGACACAAACTGTCCAGGAAAAGGTTCTGATTGCTTTGAGAGCATTAGCAAAAATCGGGAGAGGATTAATTTTCTAGCAGTTCTTCACTGCCAGCAATTAACTGTGAATAATTTATGATCAAAATCTATCCTGATGCTTTCAAAAGTTGCCTTGCACACTTCATTTTCAATTGCAACCTGCTAATCCCATGACATAGGAATTGCTGTGCAATCGTATTTCCAACACCCAAACTCCAAATTTCAATCACATTCCAGTCCTGAAATAGGAAAGTTTCACCCCAAAGTCCCAACCAGGTTCAGACTTTGACACAGAACTTCTTGGAGGACAGAGGAAATCTTCCTCAGCAAAAATGGATTTTTTTATACAACATATACAACATCAGCTTTGTTATTCCATCCCACAGCCCATCACCAGTTTTTCAGTCAGAGGATCGGCACCGGTGGACAGAAGCCACCCACAACCTCAGTGCTCCAAAGATCCCAGCAAAGATCCGGCCACAAACTACGCAGGACGGGGTAACACACGTCGCCTATTTGCATCAGTTTCATCAAATCCCCCAGCACACGTGTGAGTGATGGCAACACCAGCAGGAACAATTTTTGGTCATGTGGCAGAGACTGGATTAAAGCAGCAGACCTACCCCAATTGCAGAAATGTGGATGGAAAGATATGCACAGGAACCAAGGCAAAGATTTCCCTGCCCATGGGAATCACCAGAAGCAAAGCAATGCCATGGAACACCCATTAAACCCTTTCCTCGCTTAAATCTGCCTCATTTCTTACTAACTCCTGCTAACATGCTTGCAAATTTTCCCTTTGGGAGAGTGAAAGGAATCCCTTTGGAGCTGGCTGCTTTCCTCTTTCCCATATGGCAGATAAATCAGAGCTCCCAACTTGCTGCACTTCTGCTTCACATCCCCCTCTTGCAGCTCTCTGGTCTTCTGGTCTTTATCACCACCAGGGAAATGGGTCTGGGTTTTTTATTCTAATGCAAAATTCCTGGTGATAGATGGCTCTCCAGGGCCTTCCCCATCTTGTAGCTCTCCTCTGGACACCCTCTGATAGTTTTATGTTTAACCTAAGAAGAGATTCCGAGGTCAATCCAATCCACACCTTTAGTAGAAACGGGGCCAAACCTGAGATCTGGAATAATGAGAAATTCAGCCACTTCGCCACATACTTAATCCTGTTTTATTTGGCTGATGGAAGGTCACTAGTGAGGATTGAGGCTGAAAGGGCAGTCTGGAGAAAATAATCCTGTCATTATTGACTGCCGTTTATTAAAAGGGCTTTCAGAGCAGGCAAAACTCAAAGAAAAGATGCAAAAGGTTTTGCACTGTGCTTTGCCATGCAGCCTCCAAGTCAAGCTTCACTTTGGGCTGAAAGAGCAGAAAGAACTGAACAGCTTTTGGGTTTTACCCTGAGATGCTCCAGCCCTCATCTCCGCTGATTTAGGAGGAGATCAGGCTCCTTTCCAGGACAGCTGCCCACACTGAAGGCATCTCAGTTTTCAAGTTAATATTTTGTTCAACAGCCAAAGATTTTTCTTTGCTTCTTTAGGAGGAAAGTTGCAGCCAATGGGGATTTATTTTGTCACCCTCTGGGTGCCTCCAGTGTTGGCACAGAGGAAACACATTTGTCACTCTGTCAGGCCCTAATTTTAGCGATTGGGGTTGACTGAAGAACTGCGAGATCCTTGGTTTCATGCACATCTTATTTTAAGCTCTGCATTTAAGTTATTTTTAACTGGTGACCATTTCTCCATATCCTACTGAGCTGCCAATATTTCGCAGTGATAACAGCCCATATTTGGGGTATTTTTATGACAAAATCTGTGTTTTCCTCTAGTCTAGTCGTGGCTTACAGCTCTTAACAACGTGCTCTCAACGCTTGAGCTTTAAAGCAAGATCCCCTGCACAGCCTGATTTCTAAGGAAAATAACGATAAAAATAGGAAAGTCAGCAATTCCTCTCTAATGCTCACCGAATTTAGCAAAGGGGCAATACAAGTGCAAGGTACCAGGAAAGAGCAGAAATCCCTCAGACAAAGCCCTGCCGAGGTCACAACTCACCATATCCCTCTCAATTCATACATCATTGCCCAATTAGTACAAAACGAGGCTGCCTTACCGTCTGTGGGTGCTTGAGGAGCCACTGCACGAAATGTTCCACAGCCACAAAAGCAAAACTTCTGAGTATGGGTCACAGTCTGGGAAAGAAAATGGTGAAATATTGCATATGGAAAGAAAACAATGAAATGGAAGATGAAATATTACATAGAGGATGAAGCTTTTTGTGCTAGGTCCTCTGGCACCATGAATGAAGCCACTGCAGGCCACCCTGCAAGGGCAAGTCTGCTCTTAGAGAACTTCTTATTACAGGATAGGGCAAAAAATAGGAGGAATCAAGGAAGTCGGGTGAGAAGTGCCCCTTGGGGATGAAAGGTGGACTAGTGGCTGATAAGTCAGACCCCCAGGGACGTGACCAGCATCTCCAAGGAATGGGAAAAATGTATCAGAGCTTTAGAGGTCGAACCGAGATGTGCCTGGAATATGAAGATGCGCTCGATGCCAGTATATCCACAGGCGGAAAGCCACAGTTGTATCTCGTCCCGTCCCCTTCTGCTCCTCAGGAATGACAGCTCCCCAGCACAGGATCTCAGAGTGGGTTAGTGGTACAGTTTGGGTCTGAAAAGGAGAAAACAGGGAAAAAAACATGAAGCTGCTGCTGCTGTTGGCCATGTCCCTGTTTTGCACTGGCTGTCACCATTCCCATAGTTAATTACAATCTTTGCTTGAGTGTAAACGTGCCTCTACACTCCAGCTCAGACTGCATGAACCAGGAAAGAGCCATTAATTCAAAAACAGGGGAGTGGATCAGGCGGTTATCTAATAAGCAAAAGTCTGTATAAGTGTTAGAGATGATGCTGCGTCTCCCAAGGATCTGGTCTTTAAGGAAGCTGAGATTGGGATTTCTAGGCCCTTCTAAGCAGATCAAGTGGCAAAATTTCCCTGCCTAAATGGGATTTAGCTGCCTAACCCACTTAGGTGCGTCTGCAAATCACCGTATTTCTCAGTTCAGCTTAAATTATCTCACTAAATGCCTTCACAAATCTCCCTCTCTGCAGCGGTTCCTGTGTCAAAAAAAAAAAAAAAAATCCACACGGAAGGAAGCTTGCAAGGATGACTTAAAACCTGAGATTTCTTGTGACCAAGGTTGGCAAATGGGTGCTACTCCTTGACAAGACAGAAGTCAGCGAGCCAGGCGAGTCCAGGATAAAGATAGCTGTTATCTGAAACCTTCTGCATCGCGGATAACAAAATAAACAAACAAAAAGCGAGACCGAGCAGTGACTTGCACGGCCATGGGCGCATTTTGTGTTGTTTTTTTCTCTAAGAGAAAAGGAGAACGTAGAAAATGTAATTCCTGGAAAACTGGATGACATCAAGGCCTCCAAGAGACACTGGAAGCAAGTGGATGATTTCAAGGCAAAGAGACAAAGCTCCCCAGATCTCTGATACATACATCACCTCTAGCATGTTCCTCAGATCTCCAATATACGCCTGATAAATGTCCCTCAATTTACATCACCTCTAGATACAAGGTGATAAACATCACCTAAGATCTCCAATATAACCTGCAATATCTACAGTGATATAAATCACCTCTAGAGAGCTGCTCAGATCTCTCGTATTTGTCTGATACAGACATCTCTTATATATATCACCAGTCTGGAGCTCCTCAAATCTAAAATATACATCTGATGTATGTACCTACCACGACATACATCACCTCTAGAGAGCTCCCCAGATCTCCCGTGCATGCCTGACATATCTACCATGCTATATATAACACCTCTACAGAGCTCCTCAAAACTCCAATAAACATGTAAGCCCTTGATAAACACCCCTTCCAGAAAGCTCCTCAGATCTTCAATCTGCATCTGCCTCCCACAATATGTATCATACGGTACAGACCTCCTCAGATCACTCACATGTGTCTAGGATATATTTATACCTTGGTCTACAGCTGCTCAGACCTTGAATGCACATGGGATAAATGCACCCGGATATGCATCAGCTAGAGGAGAGCTTCTGAGATCCCCAACATCCGCCCAAAATATCTGCCACGCTATGCACCACAGCCCCAGCACTTAAGTGTTTGTTTCAGTATCACTCCCATGACTTCTCCATGCAAAATGCCATCTGAGTTTCCAGCACTGCAGTTGTGAACACACATTTATGCATGTGCTTTTGGCACAAAATCTTCTCTGCCCATACAAAAGCTGGACTCCAAATCTCAAAAAATGGAAGACTTGGTGAAGAAGCAAGAAGGCTCTCGGCTTCCTGACCAAGTGCAGGTCGTGCCGAGAGGTTGAGAGACTCAACCTGGGTTATGCTGAACACTCAGATGGGTCTCGAGTCCAAAACTCTTCAATTGCAAACATCATTAAGGATATTTATAATCAGGAATAAAAACCTATGGGCTCGTGCTTTGGCAGAGCAAGCACAGGCTGACACCGAATGCTAGTCAAGGAGCTGGGATGTGACCTGCTTTGGATTTGTCCTGACAGTGTTTCCACAAGCTCATATTTTTGCAGCAATTTGTCGTCCCTGTAAAGTCTTCTTTCCTCCCATGGGAGAGACTTTTGTCATCTGGCTTTGCTCGTGTGAATAAAGTATGAGACCTGGAAGAAAAGGAGCAGATAAACAGAGCTTTGCAAAGGCTAAAATAGCTCCTGAGCAATGCTGATTTCCACCTTCAGAGCTGATCAGGGCTGCGGTCTTGGATACTGCACGCACCTGTTTTGACAGGGCAAAAATACAGCTTGCATGGCTTCTGCACAAAAGATGCAGCTCTTGTCGCTGTCACAAGGAGCACAAATAGCCAGTCCCACCAGCAACGCTTCCCCAAACACTCTTGCAAAGGGAGGTAGATCTTCATTAGCCAGCACACACTTTCAGCAACTTCAAAAGGCATCCTTTGAAGTTTATCAGAGGCCTTTGAAGTCCTGAAGATGCGAGAGGGAATGGAGATGTTGCCTCCAAGCTGCTCCATGGCAGATACAGCACTCAGTGCATGGAGCAGATGCTGGAGGGTCACAAACAAGACACACTGATGGCAACGATTTGCAGTCCTGGCACAGACTGCACCTACAGCAATCCCCCAACCAACACACCCTAAATCCCCATTTACCCAACTTGCATCATGTCCACCAGTGAAGATGGAAATCCAGGTAAGGTACCAGCATCCCAGGACTTCAGCCTGTGCTCAGAATGCAAAAGGCTGCTTCCTTAGAGCATCCCTTTAATAAGGATTTAATTAAATATAAGGAAACGCTGATTAATATTTAGCAAAAAATAATCATTAAGGATTGTTGCAAAAAATGATGTTTCCTGGCATGCTGACTTGATTCCAGTGTGACCAAACCGTAGTGTTTCCTACATCAGCAGCTCAGTGTTGTTTAACTGTGGCTTAGTTTTTAACAACTCCGTGCCAGCTCCTCTGACCTGAGCAGGAACAACAAACACTGACATCCCTGATAACGCTGCTGGCTTTGCTGATTTTTTTCATATCTCACTCCAAGCTGCGCCATCCCCAAACTCTGTACCTGCGGTGAAAATTGGAGAAACCCTATCAGCATGAAAAGTATTATAAATGAGCAAAACCAAGGCTCAAATTTCAGCTGTGCTCTTTGAAGAGCACCAGTCATAATTAAGAGGCTCCTCTCCAAGCACAACAGCAGCTCCAACATCCACTGCAAACTGAAATAAGGAGCACTGCAAAAACTCCTTTGATTGTGTTTTGTTTTTTACCCATCGGGCGATTTCAGAACAAAACGCGGCCCAGAGGGTGGGAGCACCTGAAGGTGCAGAGAGCAACCCGGCGTTCTCAGCCGTTCATCCGCCCACCTTCCCAGAGTCACAAGCTAACCCTGATGATGCCATCGTCAGCAAAAAGATCTGGAAAGTGTCAATATGCACGCACTATTTCCATATTTCTGAAAAAGCAACGCCGTGCACCAACCGCGGATGAATCCACGAGCAGAGCACTGCCCCTGTAGGTGATCTGCATCCTTGGAAGTGGGGGGAAATGTAAAGAAATATGGGAATCTCCCCGCCAGGCACATGTGTGCACATCTGGGCACGGGGAACAAAGCGGCCTCACCACACTGCACCAATAAATAATGGAAAGTCAAAGTGCCCCGCAGGAGCGGCCCCACACTGTTCAGCCTTGGGCGAGATGGAGGAAAATTTGGTGCCCATGAGGTCTGAACAGTGGGATTAATAACACATCAACTTTAATGCAGGGTGGGTCGTTTTGTGTCGTATTTCTTTTTCTTTCCCCTCTTTTTTTTTTTTTTTTCTGCTTCACAAACAGCAAAGTGAATGTTTGAGCATCTCTGCGGGGGGTTAATGAGGACTCTGATTAGTTATTCAGATTTGCCGATGCTGCCTCCATCCATCCTCTGACGGAGAGTAAAGGGAAAGGGGTTGCAGAAAAGCTCTTTAAAATGACCTGCTCGGCTTCACAGCCTGGGTCTGCAGGTTTGAGGGCTCCCAACAAACCCCAGTGGTAGAAAAGTACATTGGGAAGATGTGCAGATCATTTGTGGGGTGAAAAAAAACGCTTTTGTGACACAATGTGTGTCAGGCAATGCTGATTCCTACAAAGACTTGAAGAAAAACATTGTTTTTACTTCACATAAAAAATAAATTCTTGGTTCTCTCAATAACATTCTTGTGCAATTCCAGTATGAACCATAAGAGCAAAAATGATGGAGGCAAGGAGGTAAGGAAAGTAAGGAAAGAAAGCAGTGAAGGGAGGAAGAGAGGGAGGGGGAGAGAGATGGAGAGAGGAAAGAAGGACAAAAGGAAGAGCTGGGATGTGCAAAGAAAGACAAACTGGAGCCAAGCTGGCTCAGTGAATGCCAGGCAATGCTGGGGTGCTCCAACCCAAACATGCTCTTTTCCCAGGATCACCTCCATATGCTTTGTTTCTATTTTAAATGGCATGCTAATTGTTCTGAATTAAGAGCTCCAGCTGGAGGAGCAAACAAGCAATTTGCAACCTTGAAGATAATGCCCAACTTATCTCAAGTGATTTAAGTTTTGGGGGAAATCATGCCCTTCTGCTTGTGGAGCGTGAATGCTGACCTAAGAGATCATCTGAGTGCTAAAATCACATTGCTGAGATGATGAATGCACCCATTCAGCAGAAACGGATATTACTACGTAGCGACAGCTGGGGGTAGGATGGTGAGGAGAAGAAAAAGAAGGAAAAGAAAAAAAGGGGAAAAAAAGGAAAATTTGCATATGGCTTCATATTAAAGACAGCAGAGATACAGGCTGCACTCTTCACTGCTGGGCAATCCAAAACCCATAGTAGGGCTCACGAGTACTTTCTCCGTAATGTTTTTGGTGGGGTTTTTTTGTGTGTTTCATTTACATTTTGTTCCAAAATATGCACACTCTCAAGAAAATAAATCTTTCAAGCTTTATCTCTTTGCCCTCTTTCATCTCTCTTTCCCTTTCTTCATTTGCTGCTAGATGTAGGAGGCGAGAGAGAAAGGCTGAAATGATTATTTTACCATTCTGGATAGTCAACATTAAAGAAAATGTTGTTGTTTTTCTTCAAAAATAATTATTATTTCCAGCAAAAACAATGACCATTTGAAATAATTCATTTTATCTGCCAGATGTGGGATTCAAGAAGCAAAGTTTATCTCCATCTCACTGCCTGTTATGCCCTGTTCCAAGAGGAACAAGTACTGCTGGCAGTGAGAAGGACTCAACAGAACAGTTACTTCTCCAAAGTGCAGCGTAAGTGTCGAGCAAATGCAGGAGGCGCTGCCTATGACCACGACCAAATGTTTGCTACCAGGCTGCGGGCGAATCCCTCCTGCTGCCCCCCAAGGCTGAGCTGGGACTCAGCGTCCATCCACTCCCAATGGCCGCCCAGTGGCAGCATCCCATCAGAGGACACTGACGGTCCCATAAGGTCCTCTGATGAAGATGCAACAACATTCTCCTTGTCTGTCTCTATTTCACGAAGAAATAAGGGTTTGATTGCGCCCCAAAGAAAAGAAATGGGAGCAGGCCTCAGTACTGATGCTGCAGCGCTGGCTCAACCCTTGAGAAATCCCTCTGCCAGGACTCACAGCCCCGGAGGCCCAGGATGAGACCAGGAGATGCCACCAATCATTCTGGCACTGCTACCAGGAATGGCAGCCCCTGGTAAAAGGCCAAAGCGAGCGAGGCGATCTGACACCGCACCATTCCCTACACGCCCCGTTACGCAGATTAATTCTTCTTGATGGAGAATTACAATTAAGGCTCCATCTTAAGGAGATATCAGCAATCAGATATCTTATCAAACGCCACCTCAATTATTCAAATAATCCCTAGCTCTAGATTTGGGTGCTGTTTAGGGAAAGTGCTCCCATTAATGTGCTGACACTTCCCCATCACGTCCGACATCCTCAACTTCGTGTCTGATTATAGAATTTGCATTCAATTTAATTTTTCCATCTGGAGTAAATGAATAGTCCGAGTACCTACCCCATCCTTAATTACATTTGTTAAATTAAAAACCGGGATGTGAGAAATTTAAATGCACGGAGCTCTGTGGCCAGACAAACTGCTCGTTCAACCTGCCATCTCCTGCTCCAGTTTCTTTTCCTTCCCCACAGCCACGCATCAAAGAAATTACAACAAGAAAACAAAAATTCTTTATAAATGATGAAACAATAGATGATCTTTTGACATTTCCAGTGCTGTTTGCAGGAGAATGAGATAAAATGTAATAAATTCATATACTTCTGTGTGTTTCTTGGCTCCAGCAGCTGAAATTTCCATCTCTTTATGCAGAAGTCCTGGGGAGCAGAAATCCTTGATAATGCCAAACAATTCGACACTTTATTTTCTCTTTACTCCACACCACGCAAAACACAGGCTTCAAGCTGCCAGCTGCTGGGAGTGAAACCAGATGCCACAGCCCTTTTCCATATGGAAACAGAAATCGCTCCGTCTGGGGGAGGACGTGAGTGCAGTGCTCTGTGACCCCGGGCTGCTACCAGCAAAAGTGAAATAAAATATTGCAGTGGTGCAACTGGAATTTGTTACCCCTGGCCCAGTTTGGACCAAACCCTGAGGAACAGCAGGGAAGGTTTGCCCTGAGCAACTAAATTTCCTAATTTTCAAACGAAAAGGTAACAGTGGAGGGGGCAAATGCAAGCACAGAATGTGACTTTTTTGAAACAGTTTTGCTGAAGCTTGATGAATTCCCATTCTTATGGAGAAATACACCCTGATGAAACTTGAAGTGTTGGCATTAAGAGGTTGATTCAAGGTGGTGAGAGAAATGTCCAGCCTGATAAAAATAATAGTTAAACACAAATTGAAGATAAAGCGTTTATGGCTTTGGCCATTTTAGGAGCAATGCTACACACATCACATGCTGGGAAATGTTGGGTAAGTATATTTGGCTGTTGATTCCCGTCCAGATGCCAGCAACAACAAAAATGTCCAGGAAAGTCTGTTCTTAGTGCTCCCAAAGACTATTTGAATTAAACAACTTGTATGTGGGTAAGTAACTGTGCAATGGTAATAATCCCCTGGTTTGGGGCTTGCGAGGCTGGTAATAAAACATGGCTAAAAATATTCAGGAAAGCCACGCTCGGGTAAAGTGAGACAGGTGAGAGCAGAGCCCAAAATAGCTCCTCCCTTTGCTCTCAGCATGCTCTGAGCTCCAGAGACATTTCTGCACTTCAGGAAAGCTGGATTTGACCCATCCAAAAAAAAAAAAAAAGCAACTTTGGAGGGGTGCAACAAGATGACCCCAACCCAATCCAAACAGCAGGATTTGCCTATCAGAGAAATCCTTGGATGCTGCAGCTCCTTTTCCTTTCCGTCTGTCTGCTTTGTTCTGAGTTAACAGTTATGGTGCCGGAGGAGAAAACATCACGTTTTAGCAATGAGGTCCCTGGTGAGTCTCTTTAAAAATTAATTAGTGCCATGCGACATATTAGCTATGAATAGTAATTTTAGCTTTTGTAACTACTTTACCGCCTTCCACACCACCAGCGTTCCCATTTTATGCAGTCCTTCCAGCAAAGTGGACCCTAACACCACGGGTACCAAGGAAATTGCTGCCTGTATCTCCTGGAAATCCACTGAGACATCACACATTCCCCCACTGTGTTTTCTGTGGTGCTTTTGAATAAACAAAGGCAATGGTTGCTGAGCTGCCTGCAGAGTTGGCATCATTCACAGGTGCAGGCTCACAGCATTCCAACTCTTCTCCAAGGGCAAGAGCCTGGCCAGAATCCCATGACTTCTGCATTAAGGTGAGAGCTACACGGAAGATGCAGTGGCTCCTGATTTGGCCTAGAATCCAGGATGAAAGTCCTCTTGAGCATGGAGCTCCTCCATGGCTAGAGATTCCCCAACCCTGGGGGGGGGAACCTTCAAGGATGGATTTCCCACCGCTTCCACCATCTCCACGTATGGAAACCTGCCAGCCCCAAGGATGCACAGTGCCCCATCAACCCTGGTGAAAAAGATCCCCATAACCCAAAGATGAAGATTTCCCAACTCTGAAGGACGGAGCTCAACAAAATCCAAGGCTAAGGTCCTCCTCACCCCAAGGACCTGGATTCTACAAACTCCAAGGACGGCAGTTCCCCAACTATAAAATGCCTAAAACCCACATCTGTGAGCCCTCCCAACCTGGAGGGCAGAGATCCCTCAAACTTCCAGGATGGAGCCCCTCTCCAAGATGTGAATGGAGACTTTCCAAGGAGAGATAATCTCTATCTACAAGGCCGAAAATCCCTCCAAATGCCAAGGAGAGACCCTTCCTGAGTCAGAAGGAGGGAAATCACCCCCGGGACCTTGCTGCCAGCAGCTGCAGCCACTCTGTACCAGACAAGACTTGCAGACATCATCCCTGGTTAGACACATCTCACCCCTCCACTGCCATGGAGACACCAAACGAGCCACCATTCCACACTGTGGGGCAGGAAAGCCCCATACAAGCAAAGCAGCCGGTGCTGAGGGGCCTCACCACGTCATCTGCCTTCAGGTGGATGGCGAAGCCAAGGGGAATTTGCAGGACATCTGGAATGTATTCATTTTATGGCATGTTTCATATCACGGACAGGTACTTTGAAGCAGCAAGCAGTAGCAGGGCGGCACGTCCCCCTGGGTGGGCTGCGGTTTGCGCTTTCAGCGTGACAAAGGGGCTGGGGACACAGAGCTGACGTTTTCCAAACACAGCTTTGTGCCTCTGGGGACAAATCCAGCAACAACTTTAAAACCAAAAGGAAAAATAAAGGACAGGAGGGGGAAAAAAAAAAGAAAAAAAAAAACACACAAAAAAACCCCATCCTCCAAGTATTTAAGTGATGTTGATCCCCACATCAGGCCATTAACAGTCCCATCACAAACTGTAAATGACTCAGATAAATTAAACGGCTTAGCAGCTGCGACAGAACACCCTTCTGAAGATTCATTTGTTTCATGGAAAAGAAATTAGTCAGGAATTTAAAATCTTTCCAGCAGCTTGACACCCTGCTAAAGCCCACATGCTGGTGCGTGCAGCCCCTGAAGGAAAAGTCCTCTGCTATCATCCCAAATCTGGAAAGCTGGAAACGACCATCCCAAAGCTGGGGATGAGCATCCCCGAGCAGGAGACAAAGACATGTGCCTGTTAGCATGCTGCTTATGAAGCTGCACCTCTCCCATTGGCCAACAGCACATGTGTTAAGAGACTCAAGCAATGAACTGTCCTTAAAACAGTAAGATTCGGCTCAAACATCTGCGATGGAGAGGGAAACCCAGCAGCAGAGAACAGCAGTGACCAAGCTGCAACAAAGAAATGGGGGTGGTGAAGTGCAAGAAGTGGGTTTATCTCCTGGGAGCACAGAGCTGCAGTGACTGACTTGCCCCCGGGGCAGTGAGCTGCAGTGATTCACCCCCCTGTGCAGCACACTGCATCGATTTCCCCAATCCCAAGCAGAACCACAGACCTCAAACCTCTCCAACAGCCCCAGACAAGGAAACACGGGGGCCAAGCCGTGCTTGCCAGCCTGCAAGCTGAATGCCCTTTCTCCCATGTCAACACACGAAAATAATGTGTTAAACCACTTCTAAGAGCTCGCAGCATTCAGAGGCCTCCACAGCTCCCACTGCTGTCACCCTCCATCCCCGTCCCTTTTCACTCATGCAAGATTGAGGTTTTTCGCCTTCAGCCACATTCATACTTTATTGCACAGGCAGCACCATCTCTAAACTCCTTTTAGTTGAAGTTCAGAGCTATAAAAGATGCAAAATGCTCCTAAATTATTCACAGAGAGTTTCAGTAGGAGGTGGTAACAGCAGCACCGTGGGAAAAAACGAAGGATTTGGGGATGGAGCCACAACCCTGAGTTGTCTCCTTTTGGGTGGCAACCTCTTCTTGTAGTTGCCGAGGGAAGGAAGTGGAGGAAATGATAAAATAAAGGAGTGTGAGGAATTCAAGGAGCGCCCATTTTTCAGATCTCACACACCTGGACTGTTTGGATGTTACTTCTGCCCAAAAATAGGAGGTATTTCTTTTTTTTCCTTTCCACTGCGAAGCATTGTACAGTGTGAGCTGTTTGCTGCTCTGGGAGGCTGGGAGACCTGCAGCATTCCAGGCCCTCAGAACCACTGGGCTGTATTTGCCCTTTGGCGATGCTGAAACCTTCTCAAACTATACAAGACTGGAAGAAAAAAAATTAAAACATGGCACAGGAGGAGAAAATGCAAACCATGAAATCCCATCTTGGCAAGGAGGGATACAAGCAAACAAAAAAACAGGGAAAATTTAATAAGAAAGTCGGAAGCGACTTTGCACTTCAAATACACCCAGCTTTCAAAGAAGGAAAGCTGTGACAGCCTTTTCCTTCCCTGCTCTCTGCCTTCTGCTCCACTCGGTTCAGCATTCGGTTGCTCCTGGGATGGGATCCCACTCAGCCTTCAGCTCCGGCTGTGGGCAAACCCCAACAACCCCACACACAAAACCACAAAAGTAGGGCACCAAGCCCTGCAAGATCCAAACTCAGCTTGATGCTCACTAATTACCCTGTAATAGTATTTATATGCTGCCGGCACGCTCGGAAATGCAGCTCCTAATAACCGAGTTCTGCATCAATATTAATGCCCTGGCTTGACTCTCAACATTCAGGGAATGGTGGGAGACAAAGAAACATCACAGCGAAGTGAAGGGGGAGATGAAAAAATATATGTCTTTTTGTGTTTAGCAGGAAGGGAGTGCTTGAGATCAAATGATGGGATCCCCGTGGGTGAGGATCAGCTGTGAAAGCAAATATAAATTGTGCGTTCCCAACAATCTTCCCGTGGCAGAAATTTCCTGCCATCCGTAATCCCCCAAATTCAGCTCCCCATAGGCAGGAGCGGGCTGGGAAAACACCTCTTTCCTTGTTATGGGAATGAATTTCTGAAGTTTGGGGCTGATCAGCATTCCACAGCCTGAGTTGCTCCGAGACAAGCAACAGCAAATGCAAAATTCCGGTCTGGGGTTGGCTCAGCTCAAACAACCAAACCCTTCCTTCCGGGAAGCACCCCTTTTCAGTGACACTTCAATTCATAAGAGAAGGACATCCCAGCATTTCCCAAACGCACACAGACACACTTCACCATTTGCAGAAGTGCGGGGGACACAGCGCAAGTTCCAAATGTGCCCCGGCGCACTCTGTAATTCCATTTAATTCTTTTTTCTTAATAATTTCCATGCAGAGACACTCGGCACACTGGGAGCATTTAGGCAGAGTTTAAATGGAGTTAATAAACTATTAATAGCCCGCAGTAAGCTGTGATAGATCGGAGCCGCATGTGCTGCGTGTGCCCAGCGGAAGGTGTGACTGCTGCTGTCTGCAGTCAGCGCACAGCACAACAAATCACACGAATCTGCCACAGAAAATCCAGCTGGGAAATCCCATGTCTGTGGGGGCAGGATGCACACGGCCAGGATTTCTTCCACCAGAGGAACGGGGCGATGGAGCGAGGTGCTGACGAGGCGTCTCCCTGCAGAGCGGTTGGTGCGTTAACCCGCGCCTCGACCCTCTCATGGGTGCTGATTCGCCTTTCTTAGTTATCAGCATTCCACGCTTGCTGTGTGGATGCCATAGAGTTCACCTTTAGCAGAGCAGCGTGCCAGGAACTCCATGTCAGGACGTTCCCAGCTCATCATCCTTCTGCGCTTTCATTTCCACGCAGGTTGAGAATCGCCCTATTTTTAGGCAATTCCAATCGAGCAAAAGGCAAATGGCTGAATGCTCCTGAGGATGGATGCTCTGCTTCCCACATGCCTTGAGGAACAAAGCACGGTTATGAACAACTACTGGACATGGATTTATGGGCACACTTTTTAAATAACAGCTATTAATACTGCGCTGATCCTTCAGAGCAGAGCTGATCCTGTGTCCACGGCTGCGCTAAGAGGAAGCGTGACTCAAACCAACTGCCCAAAGACTGCCATAAAAGTCAAATACTGCTATAAAGTGACTTCAGATATTAAAAGAAATCCCCCCAAAGAGACTATTTGTCACCTCATTTGGCAATTTTGGCTGGAAACAGCACTCTGCACTTGTAGCCTTGGCCATCAATTCTGGTCGAACTCAAGATCTTTTTCAAAAGAGCCACTGAGGGACCCAACGGAAACAGCAATTTTTCCTACAGAAACAGAAATTTTCCCAAAGCTGAAATCTTCTCTCTGCTCAGTATTTCCTTGTTCTAATTTGTGGAAAGAAGTAGGGATGTCTATTTTTGTGGATTTTTTTTCTTTCATTGGAAGAAGAGCTGTCTGTGAGAAGGGCTCAGAGGGCAGAAATGAGACTTTCTGGGGAAAGTCTTTCCCTGAGACTTCCAATGGATTCCCATTCAAGAGACACTGAGCAGCAGCATCCCAAAAGCAGCCCCCCAGAAGTGTTTTTCCATGTTTCTTTGTTGATGTGGTGGAAGAAGAACCGAGAAGAAGCAAAACTCTGGTCCAATTTTTCCTGTGGCGAATGTGTGGTGCTCATCATTTTTAGAGGCATCCAGAAATGCTGCTTCTCCAACATCACTACATCAGCCCATAAGATGGGCCACTCCTATCACTTCCAGCACTGAAGGAAGCACTTCTTCCCAATCACCAGGGAAAAGCCTCAAGCCTCCAAGACATAAAATGCCTGCAGGACTTCAAGTGGCCATTTTTACCCAACTCTCTGGATGCAACTGCCCCAAACAGGGATTTGCCAAAACAAAACACCAACAGCCCAACCCCTGCTGAATCGGAAAGACGGCCAATTAATTAACTGCCAACTGGCAGAAGCCAGCCTGAAGTCATTGCACTTTCTGTCTGGCCATCCACGCTGGACACGGCTTTTTTTATCGGTGTTTGTCCCCATTTTCCTTACATTGAGATGGGAACCGCAGGCACTCGGATGAATAAGAGCAGTAACCATTTGAGGCTCACTGTAGCTTTTTGCTCTCTGTTGAAATACTATTGGCCTACGTCCTACACAGCTGCTCCCAGCTGAATGGATGCAGCCCACCTCCAACGCCAGCGGGCGATGGGATTTGGCCACCAACCAACTTGGGAAAAAATACAACTGTAATTTCGTTGGTTGTTTTCTCTTTCTTTCTTTCTTTTTTTCTGTTTTTTGGTTTTTTTTCCTCAGTTGATTTATTTGGACTTTTTTTTTTTTTTCACTTGGAGGAACATGTCCTGATATATATCCAATATTGCAGTTCTACAGAAAAGAGAAAAAAACCTCTCTGCTGTCTTTTGCCTGCCAAAGGCTGCAAGTCAAGAGATGCCACCATGGGATGTCAAAAGCAGAGCAATCTCCTCCAGGGGAGAAAGGCAAAATCTCACGTCAACATTGCAAATTTCAAAGGCCTCCAATGAATACGGTCCAGTGATGCTCTCTGATTCTCTCCGACGTCTCACCAGCTTTGAGCAAGGAAAGCTCATTTTTGTGCTTTTCTGGGGTCTCCAAAATGGCAAACGGGGATTCTAGGATTATTTAATACCAAGCCTAGGATGAAACAGTGCATTTTTTGCCCATCTGGTCTCCTCTGAAGGAAGAGAACCAATGGCAAGGAATGGCCCTTTCTCCAAACCGTTCGTTCAGGACAGAGAAAAATACAAAGTTTTAAAATGCCTCGATGAAATTTAATTTTTGTTTGAATCAACAGCTTCACTCTGTGCCATTTTAATGCTATTTTAAGTTGAAATGTCAATTTGAAACTAACATTTAAAAATGTCAAAACATTTCAAGTCTGCAGACAGAGCTGATAGCTTTTGCTTCCATGTGTCCAAACAGAAATCGCTTTTGGAATTTTACCCTGAAAAAATGAAAAATCAATATTTTGACTACTTGGAATGAAAACAAAGTTAAAACATAGTATTTCCTGCAGGATGCAAACAATATTTTCTGACAAGCTGTAATCACCAAAACCTAATCTGAACCAAATGTTTGCTACCAAGGGCTGCTACAGATACGCGAGAAGAGACACGAAATGGGGATTTTGTTATCGCTGTCTGTCTGAATCCTTTCTTCCAGGCCACTTCCACGTTTCCTCGGCCCCTCTCTCCTATTACATCCCAACAGGCTCCAGCAAGGTCAGGCGCGGGAAGCCCTTCCTACCAGCCAGGCTGTTTCCAACACCCTGCTTTTTGTTATAAGGACTTACTGTGGGATAACCTGGAAAAAGGACACTGCGTTTCCTGCCATGGAATCAGCGTTTGATTCCTGAGGGATCTGCAGCGCTCACATCAGCACCGGTTTGGGGGACGAGGGGAGAACGCACCCAGAGCTGCAGGGAGCGATCCTGCGTCAAATCCCACATAAAAGCCACTTGGCAGTGATCTCACCTTTTAAATTCCTGCCTTGGAAATGTGTTGCCAGAAAAAAAAAAAAAAAGAAAATAAGGCAAAGAAAAGCAACCTGTGCTGGTTGTCTGAGTAAAAATCAGGTTTACTAATTTTTCCCACCCCCTGCAAAACCATGGAGGTGCACCAAGGGGCAAAAGCCGCCACTTTGGGGAGTTTGGGGCTGCAGAGGAATCTGCTCGGCCTGAAGATCGCGGTCCCGGCCGCCTCCACCACTTGACGGCTCCGTCCCCAGATTTCTTTCCTCGCGTTTCCCTCCGTGGCGCTGAGCCCCGCGTGGGGAATAGCGCAATTATCTCGTCTCGCCACATTTTTCCAGCCCTGCCTGAGGTTTAATTAAAGCCAAGCGCAAAAACACAGAGGAGAAAGCGCTTCGTGTTGATATCACCCCGCCACATGCAGGGGAAAAAAAGAAAAAAGAAAAAAAAGGGGGAAATAAAACCTTTATCGCAGACTTTTTAATTTGTTGAACCTCCCAGCTTGGTTGGATACTGCTCCTTTATCGTATTTCCCTTAAAGAAGCGCATACAATATATTTACAAGGGTGTGCATGAGCACATGGGTGCATAAGCATATATCTACACACGCATACCGTGACACATACGCTCCCTCCATATATAAAAATATATATTTAAACGTTCCCTAATCCCCTGTAATCTCCTTGAATTACACCTAAAACGCCCTCCATGCAGGTGACCTTTCCACAAAAGGCTGTTTCTATGCCAACAGCATTGTTTGATTCAGTCAAGAGAAAAATACGGCACAAAACCGCCTTTAATTATCTTAACTCGACGGCGCAGACTGCGTGCTGGAAACATCCCGTCTGGGGGAAAAAATGTCAACACGAAATATTAATTAATATCCAGAGGGTTGGAGGGTTTGCACAGGGTGCGGCCCCTCGTCCACCGACTGCATGGCTGGGCTGCAAAATTTTGCTCCAATTCTCCGTATTGCTTTTGGGTGAGACTCCCATCGCGGTGTCATTTTTGAGCCAAATCCTGTGGTCTCACCCTCCTGTCCCCTCTCCCATCGCACCCGAACTACGGACATCGGTTCCTTCAGAAGCAGCCACACAACTCCGGCGCACAGAAGTCTGAAAGTGACCAATTCATGGCGAGGGGGCCTGGGGGTCCCCAGCTCCCGCTGCTCCCCCAGCACAGAGCGCTCAGCGGCCCCCAGCTGCGCCTTTCCATCACACAGCCCCTCTCACTCTGCTCCTCCGGCGCTCTCCCACCCGACCCCAACGCCAGCACTGCCGCCTCCCGCTGCCCAGCGCGGCGACGCGGCGCAAATTCCTGCGCTTTATTTATTTGTTCTGACTCGACCCCGACACCTCGGCGGCTCTCAGAGGAGCGCTGCTCCCCGACGGTGCGGAGGATAAAAATACGGGTTGCCATGGGAACGTAAACTCTGGAGTTCGAAAATATCGGAATTAACCTCGCGCTCATTTGGGTCCCGAAGGTGGGGTTTCACACCGGTGGGCTGGGGGGGCTTGGGGAAACGGAGGCCCCAATTCACCCAGCAGCCGACGGCCCCTTTTCTCTCGCAGATGTTTTCCCACTGCTGCATGTTCCCATTTTGGGTTTCAGAAAAAATTTTAGAAAATGAAAAATAAGGAAATCGCTTTCCTCTCATCTGTCAAAATTAAGGCTTTTTTTGCCAGAAAATGCACCACGATCGCTTAATAGCAGCTAAATTACAGCAATGAGGCTTCAGCACCGGCGACGCTCGGCGAGTTCTGCCCAAACCTGCAGTGCCGGTGGCTCCGAGCGGCTCGGCCGCGCCGCTGCTGGGGCACAAAAGCAATTCTGGGGGTGGGCAACTGCAAAGGAAAGCAAACAATTTTTGGCTTCATAATAAGGCGATAAATTTGGTGTCAGCAGCCAAAGGATAGGCAGCGGGTCACAGCAAAAGCTGAACAGCAATAAAGGGATTATGAATTAAAAGGGGGCATAGTTAATCCTCTGTGCAAAGAAAGATCCCCATCATTAAACCTGAGTTTCCAAAGACAAAACAGAAGAGGGAATTCATTCCTCTTTGCAGAAAAAACACGGAGTTACTGGAACTAATTTGTTGCCGACTACAATAAACTGACTCCATTCCGACACGTGAGGGACGCTGCAAGTTTTGCAACGCAGTGCAGTGCATTTGCAGGCTTTACAAGGCGATGCACTGCACTTGCTGTCTTTGCAATGCAATGCAATGTGCACAAAGGTTTTGCAATGCGATGCCCTTGCAGGATTTTGAAACTCTGCAAAGCATTTTTGCAAATCTCCACTGCATGCACGTTTGGACTTTTGCCACTTGGCAATGCAAAGCCCGTTTGCTCTTTCATAAAAATTATTTTTACTTCGGAACTTTGCAGTGCAAGGTCCGTTTGCATTTTATTTTATTTTTTTGCAACTTTGCCGCCTCTGTCACAAAGCTCCACGTGACAGCAGAGCTGGCTGGCTGCACAACTACTGACACTATTTAAATGTATGTATATATATACACATATATAATTTTTGCAGCTCCGTAGTGCACAAAAAGGATGATTTTCCCCCAGAAATTTGCCATGGGGAAAGGAGGCCTGCTTGCAAGCAAAGAAAGAAACCTAATAAAGTAGAATAGTTGGAGCAGTTTGGTGAAAGCAGCCCCTGCTGAACTTGGCGGCTCCACAATCCCCCCCAGAGGGGCTCAGCCCTGCCCCCGGCATGCATAAGTAACCCCAAAACCTTCCCTGCAGGGGGCAGAAACCACCCAAACACGGCAAAGCTGCTGGAGGATGCTGAGAACATGATGTGGTGGACTTTTTCCCCCAAAAAACCTCTGAAAAAGCTGTTTTCTGTATAGCAGAGGGATGGAAAGTGCTGCATCTGGAGCCCAACTGAGCAAGTGGATGGCACCTCACGATGGGTCCATATGATTGCAGGGCTGCAGACCAAACACAGAGTCTGAGTGGGGCAGAACGGGGGGGCGAGGGCACAGCATCACCCAGTGCCCACAGTTACTTCTATATACAGCATACATGTGAAAATTGTTCATATATGAATGCATTATAATGTGTCACAACAAAATTATGCATTTGCATGTATGTGCGTATATGTGTAATATTTCCACATATTTATTTATATGCATGTATTATATGTAAGTTTTTACGGGTGTGCATTATTACTATATGTACATGTTTACATATGTGAGCTTCATTCCTTGCAGCAAATATTTATTATAATGTATAATAATGCACTTTAAATATGGGAATGCAGAAAGCAGATCTGAGGTGAATGTGATCCCAAGAAGGCCCAGAGAGGGATGAAAGGGCAATAGGGCCACAACACAAACGCACTGAGCTCTGCAGTGTTTGCTCCTTGTTACAAAAGGACGATGCTGGTGCCAGATTGCAGCCCTGAGAACCCTTCCAAGCCATCCCCCTGGCCATACACCATCCTTTTTTTCCCCCAGAGTCCTTCACTGCCTCATACAGAGGGAGATGCTGCATTTAGGACACAAAGCGATGGCCACAAATTGTGCCAGAGGAGGCTCAGGCTGGGTACCAGGAATCTCTCCTTTCCCAAAGCGCGGTGCCGCACTGCACAGCTGCACAGGGGGTGCTGGGTCGCCGTCCCATGGCTCCACAACAGGAACTGTGCGGGATGTGGGCAGTGGGACGGTGGGGTGGGCTGGGGGTGGACTGGGGATCTGAGAGGTCTTGGGGATCTCATGAAGGTCCAGCCTCAATTGTTCTGTGATTCTGTGAGACCGCAAAGGCTTTCAGAGCTCCAAAATCACTCAGCCCCAAAATGGACGCTGCTGGGTGGGACAGTGGCCGAACGCACCGCTCTCCTGCTGGGGGGGAGGCAGAGGAGCAGAGGTGTGGAGCACCGCTCCACCATTGCCAGCCAGCCCTGTTTGTTAGACCTCCGCTAATGAAAACAAGCCAATAAAAGGCACGTCGAAAATATATTCATTAGGATTTATAATGCTCATTAAAACTGGCTGTGTACAAAAGCATGACTTCGCTGCAGAGAAGTAGGGGAAAAATGCAAATTCTTCGGCATGAAAAGAGGATATTTCCCTAATCGCCCCAATCAAACGCCGCGCAATTATCTGCGGCCAACCCGACGGGTTAAAATTACACTGCTCATCTCCGGACACAGTGAGGAGCCGAAAAGTGTTTCATTTTAATAAAAATGGAATCTGGACCCTGCAGAAACCAGCGCCACTAATGACGTGTTTACACAGAAAAAGACAATTTCTATTTAATGGTGATTACCAGCGAGAACAAATTAAACTTCCTGGAGTATATGGGTTAGAGATAATGGCAAGAAAAGAAAGTTATGGAGTGCGTTTGTGTGTAAATTGGGTGTGCGCACGGGGGTGCAGCTGCACGTGGCTCTCTCTGGGGATGCACCTCCCACCTCTCCGTGCTGCTGCATGCAGCTTTGCATGCACAAAGAGAAACGTTTTTCCACCACTATGCATGCACAAATGTTTGCATGGATACTTCTGGAAATCTGGAGTGGGAAATACAGAGCAGAGTGCTCGCTCTGTAGCTTGCTGCAGGAGTTGGATTATTTTAATTTGACTTGTTGCATCTCACTGAGAAACTGTGCAAAAGTTGCAAAATGCACCTCTCCCCACTTGGCAGCTCAACTGCAAAACCTCCTGGCTTGTTTTACTGCTGATTTTTTTCAGAATATAACCCCAAAAGACAAACCTTGCCTTGGTTCATGCCTCACAAACTCAATTTTTGTGTTCCTTTGTGCCAAGCAAAGGGACCTGCGCAGACACATCCCAGGAACAGCGCTCTGCCGTCGGCTTTCATGTCTGACTGCTGGATGGGAGCAGAACCAGCCCAGGTGTGAGCCCTGGCCCAGGAATTTCTGCTCGGAGGCACAGAACGAGGCAGAGTCTGGGAAGGTTTAATAAGGGCAAAATTAAAATTGTAACCAGAGCAGAATGCAGAAAGTGGTACAGGAGGGCTGCAGAAAGTCCTGGCAAAGGGCTGCACAGGTGGGGCACGGGGAGCAATGTGCAGAAAGGCAGCAGTTTCCGTGCATGCAGCAGGCTTGCTGCAAGCTCCAAACACTGCAGGAAAGGTGAGGGCTACATGCCCCAGAGAAAACAAGAGCAGCTCTGCATTGTGTAGCATGTGCTGCAAATGCACTAATCAATGCATCGATTCAATGCATCTGGACTAAGCTGTCTCAGTCATTGCAAATGCTGCAGCTCTGAGGATGAGCTGTGCTTCTCACCCTGGGTTTTTGTAAAATGAGACCAAGGCAGCTGGCCTCGTGTCTGCCAGGACAGGGTCAGAAAACTGTTGGATAAATGCCATAGCAATGCAGGAAGCACATGGTTTGTGCAGCAGCTGCATGCACACTGCAGGCATGGATGCACTGTGCGAGCTGAGCTGGGAATTATCTTTACCTTAGATGAAGGATGCTGGCAGAGATTAGGTAGGGATGTTGGCCAGGATCAAATGGATGCTGGGCAGGACCACCTCAAGGCTGTGGGTGCTGTTATCAGAAGGAAGCTACCAGCTACATCCAAACCCAAGGTACTCATTGATATTGGCATCAAACCTAAGATGTCCATTAATATTGGTATCAAACCCAAGATGCTCACTGAAGTCAAAGCAAGGACGCTGGCTAGAGCCAATCCATTTAACAGCAAACTGAAAACAATGGCTGTACTGGCCACAAAGAGCCAACAACTGCCCCAAGGAGGAGGGCCAGAACAGAGCCAAAGGTACTGGCTGCCACCAGTGCCAGGATTCAAGGTGGGCTGGAAGCACAGAGGACAGAGTTGACCTAAGGCAGAGGCTGCAGTAATTCATTACCAGAAAACACAGAGATACTTTTTGGCACACTTCGTATCCAAACCCCCAGCACAGAGCAGCCCTGCACTATTCCCGCTTTTTTTCCCCAGAATGTTTTTCTCTACAGGGATATTCACTCTTGCTGAGGGCTGTTTTGCCTCATTCAAAGGCTGCCAGCAATCCAACATCAACCAAATCTAGGGAGATCTGTCCCAAAAACAAACCATCTTCAGTGGGCGCTGAGCATCCCTGGCTGCGAGGAAGGCCATGCCATCTCACCTCCAGATGTTCTATAATTGGGGATCTCAGCTCTTTATGCCACCTTTGGGCTTTCATAATTAAGAATTTCAGCTCTTCCAGCCATGCAGAACTGCTGCTCCTGGCACCCATCTGAAATAACATCTCCTCCTTCACCTGGTAGCGGTGTTCCCAGGAAAGAAAAATCCATACAAAGGCATTCCCAGAGCTGAGCTGCCAGCAGCCATTCCTCTGCACAGTGCAGAAAAGCGATGTAGAAGTGACAAAAGTAATGTTTGCCTTTAGGGCATTTCCATCCCCGTTTTCCAAAGCCAGAACTGCAGATTTATGGCATTCCTCTGACAGCCACTCCCAGCAATCCTCATTTTTTGACACTTTCTGCTCAGTTCTTATTCATGCACTTCAAGATGCTCCAGTTGCTGTTTATCAAAGATTGCATCCCTACAAAATAACATTTTTAAGGAAAAATCCCACGTTGCACACTGCAGTGGAAATGAGGGCTTGAAGGTCGCTCCAGACTTCTATTTTAAGTAAACTTGCAGCTGTTTAACAGCACTTTGTCTCCATCCATCTCCTGGCATTCCGTGGGTCGCGGCGCTGGGCTGGGAGCATCGTGGGGACGTGGCACAGACGACTGAGCTCACAGTGCTCCAATCATTGGGCAGACAGATGCAGGCACAACCGCAAGTCTTTATTCACATGGCAAAAAAAACCACTTTTTTTTCTGTCTTCTATCAAACTTTCATGCTCTTCTCCGATTCCTCCCTGGTCACCACATTTTTGTTGGGTTTTTGGCTTTTTCCACTCTAAAACAGCAGTAGTTCCACTCTTTCTATGGCTGCTATGCCCTCAACAACTCCCTTCACCCCCAGGTTTCCGTGTTTCCCCTGCTGGGGATCCTCTTGCAGGCTGCTTCCAAAAACAGACATTTTTGCAGCTGCAATACTCACGAATGGTGATTCCAAAGTGCTTCTCCCCACATTCAGACCTCCATTCGCACACATCATTTTCTAGGTGGTCCCACTGTGCCCAACACAATACGTTCCCCTGCAGTTTCTGATTCTGTTCCAGTGAAGCCCCCTTTTGATGCTCATGATGCTCGTGTTGGAGCAGTCCTGAACCACTTGCTGGATCAGGATCTGAATAAATACTGCAGAAAACCCTTTAAAATTGAGAGGACACCCTCTAATTTTAAGCCCTGCTTCTTAGCCTTCCAACATAGCAAATAGTGAAGTCCTCCCCACAAGCCAGGTCTAAACAGAAAACAGAAAATAGGGGGGAAAAGGAAAAACAAAAACAAAAAGAAAAAAAAAGCACTTTTCTAAACAAGAATGATATCCAATTCTGGCTCAAAAATAATACCTAGCGAGCCTTGAAGTTCTGATGGAAATGCAAAAAGCTTTGCAGCCGGCCTTGGCTGCTCTGCAGATGCAACATTTTAAGAGAATAGCGCATTTTGCAGCAATAATTATTGTAATTTTAGGCAAGGAGGACTCAGCTGCAACACAGGGAACTCCTCCAGTGCTGCTTTGTGCAGCCGAGGCATCTCCCATCAGATGGCAGCGGGGAAAAAAGGGAAAAAAGGTGGATTTTGTGAGGCAGATAGAGCTTAGAGAAAGGAAATCAAAATAAAATGAAGTGAGAAAGTGAAAAGTGGCAGCTTGGAGAAAGGGAAAGCTGCACGCCTGGATGGAGACACAAACACAACGTTCATGGTGCAGAAAGGGAGCAAATGCACCCAAACGCACCCAGGCTTCTGCAAGCAGTGCTTCTCGGTGCTGAGAACGGCCCGGCGCTTCCCTGGCCTCACAGTGCCTTTCTCCCCCACAGTCAGCACTTCCCCAACAGGACGCCCCACTTCTCCCATAGGATTCCCTTCAACCAAAAGCAAAAACTCCCCAAATGCTTCTTCTGTTGGGAAAGTTGTTCCCGATAAAATAAAAGAATCTGTTTAAATCTCTTCTTTTCTTCTTTTTTTTTTTTTTCTTTCCTTTTTCCTTCCACGCCAGCCCCACAGAGCTGGAGCTGAGAATACATTAGCCTTTAATGAAGTGAAACCCTCATCTTGCCGGAGACACCTCATTTAGCGCAATTGTTTCGGAGCCATTACAGAAAGACAATTACAAGGAAGCGGCGAGAGTAATTGGAAATGCTGGCAGGAGTTGGGCGAAATGATAATAAATAAAAATATTCACCCTAATAAGCTTTCCAGGAGGGGGTGGGCTGGAGAAAATCAACATAATTAGAACTGAACCTCGGCGAGGAAAAACAGACAGCGGGGTGGCAAGCGCTGAGCACAGGGAAGGAGAGGAACAGTGAAGGAAACTTTGGGTTCTGCCCCAAAATGTGGCACTGACCCATCAGGAAGTTTTTTTTGCCGGTGCCTGGAGCTGGTGGAAGACGCTCAGGAGATGCATTTTTGGCACTTAAGTTGGGGAAAAACGTCTAAAAAGCAGGTTTTTTTCTGGCAGGGGGATGTGCAACGCGGATGTGAGGTGTTGGGTTGCGCCCAAGCGAATTTTGCATCTTTGTGCACTAATGCTGCAACGAGGCAGCAGCGCCCACATATTCCTTTAATTGTTCTCGGAAGCAAAAAAAAGAAAACGCTTGGAAATAGCAACGGCAGCAGCGGCAGTCCCAGCTCCAGCCTGGCCCACAGCCAAGGAACACGGTGCTCAGAGCAGCCCTGACGCACAGCATGCGGCCACTCGGGGATTCCTCGAGACTGGGGCTGAGAACAGCCCGAGGGAGAGGAAAAAGCACAAAAATGGGTCCAACCCCAAAGCACGAGTGGGGTTCACACGTGTGACGTGCCAGCGATGGCCAGCACTCTGCGTACCATCCACAGCTCTGAGGCACAGAGGGGCACAGGGTCGGCTCTGCACTGGGACAGGAGCCCCAGGGGTGGGGTGGGTGGGGAGGAGGTGGATGGGTGGCGAGGTGGCGAATCGCCCTCCTTGGAACTACTCAGAAGCCAACTGGACCTGAACCTCTGCTGGAATTGTTCCCACCTCAGCCGCTCTGTGGGATCTGCAGGACTCTGAGCCTTGCAAACAGGTTTGCAGCTCATCCAGCAACCTTCCTCCCTGCCCCTAAGTGCGGTGACTGGCCCCAGAAGCAGCTCTGGCAGCTGCCTGTTGCAAGGAGGGGCAACTGCTGGGTGCCTGCTGTGGGATTTCCCTTCACATTGTAAAGGCTGCTCAGCACAAACTTCCCAAGCACTGTAACTTTTTCTCAACTCAAAAGGATCCACTCAGCTGAAAAAAAATCTCAGAAACACGGCCTCAAAAACATATCTTTTGGGGGAAACAAACAAACCTTCTGAAATACTCTGGTCGGGTTTTCTCCTTCACATCCCAATTTCAGAGGGCAAAGCAGAACCCCGCTCCACATGTGCAACGTTTTACAACTCTGGATGAAGTACTGATAGAAAATGGCACGCTTGTTCTCTTGCAATCCCACCTGCCCAACTCAGTGGATGCTGGGCGCATCCCAAGCCCTGGGATGCCCCCAAATCTCTGCTCCAGCACTTCCGGGCAGTGCCACCTTCCCGAGTTGATTTTGGTGCACGAAACCTAAATTCCCAAACCAACCTTCCCCATGGGCAGCAGGGACGCACACAGCCACAGCAACTTTTATTTAAAAACCACACACGTTTTTCCCTTTAGCTCTATTGCCATCTCAAATCAGTTAAGATCATTATCACAGAAAGAGATCGGAGATAAAACATTTTTATTTTCTTTTCTCCTCACTTATGGTCGGGTTTCCAGCCACGCACCCCCATCCCACCCCCAGCTCCGTGGAAGTCAACCCGTGCAGAGAGTTAATGTTTCGTTAATATATACAAGTACACACGGTGTTTTTTTTCTCTCCATTTTCCATATTTCTCCTCGGTCGCCAATTATTTGCCTCTCAGAAGGGTTATCACCATTCCCCAAGTGCTCCCTGTAACTTTTTTAGTGTTACTGCCTCCGATGAGCCGCAGACAGTGTTTATGCTGCAACGCCGCATTATTAGATATTATTAAATACCCAGCAAGGCTGCATGCAGAATGCTCGGGTCTGCAGGATGCCTCCATGGCACGACAGGGTGAGGGGGTTTCAGCACAGGCAGTTACTGGGTGATGGGGCCACGCACCAGTGAATTCCTCACAAGTTTCATGAAAATGGCCACCACTGGGACAGGTGGGGCAAAGCTCGCAACGGGGAGAGAAGAGGCTTTTCGTTACACAGATGGTGAAGGGGGAAGAGACAAATATTCGTGGTGCATGTGGGGGGCACGCTTGGGAAGGCGCACGGAGCATGACGTGCACGGGAGTCTGCATGGAGCGTACTCAGCAACGTGCAGGGGAATGTGTGTAGGAATGTGCTCGGAGCGTGCATCGGGTGTGCATGGAGTACGTGTGGGGGTGAGCACAGAAAGTGCGTGAAGCACGCACAGAAATGTGCGCAGAGCACCCTGGGTGTGCATGAATTATGCACGGGAGCTGTGAGCACGCCTGGGAGCTTGGATGGGGACTCGAGGCACGCAAGGGAGTGTGCAAAGAAGCTGGGAGTGTGCAAGGGAGTGTGCGTGGGGACGCAGAAGAAGCATACAGTAAAAGAGCGTGCGGATGGGAGCGTGCATAGCAGCACACGACGAGCAGCAGATCGTGCACGGCAGCACGCAGCCCAGCAGCGCGCAGGGAGCGTGCCCAGGAGACCCTCCAAGCACACAACTGCAGCCAGAAAGGCACAGACCGAAGGAGAAACGTGTGAAACTCGTGGAAGAAAAACAGAAAGTTGTTTTGCAGGAAGATTTTTTCTTAAAAGGCGAAAAAAAAAAGAAGTAGCAGCGTTGCCATTTTTGAATGCTGTAATGGGACAGAGGCAGAGCAATGAATACCCTGAGGTAACAGAGGTTATTCTTCTCCATTGGAGCCCCAGCAAAAGGAACTGCGATTTTCCTGGGCTGTCTCTCTGGAAAATGATTTAGCTGAGTGACAGTGCAAGGTAATGAGTGTTACTTAATTGGGTCACCATTAACATAAATGCAGCGAGTGCCAAGGAGTTAATGGTGATTAACCAGGTGCTAAACGGGTGCCACATGAAAAGCTCTGAGGTTTTCCTGCAAGATGTCCCCAAAACTGCAATGCAATGGAACTCTGTTCCCATTCGGCCTTGAAAATGCTGCCGAAGGCCCCAACACCCAAAGCCCCCCTGCACCATTTCAGGGCTGTCTCACCGCTCTGGGGACCCAAAGCCCTGCTCCAAGTTTTGCAGCCCATCAGCCCCCACACATGCTTTGCAGTAGAGGCAGAGCCCAGGGCACAGCCAGCAGCACCCTGCACAGCACAGCGCCTCGCCAGGGCCGCAGCAGATAATTAATTTGCAAACAGTGTTTGGCTCCTGCAATCCCCGTGTTTTCTTTGGTAGCGGAGTGGAAAGGTTTATTTAGCCGGCAGCGGATCCACAAACATTCCCCTATCCTGCAGGGAGAGCCATGCCGACCGAAAGGAGATTTAATTAGCAAAATCTCGTTAGGCAAACGAAATTATCCGTAAGACAATACTCCTCTGGACAGGGGGTATGATTAAACAAAGCCATTAATTGAGAAAGGAACTCCAGCAGCTCCATCGCTGCCGTTTGCCTCTTTGAGGTGGGGATGGGGTCGGGGTGATGGTGGGGTCCCCCCTGGGCACCAAATGCTCAGTGGGGATGCGACCTTCTGCATCCTCTGCTGCTCACCCTGAGGGCTGCTCTGCAGAATGCAAACCGCACTCTTCCACCTCTCTAGGTGGTGAGCACCAACCCAATGCCATTTTATGCCTTTATTGCACACACACACACACACAAAAAGCATATGTAGGAGCCACATTTCCACTCACGAGGCTGTTTCTGGCTATTTTTAGAATAGTTTGGAAATATTTCGTGTAATTGCTTGTAGAGATTTCACCAGGAAGGTTCACTTGGCACAAGGGGAGGTGATGGCAACAGTAGAGAGATGCTCTGCACGACGGGGAGAGCTGGACTGGCTGGCGGAACCACGAGCTGCACTTCATAACTCGCCATGATTTAGAATCTGCTGCTCTAACAGCCGGCGGGAGGAGAGGACAGGGACACGGCCGTTCTCTTAACCTTTTGCTTTATTAGTGCATTATGGTGCGACCTATAAAAAGCATCAATTCATGGCTCCGTTTTCCAGGAAGTACTCTGGGATCATTTAAAAAAAAAAAAAAAAAACTCGTAAAAATAGGTACAGAGCGCAGCCACGGTTTATACATAGCAGGGCGGCGCTTCTCATTTTATGACTCCTGTTCAACAGCGATTGCCAAAATCGCTCACCTCCAACAATACATCTGAGGAGAGAAAAGGAGAAATTCCTGAAAGCAAAACGTCTCCCCTCAGTGTCAGCAGGCACAGGGAAAAGGCTCCCCCAGAATGAGTAAATTCATGGCCAACCCAAAGCAGCAACCTGTTCCCTTTGGCAATTTGTTGATTCCTCCACCCCCATTTCTCAGCTCTTCTGTGACGGCGACCTTTTTCCAATTCATTCCCAAGCAATGCTCAGAGGAGAGCACCATCAATGCAGGGAACGCCCCAAAACGCGGGTGTTCTCACACCCACCACTCTTCCATCAGCAGCACTTCCTTCCATCACCATCAACCTTCACAAGAACAGAGTGACCATCTTCCATTTCCCACAGCCGTCCTTGGGGAATTTGCCTCTCTGTGAAAAGAAGTGCAAACCCTCACGCTGCTCCCATGGGATCGCACAGCCTTGTTGGCAACCATCGGGGCAGCCACTGGGGATGGACTTTTATATCCAACACACCCCAAGGAACGACCCACCTGATGCTGATGGGTAATTAAGCAATCCCAATTAAGCCTCAGAGCACTTCCAGTCAAGAGCAGGTGGCTGGAGCACAGCACAGCAAGAAAGGCAATGTGGGGCTTGTTGCTAAAATTCAAGCCAAAGAGGGTTGGAAGGTTTGCAAATGTTACAAACAGTGCACTCACTGCTCTTCAGCAGCATCTTTTAATTATAAAAACTGAAATGCTCTATGATTCCGGAGAAACAAGGGCAGCAATGCTGGGATTTTCCTGGGCATTTCCACAGGCAATGCAGCAGAAAGCTGTGCACAGTACAGAGATGCTCTGCTCAGCACCAACCCTGGCTATTTTTGGGTGCCCACAGCAAAAGGACTCCGTTTCCAATAGCAATGCCATGCAGGGGGCACAGTGCTGTGCAGGATGGGCTGTGCTCACAGGGAGCCAACCAGGAACAGAAATAAACACGAGTTCAGGTTTCAGCCGACGCAAAGGGAAAGAAACACCCACGCTGCTCCGGGAGGTGTTTGTTAGAGGAGAGGGGAGAGTGGTGATATCTGAGCCCTCCATGGAGGGGCAGATCCCAGAGCTGGAGGAGTGGTGTGAATCTGGACGGGGAAAGCCGTAAATGTGGTCCCACAGCTGCGGGAGCAGAGCCTGAGCCATCGGGTGCCGGCTGGCAGCTGGTCCACGAGCATCCCCCAAATCACAGCACCCCCAAACCACAGCACCCCCAGAGCTGCAGGGAAGCTCCCTGGCTCAGAAATGAACTCCCTTCTAGGGGACTGCAGAAGCAGAAACCATCATACAGCCGAGTTCCCCACTCCAACACAGGGCAGGAGCACCTTGCCCTCAGGAGTCCCACTGCTCAGCCATGTGTCCCTGGGTTGTCCCCAGCAGAGGTCATCGCCCCCCGCTGATGAGGAGCGAACCCAGCTCTAATGAGGGCCAACAAGGACGAGAGGTTCCCTGCACAGAAGAGACTATTTATACTATTGATCACAAAGCTGAAGGTACTCTCATGAGAACTGATTTTCTGTACACATCACCAAAGACCCCATGAGGAGCACAGCACCTGATGCTGCCATCACTCAAATGTTTGCCACATTCCCACCTTCTGGCTCCATTTGAGTATAGAGCAAACTATCTGCATTCTCCCTGCATGCAAAAGGTTTTCCTTTTAGGCTTGCCTATGGGACTTCAATGTAAAAGGCAGATGCAGAGTTTTGGGAAGGACCCCAGGGCTCAGTGCCCCACCACCGGGTTTCCTCAAGGCAGCACTGACTGCAGACAAAAACTCTGGTGCTGCTGAATCAAATTAAAAAACACAGCCACAGCGAGAGGAGGGCAAAGCGCTGAGCACCTGGGGGGAAAAACAGGAAAATAGGAAAGCAGCCACCTCTCCTGTGCGGCTTCTAGGTCCTGGGGTCTTCATTTCTGGTTTGGCACCCATAAGGGATGCTCATGGGTCTGGGTGCCCCTCATCATCTCTGGGTACCACTCCACCACCGTTGCTCATTATGGTGCTAAGGGGCTTTGCTAATTGGATGAAACTTCAAGGTTCTTAGCTGGGATCTGGCATGGATCTGGGCACCATCATGCTGCTGGCAACTCAGGAGGCACGCTGGGTTCTCTGCTAATTACAGCATCCTGTGAGGATCTCTGCTAACTCGGGTGCCCTGCTGGGACCTTCAGCTTGGAATCGCAATGATTTGGGTACCTGCAAAGATGTGTGGTGATGTGCCCACCCTGCCAGGACCTCTGCCCACGTGGCTGCGCCTACTGCAGAACATTGTGCAGACCCACAGGTGATGCACCGAGAAACTGAGGGTGTTGCTCCCATCCAATGGGCCACCCAAAACAACCCCAAAACCACCCCATAACCACCCAAAGCCTGCAAGGAGCACAGTGCAGCGCATTTCCCACTGCGGGGCACCACGAAGCCCTCCCACCACCCCCCACCCCGCACTCCTGTTTTGCTAATTGTACAAACCTAATGGGGGAAGGCACCAGCAAAAAAGGGTAATAGCCATCAGGCCAGCAATAAAACACAACTAATGGTCCGTGGGAAGGAATCATGTCCACTTAACACCAGCTCTGAAACTAATAGAATAACGGCACACCAATGGGCTGCGTTCTGCTCACACTGCTCCAATGGCAAAGCCACATTCTGCCCCAATATTTTGGGTGATCACATGAGCCCGTGCAGAGAAATACTGACCAGTGGTGGGCTATTCAGGCTTTTTTTGGGTGTTTTATTTTGCTATCCAGTAGAAATTTAAACGTTCTGGTGGGGCTTCTGCTCACCCCAAGCAAAAATTGGGTGTGTGAGCCCTTTCCTGCTCAAATGGGGAAATGCACATTTCTCCTTTAGGAGGAAAAAAAACAGCATGAAAAACTGTTGCTCAGAAACTTTCAGTGTGACCAAAGCCCTTAAATTCCAGGAAAACTGGGATTAAAAGCGGATGTGGAGTATTTACCCAGGGTTGTGTAAATAGAGACGTGACACGGCTGGGATGTCACTGCACTCTGAAACATCCCAAGTATGGGATGCACTGTGCAAATCGGAGCTTTCCACTGCCCCATCATCAACACACGGGGAAAAAACAGATTTCTTCTTAATGCTGTTGGGATCTCTTCCAACACATCCCAGTGAGCCGCCATCCCCGTCAACTCTCACTAAGGAGCTACCAGACATGTTTTTGATGTGGTGGAATGGACATTCTTCCATGTTGGCCATCGACAAACCCAACGCTGCTGCTTCCCGGTGGGAATACCCGGCTTCTTATCCGGAATGCCAAGGGAGCAACAGCAGCCTGCTCACATTGCAACGGAGGCAGGAGGAGCACGAGCAGGGGGATGCACACTCTCCATGCTGGATTTGGGATCTCCCAATGGAGAGCAGTTCCCCCACACCACTCATTCCCAACAGCAATCCTGCTGCTGCGATTTCCCCCGGACTGAGCCAGGAGTAAAGGCCCCTGCTTAGAAAAACATCTTTCCTTTTGCATTTTACCTTCCAAGGACCAAAACAGTACTTTTTCCCTTAAATTCAGGCCGGGAGCCCAACCACACACCTCACCCCAGGCTCAGCCCCGTGGCCATGCCATAGCGCAGCTATTTTAAGGCAGCAGCGGGGCTCGGCCGATAAAGTTTCACCAACAAATTCTCCAGGTTTCATGTGACATCACCCAGCAGTCCTAAAATAAATGGGCAAATCCTCTCCTGTTTAACCACCAGAAATAGCAGCAGTGCTACATACAGTAACCCAAAGCCTTTCTATGGCCGGCTCTTCATGCTGCCAGGAGCGGCACGAGAGGAGCTCCAAATGCACTGAGATTTGGTCAGATGCTGAATGTTGGCTCATTATAGGGCTGAGGAATGGAGCAGAGGATTGGAAATAAAGCTGGGAATGGGGAATGTTGGCTCTGGATGCAGTTGGGATGGGGTCGGATTCCTCCTCAACGTGTGGGTTTAACCCCTTAACCCCTCCAAGTTGGCTTTGCTCCAGCACCTCTGTGAGCTCCACTGGTTTGGGTTTATTTAGGGAGATTTGGTGGGGCTCCTTCGGTAACACAGAATTGTGGCACAATTAGCAAAAGCTGCCAGAATGCCCCAAAAATGGGGTCAGAAGTGAACTCCCCACCCCTACAGCATCACCCACAGCTCCTGTGCCCAACACAACGTGAAGGAAATGCAGATGGGGAACTGCCCTGTGTTGCATTCTCTGGTTTCATCATTTGCAAAGGGACTGGGCGGAAAAATCTCAGACTGCACACAGACCAGCAAATATCCCACTGAAACGCTGCGAGCAGACAGGAGGCGTTTGTCATCTGCCACCCCAGACCCAAAGCAGAATCACGCAGGCCCATCTTTTGCACCAAACCCAAATTCCCCACCCCATTCCCAGTGCATTTTGCTCAGTTGTGCACAACCCCAAACTTGTCTTCTGCAAACACTGGGGCAAGACATTTGCTTTCTGGGAGGATGAGCAACAGCAGCACTGCAAAAGTGGCTGCGCCACCACGTCGGTGCTTTTCCCCAAAATCCCCTTTTTCCTCCCAAATTGAGCTCCCACATGGCACCGCCACGGTGCTCAGGGTCACCAGCCCAGGAATGGCACTGTGCAGTCCCCTCCTGCCCCCGGGAAGGGGCAGTATTTATAGCCCCACTCTCATCCTCGCCGCCCCGATTAATTAAATTAGTACAAAGGAGGGTTTGTTGAGCGCTCCCGGCCTCGGCCAAGGCGGGCTGCAAACAGGAAACAAAGGGTTTAATTCTGTCTGGTTTCATGAAGGGTGCTGTGTGTCCCGGCCCAGTGCTGGAGCAGGGCCAAACTGCTGCCCCTCTGGCTCACACCACAGCTGGGGGGGCAAAATGCACCACCGGGGGCAACATGGCGGGCTCTGCAAAGGGCTGTTTGCACTGGGAGCTGTGCAAAGGGGGGCTCTGCAACGAGGGCGCTGGAAACAGGGAGCTGCAAATGGGGGCTCTGCAAAAAACACTGATGCAAATGAGGCTTTGCAAGACGGGTGCTTGCAAAAGGGGCGTTTTGAATTGAGCTTTAAAATGGGGAGCTTTGCAAAGCGGGTGTTTGTAATGGGGGCTTTACAAAGAGGGTGATGGAGAAGTGGCTTTGCAGAGGGAGCAGTGGAAAGGAGGTCTTTGCAAAAGGAGCTTCGCAATGGGGTTTGCAAAGTTGGGTGCTATAAAGAGGGCTTTGCAAAGGGGGTATTGGAAAAGGTACGCTGGAGCGATAGCTTTACAAAGGGAATGTTTGCAATGGGGGCTTCATAAAGAAAGTCTGCAAGGGTGGCTTTGCTTAAGAGTTTGCAAAGTTGGTTGCTGTAAAGGGGGCTTTGCAAGGGGACATGCTGTAAGAGGGGTTTGTAAAAAGAACATTGTGAAAGGGGACTCTGAAAAGGGAGCATGACAAAGAGGGCTCTGCAAACCTCACCTGGGAGACTGCTCACCTCTGCCACCCCCCGCTCAGTGGTGTTGATGCAAAGGCTGGGGTGCTGGTTTGAGTGCTTCCTTTGATAAAAGGACTGAGCTCAAGAAGGAAAAAGAGGAAAATTCAACAAGCATGCTTGCAACTTGTAAAGGAGGAGCAGCTTGTTGCATGGCTGGTTTGGAAGTCGCAAGAGGAAGGCTTGCAGGGATGGAAAACCACTGCTTTGTTTTGCAAACTTTGTTTTTGCAGCAAAATTCAATGCAGGAGTGGGGACAGAGGCACTACTGCTGGGTGTGCTGAGCCCTCCCCAGCTCGTTGCACACATGCTGCAAGCAGCAGGACGGAGATGATGCTCTGAGCCCATGCAATTAATTCCAAGAGTAGAATGCACGATGCATGCAGAGATAACAGCCCGGGCCTCAGGGATGCTCCCAGCCCCAAAGGCAGATCCCAGCAGGAAGGGCTGCAGGGAATGACACGATCCCACCTTGAGATAACCTTGGCCACCCCCCCCCAGGTGCTCAGCACTGAAGCAGCCCGCTTATTTTGCAGTGGGATTTGCAGTATCTGTCCTCCAGCTCTACTCTTTGGGATGCTTAAAAGTGGATAAATGGAGAACCAAAAACTGTGTGTTGGAGAGTTCTTGCACAAGGAGGATGACGAGAGTGAAGGACATAAATTGGGAAAGGTTTAGGATGGATTTAGGGAAGGCAGCCTAATGGGAGCCATTGATGGGGCTGAGGCAGAATGGGACATCAAGAGTGGCAGCACCTCTGGAACAGTGATGGGGTAAAGTCACCCCAAAGTGGGAGAGCATCTCTGAGGTCTAAAATCCCGAGGGACTCCCGAGGCAACGCCGCTGAGATCCCATCGCGGCGGGCTGAGCTCCAGCAGCTGATAGGGGTTTTAATTACCAGCTCATTAGGAGAAGTGCAGATAGCAACCCACCTGCGTAATGCCCTCCGAAGGGATGGCGACTCACGTGCACCAAAGGTCCCGGTTCTGGATTTTCTGCTCCCAAATCAATCTCCCACTCTTTCCCTAACAGACAAGGATCACAACTTCTGAGCAAATGCATTCTGACCTTTCTGAGGGCTTTGTCAAAATGGGATCTCCTTGAGACTGAGATGTTTTAGCTTGTTGGATGGAGCTGATGGAGTGGCCAATTTCACACTGCTGCATCAGGGCTGCAGGATGCCAGGGAGGCAAACACTAAAACCCCACAATGTGCCAGAAAGTCAATTTTGTGGATGGGCGAGGAAAAAATGTAAAGCTTGAAGCGAGAAAAACAAGAATTCCCCACCTGTGGGCAGTGCTGGATCACAGATGGGCACAAAGCAGGGCGCTGCGGACGAAGGGCTCCGGCTCACAGCACTGCAGTGGGAATTGGATGGGATGAAGCAGTGCTGCCCTAATGCGGCCCTGCAAGCTGGGAGCGCTGCTTCCAACCACATTAAGGGCTCTGCAAACCTATAAAGCGCCTTCCAGCAAAGGGAGGTATCCAAACCCACTGGCCCAACAGTACAGGACAACGAGCAGCAATAGTAACAACACTTCCAATTATGGGGAGGATTTCAGGTCAGCTTCGTGAGCCCGGGCGATGCGATTTTAATGCCCCAAATCCTGGTTTTGAAAGCAAAATAAAACACACTGCCTGCAACGCTTCCAACCCCGCCTGGGATTTTCGGATATCCACATCGTGTCCATTAACCCCCGTCCTGCCCCGCTGCCATTCCTCACTGCGCTCCAACAGCTTTATGGAGGGTACAAAGGCAGACATTGTGGCCGAGGGACGCAGAACAGAGCCGGCGCGCGCCGAAAAAATGTGGTTTTGGTTATAACTATTTTCATAGTTTTTGCAACACCTTATTAAAGTTGAAAGCTACACACAGAACGGAGCTGGTGGCACTTTCCTGAGGCGCTCCAATCATATTGCACTGCAGCTGCCCTCCCGAATTTGGGAAGGGTTGGCATGCAGGTTGGGATATGGGTTGGGATGCAGGCTGGGATGGGATTTGGGACGTGGGGTTACAGCTTCCTGGCGGGATGCAGGGATTTGGGTTGAGGGGATCTGCAGCCCTTCCCCTGCAGTCCCACTGCCTGTGGCTGCACGATGCCTACCTGGTGCTGCAGGATGCTAACAGGCAGGGCTGTAGCTGGGATCAATTCTCAGTGTGACCCCAGAATTCCCACTTGGGGCGATTTCGCTCCCACACTCACAGAAGGGTCGTGAGCGTCGGCCCGGCGCTGCTGCCAGCATCTGCATCTCGTTAGCAGCGCCGCATCGCTCCAGCAGTGATGACCAAAAAGGCATCTTTGCCCTTTTTTTTTTTTTAATTGAAAAAAAATCCCTGCTGCGCCAGACACAGCCCTGCACCTCGCCGCACTCACAGAGCGAACCAACACCAATTTAAGTTTATCAGCACACGCTGGAGCCCAACACGAGGTTATTGGCAGAGGAGGGGAGGGGGGAGCGCGGAGCCAAGGCCGAATTCCCGTCATATTGACACAGCTGCGGGGCCGTCCCACTCCAGCTGTGCTTTGGGGCCGTCCCGTGGGATTCTGCCCGGGATTTTCCACCTGGAGCATCCCCCGGCGCCGCATCCCTGCAAGGATTAAACCCGCTTCCCCCCAGCGCTGCCGTTGAGGCAGAATCTTCACATTCTGGGCTAACGATGCCACAAAATATTTTTTTTCTAATTAGCGGCCGTTTGTTCTTAACAGGATTCCAATCCCAATTCTCATTAGGGGAAAAGCTGCTCTGCGCTCAGCCCTCTCTGTGAGACGTTCCCTACAACAGCTGCCAGTGGGGACATGGGACGGCTGCAAGTCAACCCCAACCCCAGAGCTTAACCTCAAAGCACCACCAGAAAAGCAGGAATTGGACTCAAAAAGTGCAATCAGAGAGCAGAAAGCAGCAGCTCTCCGACGAAATCTATGATACCAAAATGTTTTCTCTCCCAGAAAGCACCAACCTTTTGGGTTTTCTGCACAGCAGAACTTCGGAAAACTATGGGAGAATGCATGTTGTTTGTGCTTAGTACTTCTACAAGGGAAGAAATAGCAAAACCGCAGCACAGAGATCCAGGAGAGCTCTCAGCCCCAAAAACCCAGACTTGGGCATTTTCAATCAGTTTCCCACTGCAGCACCACTTTGAGCTCCATATATTTTTACACCGTGCTTTTATGCACCGCCTCCAACCTCCCCATCCACCCCGGGATGGGGAATCCCACCCCAACCTCTGTCAGAAAGTACTTTCAGCCACAGTGCCGCAGGACTACAGGAAAATCCTGGGGGAAGCCAACCCCAGGGCGCCGCACGGCGCTCCGCTCACCTACACCTGCGCATCGGCCGCGGCTGGGGGACGGACGCTGAATCCCTGCAGATCTCCTGGGGTTGGGACGGGAGGTGCAGGCCGGCGGCGGGCAGGGACTGCTCAGCCATCAGAAAGTTCCCTGGGAAAGCAAAAAAACTGCAAAGTGAGGAGGTCTGGTCAGAGCTGGAGCTTCTAAGCCAGCAATACTGCAACAGGAATGCGGATATTAATGCTGAAACGTGGACTGAAGTGTGACCGAAAATTAAAATGTGAATTAAAATGTGAATTAAAATGTGGTTTGGGTGCAACAGCAGAGAAACGCAGGGTCCGTCCCTCGCTGCTGCCTGCACTGCTGCTCCCCCCACCCATAATTAGATGTGGTCAATTAACTTTTGCCCCTAATAACAGGGGAAACCTCAGCAGGAGGAGTTTGGTAAATAGAGGGTGGGAGGAAAATGGGGGGAATCCCGATGCCTCACTCCACCCACCCCAAAGGGCTGGAATGTGCCCCTCCTATGGGCATTACTTAGGTTTTGTGCATCAATCAGCCCAAAAACATTCCCAAAATGGGGATTTTCGTGTTTTCTTTAAAAAGGGGCTGAGAAATAAAACCCAAAACTTGGGAAAGCACATCAGGGAAAGTTTCAATGAAGCAAGGAAGATAAATGATAAAAACCCCAAAAGGGGCTGGGAGCCCCAGTCTACATCCCCAGACATCTGTTACGGGGCCAATATCCAAACAAAGAGCAGAGACACAAACCTTGGGGAACGGAGTGGGCGTGCAGGGGGGCAAAAAGATGCGAAAACGCTGTGTTTCACCCTTTCAGCCCCGGGCTGGTGGTTGGCACTGAGCAGGGTGTATGCTTTCGGGGTGGTGCTCCCCAGCCCTATACGTTACTCTGAGGGCACACTCCAAGTGCACTGCCACGGGATGAACGGATTGCAACGGGTTTTGGGGATGGCAAACAGCCGGGGTGTGTTGCAAAGAGCTGAGGGGTTGCAGTGGACCAGGGGGAATTCCAATGGGTAGAGGTGCCTGCATGCAGCTGGAGTGCATTTGAATGGGACGGGGTGGGGGGGTTGCAAGCAGCAAGGATGCACTGCAGAGGACTGGGGGGCTGCAGGCGGCTGAGTGCGTGGCAAAAGACAGCGGTCTGCAACGGGTCAGAGGAACTGTAAGTGACTGGGGGGCATTGCAATGGGCCAGTATTGAAACGGCTTTGGGGGACTGCAGGTTGCTGGGATGCACTGCAGTGAGCAGGGAGGAGATTGCAAGAAACTGGGGGGCTGCACGCAGCTGGGTGTAACGCAGTGGGCCGCTGGGTATCGCAAGCAGCCGGGGTGCGTTGCAACGGGCCGAGGGGGCTGCGGGCTGCCAGGATGCACTGCAAAGAACCGGGGGACTGCAACGGGTCAGGGCAACTGCATGCAGCTGGAGCGCAACGCAACGGGATGGGGTGCAACGCAGCCCCCCCTGGGGGGTTGCAACGGGCCGAGGGAAGATCGCAGCGGGCTGCGGGGACCGCGAGCAGCCGGGGTGCATTGCACGAGGCTGGGGGGCTGCAACGGGCCGGGCTGGGGCACACAAACCGCAGGAGGGATTACGAGGCCCCCCAGGGTTGCGACCGCCGGGAGGAACCGTGCCGAGCCGGAGCGCACCGCGGCTCCCCGGGTAACGGCCACACAGCCGCGAGCACCGCACGCGGCCGGAGAGCACCGCGCGGCCGCATAGCGCTGCAATGACCGGGGAAGGGGGAAGGGAAAGGGAGGGAGGAGGGGGGGGGGGGGTCACATTCCGGTCCCCCGCCGCTATGCACCGCCGCCGGGAGCCGCGCACCGGGAGAGGCGGAGAGGAACGGCGCCGCGAGCGCCGCAGCGGAACGCCAAGTTACTTCCCGCACCGGAGCGCCGACGGGAGGAGGGCGCGGAGGAGCCGCCCGCCGCCGCTCGCCGCACGTGCCCCGGCGCCCGGGGCCGCTTTGTCCGCTCGGCTCCGCCCGCCCCCGCGCGGCGGCCCCGCCGCTGAGTGACAGCGCCTACCTGCCGCCAATCTTCATCACACCGGCACCGGCCTGACAGCGCGCCGCCGCTGCCGCCCGCCCGGCCCC
>NW_024884944.1:287860-353161 GCF_019232065.1 Centrocercus urophasianus
TGGGTGGTGTTTCCTCCCCGGCGGGGCGCTCCCTGCCCCCAGTGGAGCCGCTTTGTGGTTGTGCTACTCCGTTTTTATTATTATTATTAAAGGGCGTTAATTAAAGCGTGGTGGGATGAGGCGCTGCTCTGTTGGGGGGATGTGAGCGGGTTCCCTGCCGTGTGCCCTGTTGTGGGGATGCGCTGCAGGAAGGACCCAACTCACCCTCAGAGTGCAGAAATACGGAGAAAAGGCGCTTAGGGCCCAAATTGGTTTTTTTGGGCGCCCACACAGAATGACAGAATCAAGCATCCCTTGGCACCTGATGGGTCTGCGTGGGGTCACGGCAGAACAAACGATGGGGGAAAGATGGGAAGGAGGAAAGGAGAGGGGGGCGATGCTGAATGCCCGCTGCTGTGTCCCCACGCCGGCGCTGAGCCGCAGGGGTTAAGCCGCCCGTCCGTGGCTATCTATAGCAAAGTCGCATTTTTTCCTGATTTTGGCTCTCCAGAGGATACGGCGCTTTCTGCCCCTGGGTCGTGAGAACGGCCGCCGTGCCTGTTCCCAACGGGCGCAGCACAGCCCCTATCTGCCCAGTTATAAATAGTGCGGGGCTGGGGGGACCATCGGGGCCGGGTGGGTGCAGCGCTTCCTCGTGGGTCCTTTGACCTTTCTCGAGGCTCTCGGGGCCGCTGTCCGTCCACATTCCCTCTCTGGCACCGTTTCCGCTCCGGAGGAGCGCGTTCAATCCGAGCCGTCATCTCTCGGTTTAATTTCTGTCTCGGTTTCACATGGCCAAATCGCCTTAATCCTATAGAGCGAGGGCATCGGATGCAATCCGCCTTCAGCTCATTAATTCCTGGTGGTTAGTGGCTTATAGGGTCCGCCTGGGGGCTGCGGTTCTGGGGAGGATGCTTTGGGCACGAGGATGGTTCTGGTGTGTTCGGGTGGGAGATGCGGCATTTGGGGCTGAAATAGTGGGGTTTATCAATGGGACACGGGGTGCCCCTCCGGGGTCACGGTGCTCCGTGCAGGTGCAGCAGTTTGCTGTAGAGCTCTGCTGGAGGTGTGCAGGGATTTAAAGGCTTTTTCCAAAGGAAAAAAACCCGGCAGATGGGCTCAGGCAGAGCAGCCCTCCCTGGGCAGGTGCTTAGCTCAGGGCGGTTGGATGAAATCGGCGCTTTTCATCCCAAACAAACAGCAGCCGGGTGGCCCCCAGGGAGGGCAGTGCATGAAGGGCCCATTCCCCCCCCCGCCGTTATGCATATGCACGCCCCAAGCAGCTTAATTTTTTCGATCTGGTTAAAGCATTAGGGGATTTGCAGTGGCGAGGTGGCTAAATCTGGAGCTGATGCCAACGGCAGCGCTGCACACCAAAGGGTTCGGGGCTGCGTCCCCACCAGAGCCGGGCAGCAGCACTTGGAGGGCGATTCCTCCTGCAGCGAGGGGCTGCAGGGCACCTCCCCAAGAAAAAGAGTGATTTTGGATGCCAGGGTCCTCCAGCAAGGCAGTGCTCGCACTTTGAGGACACCCCACCACGCTGGGTGTGAGGATGGAGCCACAGTCTTGTATCTGCCTCTGAGATTTATGACTGAGCTGTGCTGTGGGCTCAGTGCTGCTGGGCTGTCGGTAGGTTTCAGAGTTAATGCACACTCCTAACAGCAAAGTGAGCCGTGGTGAGCGCTGTGGGTCTGCAGTGATTTAAGGAGTTCCCCAGTGATGAGTGCTAAATTTCAGTGGGGAGGGATGGAGCTGCTCTAAGAATGCATCCACTGAGCTTCACTGCATGGGGAAAACGGCCTGGGCTGGGCAAACTGGGAGAGCTGGAGGCCGATCCTGGGGCTCGCTGGTGGAAAACAGCCCGATGACACAGGCACTCGGTGCAGAACTGTTTGCTCATGGCCGTGGCATCCTGTGAGCAATGATGGATGTATTTGTTGCTGTCTCCCATCTCTGAAAGATTTCAGGGCTTTATCTCGAGGCCAGCTCAGTGGGATGTTCCGGGGTGCCCAGAGCATTCTGCCCCAGGGCTTTTCATGGCTGGTGCTGCTCAGCCCCGCTTCACCTTAACTTTGCCCATCTTGTGTTCTTTTCGCTGTACTTTATGCAGGCCAGACAGATGCTGCTGGGCGAAAATACGGCATTTCTGTGGGGTGAGGGGGCAGCAATGGACCCCAATCACTGCTTTTTTGCTCCCAGCACGCACAGCTCCGGGGATGGCACGATCCCACCTCCCGCATCAAACCCAAACTGCCACACGACTCAGCCCGTCTGCGCTGTCCTCCGAGCGCTGTTCTTCTAAAGTACTCTTTTATTTCTTTCCTTTGCATCCCTGAGACCTGCGCTGCCGCCTCCGGCGCTGTTTTTCCCCCGGGTAGGACTTAAGGTTTTAAGCGCTTAGGTCGGGTTTAGCTATTTTAGGCAGTGAGGTGTCTGCCCTCGGCCGGCCCCGCCGTCCCCGCTGCTCCTTGGCCGGAACCGCCCGAGGAGGCCCGGGGTGGTCGGGCGTTATCGGCCGGCGCAGCGCTTCCTGCGCGGGGCTGCGGGCGCCGATGCCGCGCGGGGGGAAGAGCGGATGCGCGGAGGCGGCTAAAAATACCCGCGGGCGTCGTGTTGTCATCTTCCCGCCCTGGAAAGATCCCGAAGGAGTTCCTGCGTGTGGGGACGGGGGGAGGGGGCCATGATTTGGGGGGCTGTGCCTGACGGCGCTTTACTCCGGGAGTTGACCCAGGCGGGCGGTGCCCCGACGCCCGAATCTTTCCGTTTGCTCCCTTTCTCCTTTTTGCTGCAAAACAAATTTGCTCCAAATCGCAGCGGGGACGGAGCGCAGCCCGCCGTGTTCTCCCCGCTGCAGAGCATCCCTGGGGAGAGGACGTGGGACGTGGGGGCGGCGGGGCTCAGCGTTCCTCAGCCCCAGATGCAGACCCGCTCCGGGTGCCCGACCTCGCCTGAGCAGATTATTTTCCAGCTGATCCTTTTCAGAGCAAAGCTGGGAAATAATCCCCCCCCGCAGCCGGGCACCCCCTCCCTGACCCGCTCCGGTCCCCCCTCCTGGCTGCGTTTTGGGGGGTGGGTGCTGGGGGGGAGCTTTGCGGGGGCTTTGTCACCGTCACCTTCAGTAATCCCCATTTAGTACCTGCGGGGGGGACGGGGCGGGGGGTGTGAAATGCTGGGGGTGTGAAGCGATGCGGCGTGGGGCTGGGTGTTGCCGGGGTGCCCCCACGAGAGATCAGATGGGCACTGCAGGTGTAGCTGCATCCCAGTGCTGTGCAGCGCCGTGCTGAGCCCTTTTGGGGTGCGGGGGTCCATCCCCAACCCCCCAGTGGGGTGGGGGCTTCCCGTGTTGCTGGTGGGGAAGCGGCTGTGGGAGGAAAGCTTTGTCCTGCATCCGGAGAGCCCTTCCCGTCGTGGGGAAGGAGGAAGGGTTTCCTCCCAGCACGGCCTCCGGGCGATAACGGGACTTTTCTCTTCCTTGCATTGGAACAGGGAGTTGTTCTAACAATTAGTGGGGCTTTGTTTTGGTTTGTTTTCTTTGTTTTCTGTTTTGTTTTTGTACAACTGGCACCCGGGGCTGAGACGTGTCCCGTTTTCCTGCGGGCAGGTGTCTGCTCAGCTGTGCTGGAGGTGCACGTGGGAACGGGCTCTGTGTACTCAGTGGAAGGGGAGGGAGCCGTGCTGCCCGCCTGGTACACCAGCAGCTCGCAGAAGAAGCCCTACATCAGCTGGATACTGAAAAAGGCAGCTGCTGAGCACTTCCAGGTGATGGGGATGGAGTGGTGGTGAGGTGCCCGTGATGAGGGGATTCTCGTGGTACCACAGGTTGGGGGACGTCCATGGTGGGGAGATGCTTACTGTTGCCCATGTTGGTGAGGGAACCGCGATGGAGAGGAGGTGCTCACGGTGCCCGTGATGAGAAGGTGCCCACAATGGGGAGATGCCTGTGATGCCCATGGCAGGAGGGTGCTTGAGATGCCCACGGAAGGCAGGTCTCTGTGATGAGGGGGTGCTCGTGGTCCCCATGTTTGGGAGATTATGAGGAGGTGCTCATGGTGCCCATGATGGGGAGATGCCCATGGTTCAATGCTGGGGATGCTCAGAGTATGAGTGAGAATGGAGGAGGTTCATGCAGCCACTGGTGCCCCCAAGGCAGGATTTAGGGGGAATTCCCCTCCTGCAGTGCCATCCAGATTTGTATGAGCAGCTCTTTTCTCCCTGCAGATCCTGACGTACCTGGACGGGGAGGTGAAAGTGGAGGAGACGGAGCTGAAGCCCCGCGTGGGGTTCCTGCACCCCGTCCTCACCCACAACATCTCACTTTTCATCAATGCCACGCGGGAGCAAGACTCAGGCCAGTACATCTGCTCCGTCAACGTGGTGGATGACATCATCAGCCCGATCAGGAGCATGGCCATAATCAACCTCACGGTGCTGGGTAAGGACCCACAGGGCGCCCTGCGTCCCCCGGTGCCCCTCGTGCTGGGACTGACGCCGATCCGGTGCCCGCAGTGCCGCCAGCGCCGCCAGCCTGCAGGCTGAAGGGCAGCCCCACGGTGGGAGCCAACGTGACGCTGAGCTGCGCCTCCCAGAAGGGCAAACCCTCCCCCCTGTACAAGTGGCAGCGCCAGGAGCCCACCAAGCAGGTCTTCTTTCCCCCCGCTCAGGGTAAGGTGGGCTGAGGGGGTGGGAAAACCTGGGGAAGGTTTGGTGGGGGGAGAGCTGGAGGGTTTGGGTTTGGGCCCTTGGTTCTGCCTGCCCCCAACTCTGCTGAGCTTCCCCTTAACTCTGCCCGCGCTGTTCCTTGTGCAAGGGGACAGGCGAAAGTCCCCATAGCTCTGCCCACTGCTGGAACGTTGGGGGAGCATCCCCTGCACTCTGCCCCTGACCAACCTCACCCTGGGGCGACGCAGGGGACCATCCCTGTAACTCCTCCTGCTCCCATCCCCTGGGAGGTGTGCGGTGGTGGGCAGGTGATCACAGAGCAGCACCTCAATTTCTGCCCCGCAGACCGGGCCAGGGGAACCCTGAAGCTGACGAACCTCTCTCTGGACATGTCGGGCCTCTACGAGTGCGAGGCGGAGAACCGCGTGGGTTCAGCCAAGTGCAGCATCATCCTGGAGGTGCAGTCAAGTGAGTGTGCGCCCGCGGGGCTGGGGACAGGGGCTCGGTCCCCACGGTGGGACAGGCGAGAGGCAAAGATCTCCCCCACCCGTCTGTCCTGGCAGCCAGCGAGGGGGCCATCATCGCGGGCGCTGTGCTGGGCTCTGTGGGCGCTTTGGCCACCGTCGCCTTCTTCACCCAACGGCTGCTCGGCTACCGGAGGAAGAAACGCGACGGGCAGGAGGAAGCGGCCAACGAGATCAAGTGAGGGCAGCCCCCGGGGCGGGGATCGCCAGGGCTCAGTGGTAACGGGAGGAGGTTTTGCACCTCAGTGTGGCCCTCATTGGGTTTCAGAGTCAACACGGCTCTTTCCCACCGTTTTTCCCCCTCCCTTTGGGTGAATTCCCTTTTACCCCCACACGGAGGGGCTCCTGCGGCTCAGCAGCACTGGGGAGCATCATCCGATAATGGGGAGGAGAGAATAGCTGCACTTCCAGCAGCCTGTGCCACCTTCTCCCTCCTCCACAGGGAAGACGCCGTGGCCCCCAAAACCCCCACCTGGACGCGGAGCCGCCCTGCAGACACCATCTCCAAGACCAGCACTTTGTCCTCCATCGTGGGTTCCCGGGACAGACCCTACGGAGCCTCCCCCCCCTCCTACACTGCCTCGGTCCTCACCGCTGCTGGCAGCTACCAGGGACCCCCCCGGGCCGGGCCGCATCCCCCCGCCGCCAACGGGGCCCCCTGGCACCCCCCGCAGCCCGTCGCCCCCCCGGGTGGGCCGCCCCCCTCCAGCCTGGCGCGGGCCGGAGCCGTCCCCGTCATGGTGCCTGCCCAGAGCCGGGCCGGCTCCTTGGTGTGACCCCCCCCCGAAAGAGGCTGCTCCCCTCGGCTCCCCACCCTGCCCTCTTTTGGGGTTTTTTTTACCCTTTTTTCCATTTTTTCTTCATTTTTTTGTAAAGACGCCTGGAGCAGCCGGACTTTCCTGCGGTGTTTAATGGGGCGGGAGGTGCCCCGCTCTGCCCTGGCCAGCGCCCCGACCCAGCCCCGCTCCGAGGGGGGCCCCTTTTTTTATGTATCGATGGAAACGGGATATTTTTCATAAAAGAGCATTAAAAGTGCTGGGGGAAGGGTTGGAGGCGGCGATGGGGAGGGCAGGGAGAAATTCTTTTTAGGTTTTTTTTTTTTTGATTGAAACTGCTTTGGGGTGACTCTGTGAGGGTGCGGGGGGGCGGTGGCCCTGCGTCCCTCGGGGTGGCATCACGTGGCTGTGTGACGTCACACGGGAGCCTTCAGGGCCCCATCGCGCCCGTTGTCCCCATCGCGATGTCCCAGCGCTGCGCCTGGTGGCACGGGGTGACAGCGTGCCCCCGGGGGGCTGCCTCGCCTGTAGACCTGGGCTGGCTGTCCCAGGTCCCTCGGTGATGTCACACCCACTCGGATGATGTCGCAGCAGCCACCCCGCGCCCATCAGTGATGCCACAGCAGCGCCAGCTCCCAGCCCCAGTGCCATCACACCGTGCCACACACGTGGGTGTGACATCACGACAGCCCCGCGTGTCCAGCAGTGATGTCACACATCTGAACAGTGCCCTGCGTGACATCGCACTGGACGTGGCTGCGATTGGTGACACCGGGCTGTCCACCTGCATGTCACAGCTCTCACCCCACTGAGCGACACTGCCGCGTCCCCTCGGCGCCAAGGACAGTGCGGCCGCTGGCAGGGACCTTTATTGGGGCTGGGGTGGGTGAGGGGGGGGGACGCATGCTGGGGTGGTATGGGGAGAAGCAGGGGCTCCTCGGCGGTGGGGGGGCTCGGCAGGGGGAGTCCAGCAGGGCCTGCAAGCAAGGAAAAAGCAGAGCTGTCAGTGGTGTGCACGGGGCTGCCTGTACCCTGCACCCAGCTGCTGCAGCCTGCACCTTTTTCATGCTTGCCTGCACCCTCATCCTGCACCTCACATCTTGTACCTTGCGCCCTGGTCCTGCACTCTGCTTTTGCAGCCTGCGCCTTCTCCATGCCCTGCCTGCACCCTGTCCCTGCAATTCCTACGACTCCCTCCACCCTGCCCCTTGCCCCCTGCCTGTCCCCTCCCTGTCCATGCAGCTGGGGCACCACAAGCCCTTGGGGTCGGAGGCTCAGACCCCTACCCTCGACATTCCAGGATCAAAGGACTTTGGTGGGAAGCAGAGCCCAGCACAGCTTGGCTGGAGCCCACACAGAGATGAGCCCCTGCATGGATCACCCAGCGAGGCAGTCTAACGAGCTCTAACGAGCTCCCCAGCCCCTGCAATTTGTAGCTGTATCTCTGCTTCATCCTGACTTTCTGCAGCCCCATCATATCCTCAATCCATTCCCTCTACATCCTTATAGAATCCTCATTGCAGCCCTACTTCAGCCCCATGCACCTCCATTTCAACCCACTGCACCTCAATGCAAGCCCACTGCATCCCAAGTCCATCCCCGCTACATCCTCACTGAATTCCAAATTCATCACCACCACAGTCCCACTGCATCCTCAGTGAAACCAACTGCATCCCTCCTAAAGCGCCGCTGTCTCCCTACAGCATCTTCACCTGCATGGCATCCGGGTTGCATTCCAGCCATCCCCATTCCACCCCTGCTGCATCCCAGTTGCATCTCCTGCATTTTCCTGGTGCACTCCCAGTTCAATCCCCAGTGCATCCCTATTCCATCCCCCCCATCCCAGTTGTGCTCCCAAGTCCCATTCCATCCCTATTCCATTCCAGCCGCATCCCAAGTTGCATTCTCAGTGCATCCCCCTTGCATCCCAGGTTTTAACCCCACTGCATCCCCTCTTCCAGCCCCTACGCCTCCCACCCACAGCCGCACTGCCTCCCCATCCCCCATACCTGGGTGGAGCCGGGGGGCAGCAAGGAAGCACAGCTGCTGACCCCAGGGCCGTGGGGCCATTCCCTGCTCCCCAAGCACCCCGGCACCCCCAGCCCCACAGCCCGGCGCCGTGGGCGCTTTTAAATTTCCCTTTTCCTGCCAGGAGACTGTGACACAGGCTTTTAAAAATAGCATGTGCTGAGGCGAGGCGTTTGGGGTGGTGTTGCTAAGGGAGAAATTCAATTCAAATCTAGGGCTTCGCCTTCCCCGCCGTTCCTATGCTAACTACTACGGTGCGCCCGCAGAATTAGGGCAGGCAGTGCAGCTGAGCTCCTGCAAGGAGAGCTCCATCGCAGCATCCCAGCGGGACGGAGGGAGGCTCGGAGCTGGAGAAGCAGGGCTTGGGATGGGGACGGGGGCTGTGGTACCTAGTCGCCGTTGCGCAGGTCTCCGCCGCGGGTGCTGTTGGCGCACTCGGCGTCCTTGGCTTTCCGGTCCATCTCCCCCCCCTTGATCTTCTTGCGGGTCATGTGCCCGCGGAAGCTGGCCTGGATCTTGGCCGCCGCCGCGTTGGCGTCGGGGTCGTCCAGAGGGATGTCCAGGATGTCCTCATCCAGCTTCGTGCAGGCGCCCTCCTGCCGGCAGCGAGCGGCCGTTAGGGGGGCGGTTTGGGGCCCGGGGGTCGGGGTCAGGGTGTGTGCAGGTGACGGTGCGTGGTTGTGGGGTGGGAAAGGTGCCGCCATCCCACAAAGTACGGAAAAGCAATGGGGAAACTGGGGAGATGTGGGGGAAGCGACTGCATCGGCACCCTGCTGGAAGCGCACACCCCGTGCACCGCATCCTGACCCACAGCATCTCCCCAGGGCGCTGCGTGGAGCCGGGGGCAGTAATTCACGCCGTCACCTCTGAGGTGTGGAAAGGAGTGAAAAACAGGGGGAAAATCACCCACCGACCAAACGGGACCGGTGGCATCCCACTGCCACTGCATCGCTGCGTCACCCTGCCCTGGGCTCCTAAGGACTTTTGGGAGAGTTCTGGGGGTTCCTCAGGAGCAAAGGGAAGGCGGCCACAGCACGTTCACCCGTGGGAGAAAGCAGCTGGGGCTGATTCACACCGAGGGGTGGTCAGTGCAGGAGCAGGGACACCGCGGTCATCATGCCCTGTGCTGCTGGGGAGGGGGCACGCGGTGTCACTGCAAAGCGCTGCTGTGGCAGTGGGGAGGGTGTCGGAAGCTTAAGTGACAGAGCTGGGGGAAATGCGATCGTCAGGATGGAAATGTTACAGCCAGAGGGGAAATGCTATAGCCAGGGAAGGAATTTTATGCGCAGTGGGGAAACCCTATATCCACAGGGGAAATTCTATACCCACAGGGACAATTTGTATATCCACGGGGGAAATCCTGTCCCCAGGGAGGGCTTTGCCACCTTGCAGGCAGCCAGCAGTGTTGTGATGCCGGCGGAGCAGGAGGGCTAAAAAGGGGGACAAGGAGGGAAAAAAATGGGAAAATAGAGAGAAAAAGGGAGAAAGGGGAAAGCCGTGTGCTCTTCTGGCAGCTGAGCAACGCGACCCGGCCGGGGGATGCAGCGCTGCTCACCAGGGGTGCAGCAGTCACCTCATTCCGAAGCATCAAGCAGCCGCTTCACCCCTCGTCTGTAGGAAACCTTCGCTCCTCCTGGGGAGCCGTTCTGGGGAGATAAGGCTGAACGGGAGCAGAACGAGGTGTCTGCATGCTGGGCTTGGGGAAAGGGGCTGCTGCCCGCTCTGCCCTGGTGGAATGCTGCGCAAACCTGGCGGCAGGAAGGGTTGGGGTCCCTGAGCACCCCGTGAGCGGTGGCGTTTTGGGGTGCCACGCACAGGGGTGCAGCACCCACGCTCCTGCAACAGCACAACGCGCAGCCCCGTGTGAAAGCAAAAAAGCAAACCACCACCACCACCAGAAAGCAAAATAATACCCACACTAATTAAAAACAATCAGAAAGCAGCAGGGTACGTACGTTGCAGCAGTCCATGGCGGTGCGGGGCTCTCGGCGCAGGTGGCAAGTTGAGCGGAGCCGCTTGCCTACGTAATGCGCTTCCTCGGGGCGCCGCTCAGCCCACCTCCCCGCCAGCACTGCTGCTCCTGCCAGGATCGGGATTCAGCTTTTCAGTTTTTTTTTCCCCTTCTCTTTTTTTTTTTTTTTGCCTCCTCCAATTTCTCTCCCAGCGACTCCCCTCGCCTCCGACTCCCTCCTAACGCTTAAAGGAGCCGGCAGCCCATGCCAGGGCTTCATGCAATATAAATCCCGCAGCACGGAAGGTGCTATCAAGTATTTAATGGGATGGGGCGCTGGGCCCTGTGCCCACAGCCCAGATCAGGGCGGGGGGGCTGCGTTTTTTTCCCAGCGGAGCTGATTTCACTGTGGACACGGGGGCCGGGGCGCACCAGGGTCACACATACTGCAGCAAGTGGGGTTGATGTGACCTTGTCAGGGTGAATTTTCGGGGGTGATGACGTGACTTTTGGGGGTGATGTGACTTTCCAGGTGTGATGCTGAGCCCTCAGGCCGGGGGCTTCACCCCCAGCTGTGTTTTTGCAGGAGCAGAAGGAAACCTTCCCACACCAGCTCTGACCTACTTAGCACTGGGCCCCGAAGGAGGGCACGGATGAGGATGGTGAGGAGGGCTGCTCACGGTGGTCGCACTCACAGCAGCATCCCACTCCCAATCTGGGGGTGTTTTCTAGCAAAACGTTCAACCCGACACATCTTTGGGGGTGTTGTGCCAATCCCCTGGGCCACGCTGCCACCGGGAGCCGTGGGGGCCCCCAGAGCAGCTCAGGGGGTGCAGCCGCAGCCCCCCGCATCGCCCACCTCACACTCCTCTAATCCGGGTTTGGGGTTGCTAAGCAACCACACAACTCGCCTGTGGGCTCTGCACAGTAATGCTGGCTCTGGCCAGCCCTCAAATCACGCTGTGGCCCCCCAGAGCCCGGTGGGGATGGGTGCCCCCAGGCAGGCTGCCTGCAGGGCTGGCCTCGCCACCCGCCCGGGGCTTTTGTTGCAGCAACTTCCCACTGCCGTCAGCCGGCGTCATTGGTGCCCCTGTCACCATCGCGGCGGTCAGCACCTCTGTCCTGTTGTCATCACCATCCCTGTTCCTGTCGCTGTCACAGTTCCCACTGCTGTTACTGACCCGTCACCACCCCCACCACAATCCCCATCTCCACCCCTGTCCCTGTCCCCATCCCTGCTCCCATCTCAGTGTCGCTGCCCATTGCACCCCTGTCCCATCCCCTTCATCACACTCATTCTTGTTCCCCCCAACTTCAGCATCGTCATCACCTGCTTCCATCACCATCCTTGCCTCATCATTGCTCCTGTCTATCACCCTCTCTGTCCCCATCCCTATCCCTGTCCCCATTCCCATCCCTGTTCCTACCATCATCTCTGTTCCCATTCCCAACACCCTTTATCCCTGTCCCCATCCTCTCCCATCATATTTGTCTGTCTCCCCCCATCCCTGTCCTCTTCTCCATCCCTCCACCCCTCACTGCCCCTCTTCCTTATCTCCATATCCATTCCCTTCCCCATTCCTTGTCACCATCTCTGCTCCCTTTCCCATCACTGCCCCTGTTCTCTCCCTGTCTGTCTGTCCCCATCTCCATATTTCCATCCTGCCCTAAGAGCGGTTGTGGGGGTTATCCACAGCCGCCTCCAGGCACAAGCACTCGCAGTGGCACACAGGTTGCAGGGCTGAGCATCCCTCGAATCCCCACGGGCTGCTCACTCCTGCTCTCCCAAGCGGAGCCGGCTTCAAGTCCCTGCAAATGCCACCTCTTCCCACCAGCGCGGGGAAAAAATAGCTGCGCTCTCAGCACCGATCTGCTCCAGCTTCCAGACAAAGACTGCACTGCTCAGCCGGTGTCTTCAGATGGGAAACCAATCCCCTTCTCTTTTTAGAGCCTCCGGATTGATCGCTGGTTCCTGGCAAGGCAAGAGGAGGCATTTCTGGGGAGCTAAGCAGAGCCAGGGCGATGGGTGCATCGAGGGGATGGCTGCAGGAAAAATCTGTGCTAATGGGAAACGTCAAAAATCGCTGTGCAAAAAGCTCATCCCACTACCTTCCAAACCTGTAAAATCCCTCAGTGTAAGGGACCTGGGGAGCGTTTTGGCCCTGGACTCTCAGAAGCAGCTCCATCCGCAGCTCCTCAGTCCTGGCAGAGTCACTGATCACCACGAATCCTGCAGGCTGCGGAGGAGGGACGCAAAATGCCAGAACATTTCTAATCATTAGCAGCATTTTGAGCCCATGCCAGCCTCTGCCTTCTTCTCCCCGTGCTGTTACTCACAGTGAGGGCACCCCAAAACCCATCCACCCTGAGCAATGCTTTCGAGGCATTCAGAAACCCCTTAGCATCACCCTGGGATGCAGAATAACACATAACCCATGGGATGGAAATGGGTGACAAGCCCCAGCTTGGGGACATGCCGGCACAACACGGTGTTGGCACAGAACCCTTTGGGGAGCGGGGCTGGCAGCCGGCGAGGCGGCGCAGGGTCAGGGCGCAGCGGCTGGCACCAGCCCTGCATGGGGTCCCCGCCAGCTGTCCCCATCCCTCCTTCCTGTTTTTCTCAGCCTGCACATGGCAGCTCCCGACGCCAGCACTGCAAGGCGGTGTGGCTTCCCTCCGAGGTGAGCCTGGGGGGACTGCAGATTCCTCCACACCGAGCGGCCCTCCATCGCCCATCGCCCATTTTTCGCCCCACTGTCCATTTCTCAGGGCTTTGATTTTTGCCTGGATTTCACCATCGCTTCCCAAACACAGCTGGGAGGACCCACACGGACCCCCAAACTGCTGCAGAGATCCAGACGCATCCCAGCCTTGGTGGGGGGTAGTGGCAAGGAGCAGTGTCACATCCCTCCTTCTCACAGGGACGATATTAAATTTTGACAACCTCCAGGGATGCAGGGGCCTAAATATAGAGCATTAAATACCACCTCGAGGCGCGCGTCTTTGCAGAGCTTTTCTCCCCTCTCTCGGTCGTGCTGGAAGGGCACGGCTGCTAACATTGAGCTTTCGGGGGAGAAACCTCAGGTGAGAGCTGCTAATAACAGCAGGGACCTGGGGAGAGCGTTACCGGAGGCATTTTATTAAGTTCTCATTATGCAAGTGCCTCGGCGCCAGCGCGAGAGAGAATTTTCTGCCCCGCGAAGCCGCCTGGGAGGGGAATGTAGGTTTTCCAATCGCGGCTCCTCATTCTGGGTCAGGACGTTTCCAAACGGGGGCGAGGCGCCCGCTCCCGGCGGAGCCGTCCCGGTTACGGGCTGTCCTGGGGGCCCGGGGCCGGGCGGGGGGGCTCCGAGAAGGCGCTGCGCAGCCCCCGCCGCGTGCAGAAGCCCCGGAACGCAGCCTGGATTTTCGTAGCAGCCTCTTGAGAGGTCAGGAAATCGGCCGTCGGGTCTTCATCGCGACGGCTGCGCTGCGCAGGGCAGGAGGCGGCTCCGCGTCAGGGCACCGGAGAGCCGCGGGGCTGAGGGCCCAGCTGAAGGCTGGAGCGGCTCACCTGGTGCTCCATCACCGCCCCGCTGCTCCGCGGCGCCTCGGCCTCAGCCTTCTCGTCCTCTCCCATCTCCCCGTCTTCGGCCCTTCGGGCGGCGGAGCTCTCTGGGAAGGAAGCGCAGCCTGATGCCCGCGGCAGGGCGGCCCGACGCCCCGGCTGGGCGCGCTGAACGGGGCACGCGGCGGGGCGGGGCCGGGCGCGGGGCTCACTCACGCTCCCTCTCAGCCAGCAGCGCCTGGAAGTATCGGGCGATGAAGCCCAGCACGTCGTCGGGCTGCGCCCTCAGCACCTCCCGCGCCATCCCCTGCAGCAGCTCCTCGAAGCCGCCGGGCAGCCGCGGGGCGCTGCGGGGGTCGAGAAACGACATGGCGGCCGCGGAGAGAGCGGAGAGAGCGGGACTCGAACCCGCGTCCAGCCGCCGCTCCTGCGAGACCGCCAGGGGGCGCCGCCCGCACCCGTCGGCGCCCGCCGCGCCTGCGCAGAGTCGCCCGAAGGGTTGGGAGAGAGGGGATGAGGAGAAGGGGGCGCGTGCGGGTGGGGGGCGAGCAGCAGCGCCCGGCACGGCTCTCAGCCCCCGCCCGGCCTCACGCCGATCCTCGGCCCCCGCCCCGCTCCTCCCTGACCGCCCCGCTCTGAGCTGTGCGGCGGCCCGCGGTCACCTGGCAACGGAAGCGCGGCGCGACGCGCGGCACGGCCACGCCCCCCCCCACGGCCACCCCCCCCCTCGCCCCGCTCCCGGCGCCCTCGGTTCCTGCAGCCCGGAGCTCCAAACTTTGCCGGCTGCTTCGCGGTGTCGCCCCGCGCTGCTCCTGCGCTCTCCTTCCTCCCCGCCTCCCGCTCCGACCCGCGTTTGTCTTCGAGAATTTCTTCTCACCCTTCCCCTTCTCCTCCTGCTGTTGCTGCTCCTCCAAGGGGAAACCTGGGCTCCTTCCTTCCCCCACCTTTGGTCCCCCATTGCCCGCTCCTGCTGTAACACCGGGACGAGCTCTTAAGAAAGGAGCAGCGCCCAGCAGCACTCCCATGAAGGCAGCACAGTTCTGCACTGAAAGGCAACGTCTTCACTTTTTTTTTTTTTTTCAGGAAAGGATGGAAAAATTCAACCCCAGCACATAAGAAAAGGGCGCCCCAAACACAGAGAGACAGAACGGCGAGCTCAGCCTGCCCCCCGACAGCCACCACCACACCTGTAACAAAATCAAAGTTTAATGACAACAACCAGCACTGCTGCTGTGGAAGAGGACAGAGCTGGATCCCAGCAGAGGAGCTGTGGCCAGGCTCAGGAGTCATGGGCGTCTTCATCCTTGGCTTCCACTGCAGGCTTCATTTCTGGATGGGGTTGGAGGAAGAAGACATCATTATCTGGGCCTTTGAACCACCTCAACCCAGCATCCTGGGCTTTTCTCAGTCAGCTAGCCCAGAGCTGCTTGTGCTAGCCTTGCAGTTGCCATGCCAACAAGGATGCTAAATACAGCTCAATCTTTCTTTCTTTCCATATTTATTCATTTTAAAACCACAGACCGCAGGCTGCATGTTCAGGGCCAGGAAAGGAGTGCAGACATTCTGGCTCCCACCCTGCCAGGGATGAGCTGTCTTGCAGAGCCCAGAAACCACAGCGAGCAGCTTGAGAAGACAGCAAAGAAGGTGCCCCCAGCTCCCCAAAAATCCAAGCATGTGAGAGAGGAAGCGTTGGTGTCTTGGGAGCCTGCCCACCACCCCACTGTCACAGCAACAGCAGAACATCACACCAGCACCCCAAAATTTAGTTTGCCCCCACCCATCAGTAGGCTGGGTTGTCGTCTTCTCTAAAAATGAGGACAACCCCCAGCCCCCCAATTAGACCAGAGTTTGGGTTTAAGCCTCCAGCTCTGCAGTCTGCTCAGCAAAACTGTTCCTATAGCAACTCCTGCCCACGCATGGGCTCGTGGTAGCATCACGGCCCTGGCTGCCAGAACCAGTCTCCGGTCAGAAAAAGGGAAGATGGAGCCATCGCCCCCTCAGCGACCCTCTGCAGCACCCCAGTCCAAAGAGCTTAAAGGTCTGGGCAGAGGTTAAGGGCCAGAGCAGACAGATTCTGCCTCACCCCCAAGGTGGAATGCAACAGTGTGGGTGCTGAGAAGACAGCGGATAGGGCATCACTACCGCAAGGAACCTACCGATGGCCTCGCCATTGCCCAGGGGCGTACAAGGCTGGTGTTTGGGCTTGGTGGCCTCCAGCCCGGCCAGCAGCGTCATGAAGTCAACAACGGTGTCGATGTCCTGCTTCTCAGCAGTGGCCTCCCGCAAGGCACTGACAGCATTGAGGCGGCTGAAGGACGTCAGCTCGGAGATGTTGGCCCGGAGGAAGAGGAGGATGACATTGAGGTCATTGATGGGACAGGTAAGCATCTTGCGACTGAGAAGGTCAAAGGCAGGCAGCATCTCATAGACGGAGAGCAGCCCTTTGTCCCACTGACAGAGCTGCAGGGCACTGTAGACGACGACAGGCATAAGGAGGACATACACACCACCAACCGTGAGGCTGATGAGCTGGAAGACAGAGAAGAAGGCCAGCTTGCAGGGTATGAGCGGGGGAATGTGAGGCTCATCCTGGAGCAGCCCTGTTTTGATGGAGCAGCTGAACTCATCCTGGAAGAAGATGTTGAGGTGGAGGAAGACCAGGTAGAGGCAAGTGGCAGCCAAGAACAAGAGCAGGAGGAGGTTCCTCAGGAGGTAGATGATGACCAGGGAGTGGGAGTGCTGCTTGCGGGCAAGGTAGCGCTCCAGCAAAGGGAACTCGAAGTACCTCTCCTGGCGAGCCCTGGGGAAAGAGCAGTGAGTTGGAGCCACCCAACGCTTCACCAAAGCCACAGTGAGGGAGGAGGTGACCCAAAGGCGGTGTGGAGGGGCTACAGCTGGATGCCTGCGCCGCGCCGTCTCACCTCTCGTACTCCTCCCAGAACTGCTCCGGGTCATCGCTCGCCTGCTGGACCTTCCTCATGTGCTGCACCAGGCGCACGGAGCGGTTGTAGGACTTGTCCAGCTCGTCGATGATGAAGAGGAGGTCAGAGTGGAGGGCGGGGGAGGCTGCGTAGCGCCACAGCAGGTAGGGCAGATACATGAGCACCGCCACCACCAGCAGTGAGTATGGGAAGACCTGAGGGAGACATCTGTAGGTTAGGGTTCCCCAGGAGAGAGGGATTTCAGGGGGAGATGAGGTGCTCAGCTCCTTTGCCCTTCAGGATCCGCCCCCACCAACACGGCAGCAGGACCTGGTAGCACCCAGTCACCGAGGTGGTGGCCCCGTGCCAGCCCACCAGTGTACCTTGAGAGCCCAAAGGGACTTGGTGACAGCACGTCCCTCAGCATCGAAGCCATGGTGGAGGAGTAAGTCCCAGCAAGCTGTGTCAGCATAGGCAGATTGCTTCCCCGTGAAGTTGGAGGGCGAGAAACAGCTGATCTGTGAACCTACAAGGAGGAGGGGAGCTGAGCAGGTAGGACGGGGCTCTCTGTAGTTATCTGTCCCTGTTGCAGTGTTTTCTGGCTGTCAGGGGCAAGGGCGTTACTATTTCTTGAACCTTTCAGCCTTTTTTAAGGCTGCCCTTTAAGCACAGCCACAGGTTCATAGCAGGGAAATTTGAACCAGACACAAACCAGCACAAAACCAAACATTGCAGGGCCACATAAAAACAGTGGCAAATCCAGTTTTAGCTCAGTGCTGTGATGCACAAAACAGCACCTTCAATGAAGCTTTGTGCTGCTATCACCAGCCTGCTCTCATTATCCAAGCAAGCACCAAACTCTGGGACAGTAAAACCCCCAAAGAGTCCCAGGGAAGATCTTAGCACCCCGCTGACAGCTCCCAACAAAACAACCCTGCCTTTCTGATAGGAGCACTGCAGGGTGCTGTGAGCAGAGCAGCAGGTGAAAGGGGGCATGGCTGCACTCGGAGGGCTATCAGCAAGCAATTAAAAAAATAATAAATAAAAAATCAATAAAAGCTTTTACATCAAACAAAAAAACCCTGTCAGGTTGATTCAAATCAATTAAAAAACAACCAATAATCCCAAGACAGAAAATTTAAAACCCCTAAAGTGGGATTTCCAAGCTGTAATGTCATGACAGTGAAAAAACAGGCTGTGACAGTTCTCACCACCCCAAACCTGCCCCCACAACTCACCAGCAGAAAACTCCCGGGCGAAGGCCAGCGAGACCAGGAAGAGGGGCAGCCCCACTGCGATGAACTTCAGCACGCGGTCGCTCGGCAGCTCCAGCCGCAAGCCTTTGGCACGGGAGCTGCTGGGCTCTGGGAGGAGGGCATCTGAAAGCATGTACTCAGCAGCCGTGTGCGACAGGGACATTTTCCTCTCCAGGAAGGACTGAGCCACGGGGAAATGGAGTCCAGTGCTGCTGCCTGGGGGTCCTGGTGCTGTCTGAGGTGCAACCAGCGTGGCGAGAGGCTTTGTATGGCTGGAAACATTGCATGCCAAGTGCTACCAACCAGGCAGCTGTAAATGACAGCTTAGATAGTGAGTTAAATCAACTGATAATTACAGGGGAAGCCTTTCACTGGCAAGAATGCAAATAGCGTGCCTCAAAATAGAAAAAAAAACCTCGCAGTCACAGCACCATGGCCAAGGCAGCATTCCTGCCCAGCCACCATGGGTCCCAGCATGGACCAGATCCCCGTGGTTTTACTCCCCTCTGTCATAAGTAGGTGTATTTCCAGCAGCATGTTCGTGGGGCGTGGGGCTCCTGGACTATTTTTGCTTTCTGTAACAAGTGAGGATGGGGCATCACCCTAACCAAGAGCCCTAGCCAGGTACAGAGCGGCCTCATAGGGTACAGAGCCTCCTTCCAGCACTCCTGTGCGTGCCAGGGCTGCTGGAGAAGGTCCTGCTGCTCAGTTCCCAAACCCTGGGGACAGGCCAAGTGGCACCAGGAGCTGAGAAGACATCAGTGATTGCACTGTTGAGATGCACACCAGCTGTTGCAAAGCTGGTGCGCAGGGAGCAATCTCCCCTTGCCCACCCTCTAATCTGGCTCCAGGGGAGCGCAGTGGAGACAAAGCTGCAATTTCCAGTAGGACAGAGATGCAAGTATTGGGATCTAGAAAAAAATAGTATGGAAATTAGGAGTTGGTGAGATGGAACAGAGGACAGGAAAGCTCCCAGCTGTGGCAATACGACTGCTGCCCAAGAAGCCAACAGCCAAAGCCAGGGGAGCTCTGGATTGTTCAGTCAAGCTGAGGGGAGTCCCTGCCATGCTGTGGCTCTGGGCAGCCTCTCAACACAGCCAGAACTCACAGCTGCTGCCAAATTTCACTTTTTCTGTGTTGTTTTGGGTTTTTTTTTTGTTTGTTTTTGTTTTTTTTTTTCCTCCAGACAAAGGCAGTCTCCAAATTTGAGTGCCAGGATGTAAGACAGTACAGAAGGGCTGAGGCAAGGAAGCCCTGAACCGACTTGCATTACACTCAGAGGTGTTCAAACCTGCCCAGGCACTGAGGTCCACCTGTCCTGACCACGGAGAGCCACACAACCTTCACCTTTGCAGAAATGGGTTCTTTATTGGACAGGGACAAGTTCAGAGCACAGAATGGTCGATGCCCAGTTTCCACCCAGTCTCATCACTATAAACAAGAGTGCACCCACCACACTTTCTGCTCCAGATCAGGTACGGACTGTGGACAAGAAGTGCACAGAAGTTAAGCCAGCAACTCCATTACCCGAAGGCAAGGTGTCTCCCAAGTAGCAGAACACAAACCTCATCACACTTGCTGTGAGTGAAACAGCAGTGCAGCACAGCTGGATCCGGCACTGTCACGTGCCAGAAGTATGGAGACACAAAGGATCAGTCCTGTTGACAAGCCTCGGCCTACTCCATAGCAATGTCCAGCTCCAGCTTCCTCAGCGCCCTGTGGAAGAAGCTGGGTGGCTCACACACAAGGTCTATCTGCTTGCTCCCACTGGTGCCCATCGGCAGGGAGAGGCGGTAGGCATGGAGATGCAGGGGGAGGTGGCGAGACTTGCTCTGCTGCAGCTTCAACCTCTTCAGAGTTATTTCAGGAAGCTTCTGCATTGAGGACAGAGTGGTGTGAGGACAGCCCTAACACCCTCTTCCATAACCCCGTGTCAGCAGTCTGGTCCCAGAATCCCAGTGTGTGCCACTAAGCAGCTGGTGCCTTCTCTGCCCTGCTCCATGGCACCATATCTGCCTTACCTGTGGTGCCAGCTTGCTCCAGTGCGAGTATTTGTGATCCCCTAGGATGGGGCACCCCAATCCATAGGCCAGGTGAACCCGGAGCTGGTGCTTCACTCCTGAGATGAGGAAGGAGAAAAGGAAAAACATCACATCAGTCACACTGGGCATCAGGTCTTCGCTCACTACCCACCCAAAGCACCCTCATGCCAGGTAACCTTGTGCTGAGAGCCCTGGCAGCGAAACAGCACTGGTTCCCAGAGCCTTGGCCATATCCTACAGCTTGATCCTCCCTCCAGGACTGCTCCTGGCTGTACAGAAGGCACAGCACAGAAGCACCTGGCTGAGCCTCACCTGTGATGGGCTGGAGCTCCAGCAGAGAGCAGGCAGACGAGCCAGCCAGAACGCGATACCGCGTCACAGCGCTTTCAGCATTGCGGTTCTTGCGGATTTTCAGCACCTTTCCATCCTCAGGAGACACGCGGTAGTTTGGGGCCAGCGTCATCTGAGCCACAGCGAGAGGATGAGCCCAGGAGAAGGGGAAACCAGCCCCAAACTGTGACTGAGAGGATACTTGCTCACCTTGTAATGAGGTTGGTGGCTCTGCACCTCCCTCTCCACCATGGGGATTTCCACAATGCCCTCAGCAGGGTCTGGGCTCCCCACGCTAATTGCCCTGCAAAGGAAAAGCAGAGGTCTGCATGATGCTGCTGCAGCCCTTTGCACATCCAGCAGGATAGAAACTCTCCCTCACCTCTCACTTTTCTCCCCAGGAGAGACCCCCGAACCGGGAACTCAAGCATTCATAGTCATGCAGACAGTGGGATCGACATTGCCACCAAGCGTGCCAATGGCATCAACCTGAGTGGTGCAGTTGGTTCAAGGTCAGGTTGAATGGGGCCTTAGGCAACCTGATCTGGTGGATGGCAATCCTGCCCGTGATCTGTAATGTCCCTTCCAACCTAAACCATTGTAATATTCTATAATCAAACATCCACCACTTCCCAGAGTTCCACATCCCCATATCTGCACACTCGTGACACTTTGCTGCTTGTCAAAGATACTTCTGGGCTCTGGCCAGTCTGATCTACTGGTTGGTGACCCTGCTTAAGGCAGAGGAGTTGAACTCAGTGATCCCCTCAGTCCCTTCCAAACTGAGCCCTTCTATGATTTTTCTTCCAAAACCTTTCCTACCAGTATATCTTTTCCACCTGGCGAGTTTTGAAGAGGAGCCGGATCCTGTCTGCTGCCTCCCTGCTCCGTGCCAACACCATCAAACCCGTTGTCTCCTTGTCCAGCCGATGGCACAGGTGCAGTGGTTCAGCTTTCATGTTTATCAGCATCTTGGCCAAAATTGGCAGCACATCAGCGATACAGTTCTTGACCCCAGGGCCACCTGCAAAACCCAGACAGGCATTCACATCCCTGTTAACTTTAATGCAATCAAAGGGACACGGCAGGATTTCCCCACCCTTGCTCCCCTGAGCCTCCTCTAAATTAAACAATCTCAGTTCCCTCAGTCACTCCCTGTAAGATTTGCACTCCAGACCCTCAACAGCTCTGCTGCCCTTCTCTGAACGAGCTCCAGAGCCCCCATGCCTGTGTTGCAGTGAGGAACCCAACACCGAACGCAGCACTCGAGGTGCAGCTGCACCAACTGCATAGAGAGGCACAATCACCTGCTCCTGCTGGCTGCGCATTTCTGATACAAGCCAGGATGCCATTGGCCTTCTTGGCCAGCTGGGCACACTGCTGGCTCACATTCACCTGGCCGTCAGCTGCACTCCCAGATTCTTTTCCTCTTTGCAGCTCTGGACTCTGCCCCACACCCGTAGCATTACAAGGCGTTATTGTGAGCAGGCGCTCGGTCTCGCTGAATCTCGTCCCACCGGCCCTAGCCCGCCAGCGCAGTAAGAAGCAACAGGGAACCGCCGGCCCCTCACCGTGCACTGGCAGCCCGTAGGGCTTGTTGAGCACCACCAGCTCCTCGTCCTGGTACACGGCTCGCTGCCGGAGCGCCTTGGCCAGCACGTTGTGGTGCACCCGCTGCAGCGCGGCCAGCTGCCGAGCCCGCCTCCGCGCCGGCTCCGCGGCCACCTGGAGGAACGAGAAGCGGATGGAGGCGACCGGGCCCAGGCCAGGAGCCAGCGCCCGGCCGCGCTCACCTCTCGCTCCTCCTCCTTCTTCTTCCTCTCCTCGCTCCGCTTCGCCCGCAGTCGCTCCGCCAGCTCCTGGGCCCGCACCGCCCCCGCCGCCGTTCGTCCCAAGGCCTCTCCCGGCCGCTGCCACAGTCGCCCACTGAGCGCCGCCATTTTGCCGGCCCTCCTCCGCTCCTCCCCTTCCGCTCGCCGGAGGGCGGGGCCTCAGCCCAGCGCCCAATGGAAAGGGCAGAGGGAGACGAGCGACAGCACCGCCCGCCACTAGGAGAGGGCGAGGTAGGCCTTCAGCCCAGGCACCCAATAGGAAGGCAGAGGGAGACGAGCGACAGCAGCGACCACCTATAGGAAGCATGCAGGTGCCCCACCCCGCCCGGCAGTTTGAAGGAGAGCGGCGGTTGGGAACCGGCCACGGCCGCGGCGCGAGGAGGGAGCGGGTGAGCAGCTCGCGGGTACCGGCCGGAACCGCGCCGCGTTCGCGTCGTGCAGCGCTCACGTCGCGTCTCGCTTCGTCGTGCCCCGGCAGCCCTCGGTGCCCCAGGCCCGGCCCCGCGCTGCCCCCTCGCAGGCCGTAACGCAGCACCACTATTCTTAAAGCCAACAGGAATTTATAAAAATCGCGAGGAAACGCGTTTAAAACCAAACCCGCGCAAAAGGCGGCCCTTCAGGAGCCCCCCCCCGGCCCCTCCCCCGTGCGCAGCCGTTTGGCCGCCCGCTCGGCCTGGCCGCGGCCCCTGCGCAGGCACTGCTGGATGCGGGACTCCAGCCCCTCGCACCGCGGCCGCTCCAGCAGCGGTTTGTAGGCGCGAGCGCGGACGCCTTCCACAAAGCTGCTGGCCTGGTTGTGCACCGGAGGCTTCAGGTCTCCCCAGAGCACAGGGGCGGCGTTCCCTGGGTCTGTAAAAGAAATAACAACGCACGGCATTCTCCTCAGACCCGTGGTTGGATGGGAACGCTGCTGGGAAAGGCTGGAGGGTTGGGGTGAACGGAGCTAAATCCAGCTGCTGACCCGTCACCAATGGCTCCCCGTGGGTCGGTGCTGGGGCCAGCCCTGTTCTGCATCTTTGTAGATGATCTGGACAAGGGAATTGAGTGCAACCTCAGTAAGTCTGCAGATGACCCCAAGTTGGGAGGAAGCGTCAGTCTGCCTGGTGTAGGAAGGGGCTACAGAGGGATCTGGCCAGGCTGGCGGATGGGCTGAGGCCAATGGAACAATGAAATGGGCTCAGGTTGCATATTAGGAAAAATTTCTTTGCAGAAAGGCTGGTGAGATATTGGAACAGGTTGTCCAGGGATGGTGGAGTCATCAGCCCTGAAGGTGTTCAGAAATGCAGAGATGTGGCACTGAGGGACATGGTTAGTGGGCATGGTGGGGTTGGATTCCATGATCTTAAGAGGTGTTTTCCAACCTTAATGATTCTATGAACAACGCTTTCAACAACGTGTGGTTACCTACTTGTTTGGAACAGTTCTGCCATCTCTTACCTTTCCCTGCAGCCACGGGAGCAGCGTCCAGACCTCGTAACATGTTGTGCAGCACTTGAGTCTTGACGGCGTAGCTGGCCCAGAGCTGCTGCAGGTGGGTAACATTGAACTCCTGCACTTCCCGGTCATAATGCCACTGGATGTTCTCAAACTCACAGTCATACAGGACCAGGGGGAACTCCACAGCCATACTAGGAAAACGGAGAGAAGGCATTAAGAACTGATGGTGAGGTGTTGAAGGCAGGCTATAGAAGGGTTGTGATAGAAAAGGGTCACAGCATTCATGTAACAGCACAGCAGCCTGTCCATTCTGCTGATAACAGCGCTGCCTTTCAGAAAAACGCTTTTCTGAAGTAATTTTTACCAAAGACCAAGGGTTAAGACCATCAATAACTTGTCCAGGAGCACAGCGACAAGAAAATCAGATCCTTAAGGTTATCTCATGGAGACATCAGCAGTTTGCTTTCTTGCTGTGCAGCCTGGGAGGTTGCTACCCATACCTGTACTGTGGTTTTCGAGGGTTCTTCTCCACGTCCAGCAGCTCATCGATGATCTCTGGGCCCTCCATCCTCTGTCCGATCAGGAAGAGGATGGCCATCATGCAGCGCACTTGGTGGTAGAGGAACGCCTGTCCCGTCACCTCGAACTGGCACAGCCGGAAAGGGTCCCGCAGGCCACCTTCAGCTCCCCCATCCACCCACGTTACCTGGGCGCTGAGAATTGTTCTCTGGAAGTTGATGACGCCATTGGCCACGTCCATTTTGCAGAGGTTCCGGAAGTCGTGCGTCCCCACGTAGCGCTGGGCTGCAGCCTGCATGAGGGCCACGTCCAGGCCTGCGCAGGGGAAGAAGTAGCGGTAGGTCCTCTTGAGACAGCTGAACCGGGCGCTGAAGTCTGGCTCCACGGGCGCCCAGGCCAGCACACGGATGTCAGGTGGGAGCACCCTGTTCAGGATGTGGGTGTAGCGCAGCTCTTCCTCGGGTTTACTGCTTCTTCCCTCCGAGTCACCCGTGCAGCCATTTAGCTTCCTTTCCTCCGAGAGGTTAGAGCGAAGATCTAGGGAAATCACCTGCAAAATTGTGAACACTGGGATTAGGTGGTGGATGGGCGTAGTCAGTGTGTAAAGCCAAGTCTTCCTACACCTCTGCTTTGCATTTTGAAATGAACTCAGGATCTCCTACAGAGGAAGGTATCTTAAATTGGTCTTTTACCACTCCTTCCTGTGGGTAAAACTGCAAGTGCTTCTGCTGAGCTTCCTAGCAGATGCTATAGATTCCTTTAATAAAACAGAAGAAGTTGCAAACTGCCTACATAGCACGGTCTCTAAATGGCTTCAGTCTGCAGATACACATGTGCTTTTTAAAACAAAAAAAAAAAACAAAAAAAACCCTGGAGTTCATAACTTGAATCCATTAACAGCTCAATAGGCTTGAAATTGTGGTATGGAAACAAGTGAATTACCACTGCAAGTCCATGAGCATATCTAACCGTGCAAGCAGAGGTGGCCCACACCCTTACTTTGTATGGTTTGCTTCGTGAACTAGAGCAAGTGAGTGATGCAGGCTAAAACCAGCCCTCGCATGGCAAAAGCTGGGCAGGCCTGCTCCCTGAGCACAAGCGGAAGGGAAGAGGAGGAAAGCAAAGCCATCGTAAGGATCTGTGAGGAGGCTGAGCTTTCCTGATGGTTCCCTGCCACTCTGTGGGCCAGCTGCTCCTCCTCCTCCAGCTCCCACTCCCACGCTCTTCCCTGGCTGTTGCTCTCCTCAGACCTTTACACACAAGGACTCAGCTTTCTCACTCTGTGGGAAGCATTCCAGTCATTCTGCTGGGCTGCTGAGTTAGGGCAGATGAGAGGGGTCTGCCAAGCACTGCAGCTGGCACAAGAAGAGCAATATCTATATAGGCAGAGGAAGGGGCAGCTCCCCTTTCTGGCATCTCTGAGTTGAACTGGCAGCTGACCCAACTCAGGAAATGGCAGCCTGAAATGCATTTCATCCTCTCCAAACAGCTCCAGTAAACAATTAGTGTCTGAAAAAGCTTTTAAAAAACAGATTCAACCTGCACTGTCACACAGTGAGCACTTGGCTCGTTGTCATTGACCAGTAACCCCACGAGATCTGCATCCTGAGTTCTGCCACCCCCAGTGGAACCCGTAAACCCATCCTGACCTGTCCAAAGGCACTGACTCCTTTGTCTGTCCGCCCACAGCGGTGATAGTTGGAGGTCTGCCTGCTATCTACCAGCCGTGTCTTCTTCAGGGCTTCAAACAGCTTCTCTTCAATCGTGTTGCTGGTGTTCTCCTGGCTGGCAAAGCCTTGGTACCCCCAGCCGAGGTAGGCGATCCTCAGAGCCACGTGTCTGCGGCCGTGGGCACTGAAATCAAATGGCCGCTGCTGCTGCTTCTTGGATTTCCTGGAGGTTGAAGGGGTGTCCTTCACTGCAGCGCCCTCCTTGCCCTCCGACAGCTTCTCCTGCAGCTGCTTCACCTCCTCCTCCAGGTCCTGCACCCTCCTCAGGAGCTGTTCTCGATCTGTGGCCCAGCTCCCGTTGGCCATACTGAGTCTCTTGGAGTCTTTAGTTGGTGGCTGGCAGCTCCTCAGGGCCTGCAAAGAAAGGAGGAAATCTGTGTTTCTACCTTTTTCTGCCTCTGCAGAATTGTTACCTGTACATTAATTCTTTGGCTTCTTTTTAATCCCTCACTGTACCCAGAAGCACACAGTAACTGTCAAGGGGGCTTGGCTGGGATGATACACTTTGACTCCAGGCTGCAAATCTCCAGTGCTTTGAATCACACATCTTCCCCCAGCCACCGCTGTCAGCAGCTCGGTGCTGGCAGCCCAGCACGGCGGCAGCTCATTCCCACATTTCCTGTGCAGAGCTGTCATGGAGTGGTTCCCATTCTCGCTGTGTTCAGCGAGCATCAACACTTCAGACAGCCTGCTAACAGCTACCAGTCATCCCGCAGCACCATCTGCTCAAACGTTTCGTAATGGCATCACTGCCACACGGTTAGAACTTGCATTTCTAAACCCGTTTAATGGCATAAAGATAGCCCCAAACCTGCAGGCTTCAGTGGGAACACTGTCCACATCCCTTTTGCAGCCAATCCTTCTGCCTTACCTCAATCACACAACTCAGCCTGAAGCTTTGCCTTTAGGCTATGATAGCCAGTCTCTAAACAAACACTTTTTCCTTGTCTATAAATAAAAACACCCTTTCTTTGATGTCTTTAGTCACAACTAGGAACCGTGTTTTTGAGAGAACATACTGGTTTCACAAGGGGAAAATCATCAGAATATCTGCCCAAGGCTTACAGTCACAGAGCGTACTCAGTCCGGCCTGCACTCATCCATCCTTTCATCGAACCTTCACATGCAGTGCAATGCAATTTATGTGCCACATACAATGTTGTACATGGTTGTCTATAGGCTCCTCTCTGGTTTGATGGAGCCTGAATCAGCACCACAAACCTGAGAAGTTTCAGGGCGGCGAAGAGCCAGAGCCAGCCTTCACAGAGCCCCCTTCAGCCAACTCGAATGCACTGCAAGATATTAACCAAATTTCTTTTTGCAGGGTCCAGCCAGCCCAGCAGAAACCATGGAGAACAGGCTGGAAGCAGACAGGCATTCAGGTGCTGCTCTGAGTGACGAGGAGCTGGAAGGAGGCAGCGAGAGCCGCGGAGCAGAAGGGGCACCTCTGTGCTGCAGTGCCTACACTGCTCCCACAGGGCTGCAGCCAGCCCGACCTCCATCCGAAGGGTTCCCCTGCGCAGAGCCCAGTGCTGCCCCATGCTGCCCCAGGGGCTCGAGGAGGCAGGTGATGAAGAGGAAGGTGCTGAGGCGGAGACCTGATGGAGGAGTCCAGGTCTGTGATGAATCGGTCACCAGCCTGCTGGAGAGCATGGCCACGTGGAATCTGACACAGAAAATGCTTCAGCTGAGCACCACTCCAGATGACAGCCTCTCCGAGGGGGAAATCGAGATGAACAACAGTTTTTTCCAGGAGTTCCCCCCAGAGCCTTCCTATCAGCATCAGGGCGCCGAGTGTGAGCCTCCTTTCCTTCTCAGGGTTGTGCAGAGCCAGAGTCCTCCCGCCTCTCACTGCACAGCCACAGCGCTGCAGCCCAAGTCCTTCATTCCCCCCAGGCTGGAGGCGCTGCATCAAAACCGCAGCAAAAGCGACCGAGTGGCCAAATATTTTGAGTACAAGCGGGAGTGGGAGCGGTTCCCTGTGCCGGGTGAGGACAAGCACAAGGACGTGCGCCGCAGCATTCAGGGGCGGATGCTCACACAGCACAGCCACCCCAGCAAACCGCAGCACACCTACGTCCCCAACACCTACACGGTGCCCACGGACAAGAAGAGGGCAGCCCTGCGCTGGGAGGTGCGCTGGGACCTGGCGAACGGCCTCATCCCCAGGAAAAACGCCCCGCTCTGACGTCATCCTGGATGCTCTCCTCTTCCATCCAGAACTCAGCTACTCCGGAAATCTTTCTGTTTATATAAGCGTGTTGGCTGCAGTGTAAAACTTCACCCAGCTCGCCAGGTTATTGGATTTCGGACATCCTTACTTCGCTACTACACTGTTAGAAAGCTTCACTCTGAGTCGCTGCTGGAAAACCGAGGAAGCGGACAGGGAAAAGCCACTCAAACTCCATAACGAAGCGAGAGCTGTGATTTTTACGTTGAAATGCTGCTGCTCCCCCGGACGGGGGGCTGCGCGAGCTGTGTGATGTGAGGCAACTCGGCCAACGTACTTCAATAAAGCGTGCAACAAGGCGCATCGGAGTCGTGCGGTTAAATGGAACCCACGTGGCGCGGAGTCCTCCGGAACCGCCGCCCCGCCGCGCTCCGAGCGCCGCTTTTTCACCCCGTTTCTGACCGTCGCGGCGCGCATTGACACCGCCGTGCGGCGACTTCAGCTCCGGCTGGGATCGGAAGCGCCGACCCGAAGGCCCGAACCGCCCCCGCGCTGCCCCGCACCCCCCGCCCCTACCTGAGCCACCGCCGCCACTTCCGGTGCCGGTGCCGCTGCCCCGGAAGTGGTTGCCTCGCCGCGCGCCCGTCATGAATATTCACGAAGTGTTGAATATTCATGAACCCCTCTTTAAAGCCGCTGTTCAAATCCCATTGAGGCTCAGCCTAGGATTTAAAAATCCTCCCTTGTGGTTTTCCCTCGTGCAGGCAGTTCTCCCTTTGGTGCCGCGGAGACACGGGGGCGGCTCTGTCCCAAAAAGGGTTTTATTTCCCCGTTTCAGCCCACGGGCGCGCACGGCCCGCATCCCGCCCCGCCGCCAGGGGGCGCTGTCGGCCTTCGCTTTGCACGCAGCCGCCGGACGCGCCCTCAGCCCCGCCCCCGTCCGGCCACGTTCCCACGGCGCGACCCAGCGGGGCAGGCGGGGGGTTCGGGTTTGGTGTGCGGGTGCTCTCTTAAATCAGCTGTTCAGGGCTGCCAAACCGCGTCTGAAAGCACAGAGCTCTTCTGTAGCACAAAGGGCAGCGGTACAAAGCAGGGCCCCATGCGTGGCGGCTGTCCCCAGGGGGGCTGTCCCGCTCACACCGCCCCACCACGAACCCTTATCCAGGGCAGTGCTGCAGAAGTGGCGCCAGGAAAAGTGCCAGACCCCAACAAGCAAAGGCTGAGGGTGAATTCGGGAGAGATGAATAATAACTGATTGTGAGAGGAAAACTGGGGGGTGAACCTCCTTTTTTGAGGGGCATTGCAGCTGCCCCATGGGTGCAGTGGGATGCAGCCCATCATGCACTGCAGAACCCCTTGCAGGGCAGCCCCGTCCCCTCCCGGCGCTGCCTTCCTGTGCCGCCATCAATGTTTCATGGCCTGCAGAGAGCAGGAGATGAAATATCAAACCCCGCTCAGTGCCACGCGTCTGCTGCATGTTCAGATCCACCGTTATTGGTACAAAGTGGGGTCGGGACTGGATTTACCTCTTGTAGCGAGAAAAACGGGAAGAGGGAGAGGTTGGGGACATCCTGGAGGTGGGACAGGTGGCAGCGGCACCGCTCGTGCTGTGAGTGCACCCATCCTCGTGCCTGGCACGGGGACAGCCAGATTGCAGCGGCATTGGGTTTCTGCTGTCATTTCATTAATAATTAAAGGTTAATCAGGGCCAATCCGGGGAAACCCGAGAGGAGGTCGGGTTGGGGAGCGCAGCGCAGCACAGGGGGCTCCCAGCATGGAGCGCTGGGGGGGCCCCTGGCTGCTCTGCCTGCTGCCGCTGATGGCAGTGGGTGAGTGCCGGGGGTCCCTCACGGCACGGAGGCACGGAGCCGCACTGCCGAGACGCGGCCAACGCAGCGCACCTCTCACCAGGTCAGCCGCTGGACGCCGGCTCTGCAGCCTATGAGGAGCGGACGGCGACGGGGATACGGGGCCGGGAGGTGGAGCTGAGCTGCGGGATGGCAGCGCCGGCCGTGGTCTTCTGGAGCTTCACGGCGATGGGGAGCGCGGGGCCGCCGCGGGCCGTGGCGGTGGGCTCAGGGCCGGAGGTGGTGGTGGCTCCTGGCGCGGGCGCGCTGGGCCGGGTCACGCTGCGCAACGGCACTCTGGAGCTGCGGGAGCTGCGGACGGCCGCCGCCGGGCGCTTCCTCTGCCAGGGGCTCTTCCCGGAGTGGGGCCGCCTCCGTGTGGGATACGCCGCCGTGATGCTGCGTGTGCTGGGTAAGGTCTCCCTCCTGCCAGTGCTCTGCGCGGCTCCCCTCACCAACTGCCCGTGCTGCTGGCTGCTGCCAGACCATGAAGAGCCCCACTGGGCAGTGAAGTGCCCCGCTAGCCAACACAACTCTGCACTCGGCAACATAGCAACCCACTGGCCAACCCCATTGCCTTCCCACCAGCCGCATAGCAGCTCGTTAGCCACCTCCTGTCTCCCTCCCTTGGCCAACCTGGTGTCCCGGTAGCCAACATGTGCACTCACTGACTCATACACATTCACGCTAGTGAGCCCGCTAGCTGCAGAACGTGGGACATGGAAAGGCCACAACTAGACAGGAAAGGAGGGATGCAGGGGCTCTGGGCAGGGGGCTGGTGGCTTTGGGGACACTCATGGCCCAGTACCCTCAGTACCTGTCTCCAAGCCCTTCGTGCGGTTGACGGCGGCGGCGGCGGCGGAGGGGACAGAGGTGGCCCTGACGTGCACCGTGCGGGAGGGGACGGCACCGCTCAGCTTCTCCTGGCAGCACCGGGAGCCCCACGGAAGACTCCTGGCAGCCCCCGTGGGGCTGGGAGGCTCCGGGGCAGAGCTGCTCCTGGCACCCGCCAACCGCAGCCACGCTGGCTGGTACGCCTGCACGGCCCGCAATGAGGTCAACAACCGCACCAGTGAACCCGTCTACCTCGACATCGTCTGTGAGTGCCCCGGGGCATGGCTCTGCTTCCAGGGGGCCCTAAGGTGGGAGAGATTTTTCACCAGGCCGGGGCAGCCCCAAGGGTTAAGACACCACTGTGATGCAGGTATGGCCACCTGGGTGCCTCCGTGGCCGCCAAGTGCCACATTGACCAGATGCACCAATGGCCATCATCCATCAACATCACAGTGCCTCTATGGCAAACAAGTACCTTGCCACCAAGGTGCATCTATGGCCATCATTCACCACCATCATGGTTCTTCTATGGCTGGCAGTGTGCCACCAAGGCCACCGTTCCCTGTGGTCCATCCATGGGCACCACGCATCATAGCGTGTTCACAGCCACTGTCCTGCACCACCCCCAAGGAGGCTTCACGGGTCAGGTTTCCACCAGTGGGAGGATGTCCTGATTAGAGCTGCGTCCCCTCAGCAGTGGTGTCCCATGGCTAAAGAGCTCTGTGTCCCTGCAGACGGCCCTGACGAGCCAGCCATCAGCGTGGAGCCCTTCTCCCCAGAGCAGGGCAGCTTCTCCGCAGGCGAGCGGGAGGATGTGGTGCTGAGCTGCCTGGCGCCCTCCAACCCCCCCAGCCGTTACATCTGGCTGCACAATGGCTCCCAGGTGCACATTGGTCAGACCTTTGTCATGTCGGCCATTGCCCGGGGCCAGGCGGGCACCTACACCTGCCTGGCTGAGAACACCCACCTCCAAACCCGCACCCAGGCCACCATCGTCCTCACCGTATACTGTAAGTACTGTGGCCCTGGCGTGGTGACAACACAGTGCCCGGTGAGGATGTGGGCGGGAAGTACGTGATGGCACGATGGGGATGCTGGGGTGATGGCATGGGGGGCCCCACGGTGACAGCTCCACACCCACACAGATCCGCCGGCTGGGAGCCCCAGCTGCTCCGCTCTGGCCACTGCTGACCTGCAGGACGTGGCCCTGCGGTGCCGCTGGCTGGGGGGATTCCCTCCAGCCCGGCTGCGCTGGGTGGGCCCTAGGGAGGAGGAGGAGGAGGAGGAGGAGGATGAAGAAGGGGCGGCGGGGCCCAGCTTTTCCATGGCCACCAGCATCGTGCCAGGGGCGGCCACGAGGAACGGCAGCTCCTTCGCCTGCGTGGCCGCACACCCTGCGCTGCGGGAGGGGGCTGTGTGCAGGACCACTCTGTGTGAGTGTGGACACATCCCCAAACTCCCACGTCCCTAAATTGCTTTCCTTGAAGGGCCCTACTGTCCTTCAATCCACGTGCTACGGCTGCACTGCAGAGCACCCCAGAGTGAAGCTGTGTTGGCTGCCCCTTGCTACCCTGTACTTTATGGGGACAAAGGTGGGCAGGAGACGGCTCACCTCACCACCTGTCCCTTCCCAGGGATCCCGGCAGGCAGCCCCACATGCATGGCCGCGGCCACCAAGCATGACGAATACGTGATGCTGCGTTGCCGCTGGGAGGGGGGCACGCCGCCGGCCACGCTGCGCTGGTGGGACGGCCGGGGCCGGGCGCTGGGCGTCCCCACACCATCAGCCACCGTCCTGGTGCTGAGCACCGATACCAGTCTGCGGGGCCAGGACTTCGTCTGCGTGGCCGCGCACCCACTGCGAGCCGCCAGCACCGAGTGCCGCCTCCGGCTGGGTAAGCGAGGTGGTCCCCGTGTGCTGTCCCCACTATCGTCGCCCCACGCCGGCCGGCGACGTGCCACCAGCAGCCCCTCTCAATGCGCAGATGTCCCCGAGCTGGAGGTGGAGCGCGGCGAGGTGGCGGTGCTGGAGGGCGGCGAGGCACGGCTGGCGTGCCGGCAGCGCGGCGGCACCGAGCTGGGTGCCGAGATGGGCTGGTACGACCCGCAGGAGCGTGAGGTGCCAGCGGGCACCACCAAGTACCGGCTGGAGCGCGGCGGGGCGTGGGCCAACCTCACCGTGCGCGATGCCGAGTGGCCGCAGGACGGTGGCACGTACCGCTGTGCCGCCGCCAACAGCGTGGGCACCGCCAGCCTCCCCGTCCGCCTCCGCGTGGATCGTGAGTCCCAGGGGCGGCGGCACGCATCCCCGTGCTGCGCAGGGAGGCGAGCCGTCCCACGGAGCGCCGTCTCGCCGCAGGGTACCCGGCCCCTCCCAACGTCACCATCAGCAAGCTGCGGTACACGCGGGCGCGCACCGAAGTGCGGCTGCAGTGGCGAACGCAGGGCGCGGGCAACCTGACCGGCTTCGTGGTGCAGCGGCGGCCTGCCAAGAAGCCCCAGCGCCGCGTGCCGGGCCCTTGGGAAACGGCCGCTGGAGACATCGAGCCGCACTCCCGCGACCGGCGCCTGGGGGGGCTCGACCCCCGCGTGGTCTATGCCTTCCGCGTCCTGGCTGTCAACCACCGCACGGCCGGGCACCCCTCCGAGGTGCAGACGCCAGGTGAAGCGGGCATGGGACAGCATGCCGTGCTCCTCCGGCATCCCTGGGTGGTGCCAGGCGTCGGCAGGGGCTACAGAACACCCCGGGCTGACTGCCTGTAGGCAGAGCAGGGAGTGAGTAGAGAAAGGCAGAGCTGCACCCCAGCGCGAGCAGCCATCAGTAGGTTTCAGAGCAAACGAGTGCAGGCTTCTATCTTCCTCCTCCGTATGTGCCAGGGGTGCCCATGCTCCCCGAGCTCCCTTCTCCCCTGGTACCTCTGCACCATCCTGGCTGCTCCTCACCTCCTCACCTCCCCCTTCCCAACGGCTCGATTTGCACCGCTCTCTTCCAGCTGAGCCGCCCTTCGAGGCGCTCCCGGCCGTGACGGGGGCAGCGGTGATGGGGATGCTGGTGGCCACTTCCATGTCTCTGCTGGCTGTGCACTACATCGCTCGCCATCGGGACCGCCTGCCACGTGAGTGTCGGGGGCTCGGCTGGGTGGTAAAACCCCAACACCCCCATCCGATGTCCGTCTGTCCGTCTGTAGGGCTGCACGAGCTGCTGTTCCGCATGTGAGTGCCCAAAACCTCACCACGCACCCAGCCCTCTCCTGCATCTCGTTGCTCACCTGAGAGCCCCACGCCCCCAGGGCTGGCCGTGATGCCCCACAGCTTGCCGAGGATGCCAACGTGGCCGTGAGCACGGAGGATGGAGAAGGACAGGGACAGGAGGAGCCGGGTGGCCTCAGCACAGCAGCCATGGAAGGTAGAGAGTGGGCAGAGCCACCGGCATGGTGGTACAGCCTGGTGCCACTGAGGCTCTCCATCCCGTCCCATTGCAGAAGAGCCACGCTCAGCCCCACCAGTTGACCCTGTGGATGATGCACCGGCAGACGTCAGCATCACGGTGACAGCCATGCCTTGAGCATGGCACACTCCTGAGACACCCCTCCTCATTGCTGCTGTTCCTGGGGGATGAGAGCTGGGATGTGGCAACAGCACCCCTGGGACAGCCCCATCCTCCTGCGTTGTGCTGTACCCCACTGCTTCCTTTGCCTCAATAAAGGCTGCAAGAGAGCAGACGCAGAGGGGATGTTCTTCCACAGAGCCTCAGTCTTGGTGGGGAGGGAGCAAAGGGGCTGCAAACCCAGGGATGGGGACCCCAGGAGGTGAGGGTGAAGCTGTGGAATTCTCAGCCTTTACCCTTTATGTGGAAAGGGGCTTCACCCACAGGAAATGTCCCCACATCCCTCCTCCTGGCACCAGACTGTCATTAACCCGTGGCTGCTGGTGCTGGGCTGCAGATGAAGTGCCACAGAGGAAATCTTTTGGGCTGCTTTATAGTGTTCCAACATGGACTGCCAGCAAGCCAGGGCCCGGCTCTGCTGCTCTGCAGTGGGGAGAGATGCATCACTGCTCCCAGAGAGCAGGAGGAGCTGGGATGGTTGGGGAAGGGGAGATCTCTGCCTGGAGAGCATGGAGGAGGCGGCCTCAGCTTTGGGTTTATGCAAGACAGGGGAGGTCCTGGTGCTGCCCTGCACCTCATGAACGATCTGCCCAACCTCAGTGCCGCACGGCACCAATCACCACTCTGCCATCCCATTGAGCAGCAGCATTCACTTTAATATTAATCAAACCACCAAACAAAACAAAAAAACCAACACGCAACAACTACATCATTCCAACACATGTGCAATTTCCAAAGAAACATTACATCTTCTTCGGAAAATAGAGTGTATTTACCCATCTGCCAACAAGCACTCATCTGGAGCTCAGCGCTGCGCAGCACTGCAGCAGCCATGCGTTCAGAGGTACACGGAGGAACACAGAGAGGTTTGTCCATTTGTTTTTTCTCTAAAGGCCCAAAGATGAGGAGAAAAGGGGCTGATGCACACAGGGTTGTTGAACTCGGTGCTTGGAAAAAGCAGGGAGCTGCAAGGCGCCGGGAGCCCAGCAGAGCTCGCTGCTGGTTCTGGGAAGGAGAGGAGCGCTGCCAAAGCCACGGGAAGGATGGCATTTGGGTGGACAAAGCAGAGCAGAGGGAGGAGCGGGGCCGTGCACGCAGCCTGAAGGCGGAGTGCTCCCGTGGGACCGGCGGGAGGTTTGGAGTCGGGCACGTGGAGGTGGGAGCGTGCACCGAAACCCTACGGTGAAAGCAGAGCTCAGACACACTTTAAAATAAAATACAATAAATGGAAGACAAACACTTAAAACAGTGTCACTGACTATAAATAAAGCAGTCTGCAGAGGTGCTGCTAACAGAGCAGATCGCAGCCTCCCGCACCCATCGCTGCCCACGGCCCCGCTCCATCTGACACCAGAGCCGCTCCACCGGCCCGAGCTCACACCAGCATCCCGCGTTGGCATCAAGAAAGCAGAGCAGCAAATCCAGGGTAGGGTACTGCCCTCATGTGGTGCTTGTTGGCGCTTTGCCTCTCTTTGGCACGCTCTCAGTCTCGCAGACATGAGAACTAAACCGTGCAGAGGGGAGAAACCACGTACACAGCATCACTGCCAGGCTCCGGGCACAAAGCATAACCAGAATCCTACCTGCACGGCAGCCCAGCTCCGAGCTAATGCGTTCTCACCACGGGCTCTATTTATAAAGCACAGAACACATTATTTTGTACCTCCGTGCCGTGCACAGAGCACACATTCAGCGGGGAACGGAGCTTCGGGTCGGGCAGGGCTCTGAGCTGCACCTGCAGCGCTCCAGCCCCCCCCAGCCCCTTCCTGCTCAGCCCGGGCTGCACGTGGAGCCGTGGGCAGCTGCAATGGCGATGAAGGCACCCAGCAGCCGGGGCTACGCGCTGCTTTTTGGAAAGAGTGCTTTGCGAGCACAGCTTCATTGCATTCACTCCGATTAAATGTGGAAGGAAAAAAAAAAACAACCACCAAACAACCAAGGCTGCAGAACCTCCACCTGCTGCACGGCACAGCACCGCCGAGCAGCGCTGATCCCCTTCTGCCCACTCCCAGCACGGTCTGCATGCAGCCCAACCCAGCGCAGCCCCGCGCCCAAAGCACCATCAGCCTCTCAGCAGCGCTCCTCTGCCGGCTCCACGAACACTCGCTGCGGTTTCCCATCGTTGTTCTTTATATTATTACCAATCTTTTTTTGTTTATATACACAGAACCAGGCTAGTTTCACGGTGCGTGGGGAAAAAAAGGAATCTCAAGGCATAAATAATATAAAAAGGCAACCATTTAGAAACAAGATACATTCATATGACACTACTACAAAAAATAAATAGTGACTCTCTCTGTTATAATTAAGGCCCCTCCATCAGTCCCTCCAGCACTCCCCTCAGCTCTCCTGCAGCGGGGGCTGCCCAGAACCACGCAGTGTTGCAGTCCAGCCCGGTTTGTCCCTGCAGTCCTTGGGCACAGGCTGCAGAACCAGCGGGCTCCAGCTCAGAACGTGGTTTGGTGTTTCTGAGAGCGCACAGCTGTCACCTGCAAGGCAAGAGCAACGTGCTTTCAGCTCAACGGCCTCATGAGCACAGAGGAAATTCAGGTTAGGGATCTCGGCAAAGCTTTCTGAGTGGGTTTACTCCCATAAAACCCTGAGGAAGCGTTGGGCAACAGCACAGTGCCTTGGCTCTGCAAGCACACGGATGCTGCTATGCAGCAGGTTGGGATGACACGGCCCAGCCCCACCTGCATCCCTGAGCTGCCCTCCCCTCCAGCACGGCTTTAGGCCACCCAGATGCAGTAGGGAGCACGCAGTATCTCAGCCCCTGGGTCTGCACCGGGACCCCCTGTGTCTGCTGTGTGCACAGGCACCGCCAGCCAGCAGCAACGAGCCGCAGCGTGCCTGCAGGGTGAGCCCCAGTAGAGGCATCGGTGGAGAGGAGCACGCAGCTCCAGCACCACTTTTCTGCAGGAGGTGGAACAGAGCCTTTTTTCCAACGGCCAGCTCCTTTGCGAGCTTAATTACCAGTCTCTGTTTAATTAGGTGCCGTTTCTGCAGCGTCCCCGCGCCGGGTGCCGCCCCCCCCGCCTCACCGTCCGCGTACTCCAGGCAGAGCGGCCCGGCGCCGCCCCGGCAGCAGGGCTGTGGGCTGGGCGGCTGCTCGGCTGCCTCCACGCCGTCCTCCTCCACTCGCCCGCCGTGCTCGGGGATGCTGGAGGCCAAACACATGGCGACCATGATGTGGCTCAGGGGCTTCATCTCCATGTCCTGCTGGTACGGAGCGACGATGGGCACGAGGGGCAGCGCGCTGCTGCTGAAAGTGCCGTTGGCCTTGGTGAAACACCTGAGAAGGTAAGCCACAACCACAGAGTATTAAGGTAGGAACAGACCTCCCAGATCACAAAGTCCAACCCAACCCCGTGCCCACTGCCCACGACCCTCAGTGCCACATCCCCACGGCTCTGCGACGCCCCAGGATGGTGACTTTCTTTCCCTGGGCAGCTGTGCAGTGCAGCGCTGCTCTTTGGAGGAGAGATTGTTCCTCATTTCCAACATGAGTGGGATACCAGGAGTTGCTGTGAGCCCTGATCATCTGCACGTTTTCCCTTTCTACCACTCAACTTAGCATGAGAAACTGTGACTTTTAAGTACTTCACCATGTGTTATTTACTGTAGAGATCTTGCCAAGTGAGATCTGAATGTATTTTTGGATCAATCCTAACATGAAGAGAAGGATCAAGCGTTTCTTCTCCCAACAGACAGCTGGAAACACTGCAAACATTTGCTCAGTTGCTTCCCCTGTCCGCTGTGACCCGACCATTGACTTGCAGGTCTCCACCAGGGCAGCCCCACACGGCGGCCTTTCACCGCCAACAGAAAGAGCTCAGGTTTGAAACCCAAGCAGCAAACCAAAGTGCCTTGGAAAACAAATGCTGAAGTGTTATCAGAGTGGACGCAAACTACAAAAATCCATTCAGCACTATAAAGGCAAAATCCCACGCGGTGCAGCTCAGATCGCGACCCCATGAGACACACAGGGCTGTGAAATCAGAGTCAGACTGCGAAATGAATTGTTATAGCCAAGGTATTTAACCTTCCTCAGAAAGCAGCTCGAGACCTTAACGGACACCAGGCCACTGCAGCAGGCAGGGAAAATGCCTGCAGTGTCTGCAGCTCCACTAACAATGTGGACGCAGCGAACATTTATACAAGCAAATCCTATGCACGACAGCCCAAAATCACACTTCACAGTGGTTTTATAGAAAACCATAATTACCACAGAAGTAAAAGGTTCACTTGTATAGCTGCCATAGACCAGGAAAGCACCCCCAGTGCGCTCCCTGGATGGGTATGCAGGGAGCGCGGAAGCAAGGAGCCCAGCATGCAGTGCCGTCACCGTGCCCTTCTCACCTGCCTGCAGTGCTCTTGCGCCCGTCCGCCCGACCCCAGCACTGCCCCACGGATGGAGCACAGCTCTGTGTAACGTGTGAGCCCAGCACGACTCCCAGGCACTGAAGGGAAGCTGAACAGGCTCCCAGCTCCACGCACAGATTATAAACCCATGTGCCAAACGGACACGACTCAGAGCATTTCTTTGCTGCCAAGCCTAAATAGAACAGTCGCCTGCCCTGCTCCCGGCAATGAGCCCGTCCATCTCAGCACACACTGCTGCTTATGGCTGCTTACTGCACTGCCCAGGTGCTGGCGCTCAGAGCTGGACCCACACAGCCCACGTGGGCTCCGAGCCCTCACCGTGTGCGACCCTGCATGCTTACCCTACGACTGCTGGGAGGATCCCTTTCCACAGTGCTTCTTCCCCCCACATAAGCTGAAGCGACGGCGCCCACCTGCAGCCAGCACAGAGCCACGAAGGCTGCAAAGAGCCCCCGGCCGTCCTGCTGTGCCCACTGACCCCGCAGTGCCGTCAGGGCAGGATGGAGCTCCTGCACGGCTCTCCCCGCTCCCCGCTCCGTCCTTCCGCCCTGAGCCGCCTCCAGATCATTATTCCAAGTACCAAAATACCACAAAAGCCACTGAAGAATCCACATGAAACACATCTGGGCTTCAAACAAATCCATTTATTAGTTTGCATTTCTTTCCACAGAGGTTTTGACTACACTCACTCATTATTTAAAGAATTCTTAGAGAAACCCATTTAAGATGTTTGGTTTGCATGTTTATGGGACTTTCTTTTTAAAGACACAGAGGTCAGTGCAGCGCTTTGTATTACTCCACTGGCTTGAATGGAGCTCCAAGACAGCAGGTCAGCTTTTTTAGCTTAAAAACCACATTCTGACGGAAACTGGCCATGGGTGTGCCCAGAGGGAGCAGCAATGGAAAATCTGCTGCAGAAAACACGCCTTGCGTCCATTCTCAGCACTACAATCCTAACAGCCATCATGCACAGCCCTCCAACCCGAAGGGCCGCTGCTCGGGATGTGTGCGCAGATCTGTGATGGAACACAGCGCCAAAGGGAACCGACAGGGAGCAGAACGCCTCGGAACCATCGAGGACCCAGGGAACATCAGAGCAAAAGCACCAGAGAACCGCAACAAAAAGAAATCTGCTTTGAACCCCGACGCAATCAGCACAAATCACGCTCGTCTCCCCGGCTTTGTCCACCACAGCAAAGGGGGCGCCCACAGCCCGGCAGCCCCCTCCTCTGGCAGAGCTCCACGAGCAAGAACCAAAGAGCAGAGGATTCCATTGCTGTAACACCGAACCCCTCCACGGTCCGTGCTGGAAGCGGCCGTGCTCACCAGCTCTAAAGCATGCTTGGATTTAAAAGGTCACTGCATGCCCAACCTCCAACAACACCGAGGCAAACCAGACCCACCCCACTGCCCCCCATGTGCCCTCTGTGCCCCATCCCTCCGGGGCTGCAGCTGGAGGGGACATTTTGTGGTTTGTGTCACACAGAGCAGGGCTGAGAAGTCAAAGTTCAGCCACTGCTGGAGGAACATCACAGTCACGTGGGATGGAACTCATTCTCTCCTTTTTCTCAAGAAAAAAGAGTAATTAAGAATGTAATTATGCTTAAAACCGGGAAACAGGCTATTAATTACAGCGTAGCACATACAACCATTCCAAACGACAGCCAGTTGCACACATCCCAGTCACTGCCATTGCTGCAGCCGGTTTGCAGTGACGGCTGCTCCGTCCCCATTGGTGTCACAGCTCTGCTCAGCGCAGCCCCTCCCCACCCTGAGACCACCACAGCCCCCCTCTGCGCCACCGCGTCCCCCAGCACACAGCACCGCGGCTCTGGGACAGCCCCGGGGTGACCCCGATCCCTGCATGTCTGTAACGGGAGGATGAAGCATTTGATGCCATTTTGAGCTCTATTTTCAGAGGTAAAACCACAAAGATGAAGCATGCAAGTTTTCAGCCTTTGGGAACGGCTGAACTCCAGCTCAGCTCCTTTGGACGCGCACTGGAAGGTAAATGCCAGCTTTAATCAGAGAGAAAATTCAAAGTATGACTGACAAGACCCCAGATTTATCCCTCAACCTGTCCAGAACGTCGGACTTTCAGCCCTTAAATAGCCAGAGACCCCCTCAGAAGCCTGGAAGGCAGCACGTCCTCCACAGCGCCGCCCAACGAGCGCCCAGCTCCCCACCACGGCACACAGCAGATCCCCCCCCCACAGACCCCCCCGCCACCCCCCCACGCTACCTGTTGTTGTTGCGGCAGTTCCTGCAGCTGATGCACTCTGGTTCCGCCTGGGGCAGCGCTGCGTGCAGCCCCCCGCCCTGCATGGAGACAGCGGTCAGCACAGCCGGCAGCGGCGCCTCAGAGCCCCCAGCCCTGCGCCCCGAGCCCCCAGCCCTGCCCTGCCCAGCCCTGGGCCGCATCCCAGCGCCGTAACACTGAGCCATTATACGGAGCCAAGGCGAGGGGCTGCCAGCGCGTGTCGGAGAGCAAAGTAAGCAACTGCAGCCTAGACAAGTATGCTGTAATTTCCCCGGTCTGTTTTCAGCTTCATACGCTCAGGTTTAATTTAATAAACACACTGTAAATATGTTTATTTTTAACGCCGATGACAGACATGAAAGCAAATCGCTGTTCGTTTGCGAGCTGCACCGCTCGGGGAGACGGCACTAAATCTGCAGGGCTGATGTCACAGCACAAACCCATCCCAGCCTCCTGCAATTACCCCGATTAGATCACTGCACTTCGCTACACCGAGTTTTGAAACACTCGGTATTTGTACAGATGGGGTAATTCCTTCGCCAGCAATGACTCCGGGTGAGAGGGATTTGGTGCTGTTGGTTTTGGCTGCGGGGCCCATTACAAGCGAGCAGAATGCCCAGATTAACACATACCTCATTGTGAGGGGCAGCGCGGGAGCACGGAGCGGGGTGGGCACAGCCCAGTGGGGTCTGTGGGACCGGCAGGGGGGGACCCCAACCGGACCCCAAGCAGAGCCGAGAGCTCACGCTCACGGTGAGGGTGGGTTCTGCTCAGCCAGATAGGGATCGCTGAGGAAATGCCTAATTAGTGTTGATTGCCATCCTGCCAGTCCCTCTCTTCCTCATTCAGCCCAATCAGTGGAACAATAAAGAGAGTCCTAATGAGAATGAGAACATCCTGTTCCTCTGCTCTGCTGTTCTGGGTGGGAAGGGGTTGCCTTACTCAGCTCCGCAGACAGAGAGGGGAAAAACAGCACTAATCCAACACTCAGCTGCTCCAGTGAGACAACATGCCAGGGTTTGCTGCCCACATCTCAACACAGAGACACAGAGCAGAGCTGCGGCTGCACTGCACCAGGTGCTGCCTCCAAGGAGCAGATGAGCAGCAACAGAACAGCGACATCCCCAGCACTGCCAGGCTTCCTAGGGGCTGGCTTTCAAGTGCCAAAAACCACTCCTTCCCCGGGGCTTGGGTGGCCGAGGCTCTCAGGAGCTCACCTGCTGGCAGGGTGCACAGAAATGTGGGTCCACAAACGGCCCAGCAGTGGCACAGCCAGGTGAGGACCCAGCATCTCTGCCCCTGAAACTGCAGTGATCCAAGTGGCTGCTACTGTGCAAGTGCTAATTTGTTGTTCAATAAAACGAAGCGCTTGTGTTCAATTACCAACACAAACAATAGCCCCCTTTCTGCCTCCCAAACCAGCATGCTGTTTCTCAGACTTTTGAACTTTTTCTTTCAGTTTTCCTGGGCAATGTTCACAGTTTTGAGTAAGTTTAGTAAGTTTGAATGCAAGCCATCTGTTTCCATAGACAATAATGAAATCATTATTCTCTCTTGGAAACGGGACACATTTCAGCAAATGAAGTACTTTTCCACAACATACAAAAGCTGGGTCGTGGATTTAAATTGGTTTTTAATTTTATTTTCAATTTGAAAAAAAAAAAGGGGCAGTCTGTCTCAAAAGTCACAAATGAGGGATTAAAAAAAAGGCACTCATTGCGTCACCGCGTTCCTGATGTATGGGCTACTTTATGGAAGCTCCCGCTTCATCTGTGCTTCGCTATAATTAATAGCATCGCTTAGAGTCACAGATCTGAAGCAGGTGGGAGAAAACGGGCGATCCACAAAGCTGCAGAACAAGCAGCTGTAATGAAATCTATTTAACTCGAAGATTGAGAAATACCACGCGCAAAGCCAAGCGCCTCGGCGCAGCACAAAGTATTCTCAGAGCTGTTTGCTAGGAGGGCAGGGGCAGATTTCCCAGAGCAAGGGGAATTCTTGCTGCCATGCGATATTCAATCGAAAAGCAGGGTGCTCGTATCACAAACATCGGCCTGGCCGCCTCCTGCGGAGCCGCGCAGCGCAGCCGCCCGACACCGACGCACGAATCCCCCCCGCGCTACGGCCCGGCTTACGTTCAGCAGGCGGTGGGCGCGCTCGCAGTCCAGGTGTGCGCCGGGCAGGGAGCCGCCGTGCAGCCCGACCGCTCGGCCCACGGCCACGTCCAGCCCCCCGGCCGCCTTGTGGTGGTGCGGGCAGCCGCTGCCAGCGCTGCTGCCGATGAAGCTGCCGTGGACGCTGCCGTTGACGCGGCTCGTGCCGGGCAGCGTCGTGTATTTGATCACCTGCCCGCTGATCTCCGCCCCTTGGTACAGATAGCCAGGAGGGTCGTACTCTGCAAGAGAGCCGGGCGTGAGGACCGCAGTTCTGCTCCGGAGAGCGCCGGACTGCCAAGGGGGGTAAACAGGAGAAACTCTTTTCTCTTTCAGCAGCTTCTGTAAATTAACTGAGTTTCTTGGTGCTCAGGATGCAGGCGGAGGAGTGGAGAACAGCCATCCCTGCAGGACAGACCGGGAGCGCCGTGCTGCCATCGGTCACACAGGGAGCTCCTGAGCACAGCCTGCAGGGACCACAGACCCACTGCTGCCCAGAACTCGACAGCGCTCCTGGGCTGCAGCTAAAGGCACTCTCTTATTTTGCAAGAAGTTTGTGTGATTTCTTGTCAGGAGAGTGAGGACATTTAAAAGCAACCACAGGCAAGGAAAAGAACAGGGGCGATTTCCGCCTTAGGAAAGGCCATTAGAGGACTTCTGTTAGCACAGAACCTCTGAGCAGGCAACGAGCACTGAGCTCCAATGTGCCAGCACTGTGCTCGGCGCAAAGCACCGGGTTCTGCCCATTGACACCTCTCTGAAAGAGCAGGAACTGAACCCCGCTTCGCTGTGGGCTGAGCAGGAGTTGGGGATCTGCCCTCTCAGCAAGGGGCTGGACACTGCAACAAAAGGAAACCCCAAACCAACTCACTCTGCATGGCGTTCTGCTGGCGGTTCTTCCACAGACACATGGCGATGAAAACGATCAGGATGAGGACCATCACGCCCAGCACGCAGCCCACGATCAGGTACAGCATATCACTGCTCCGCACCGGGCCGGAGGACGGACCCCCGCTGCCCCCCGCCCGCTCGGGGGGGCTGGGTGGGGTGCTCAGCTCCTTCGCTGGGTATTCAGACACTCCTGGCATGCGCTTCACTGCGTGCAATGGAAGACAGGGAAGGGCACGTTCACCAAAGGACTTTTCTAAATGCATTTTTTCATTATGAAATGAAAATAATGACTGCTGGAGTTACAATCCTAATGCCTCAAGGAGGAACCTTCCAAGTATTAGAAACTATAAGGAGAAGGCCAGCTGCGATTGGGTAATAACTATTTGCCTTGGAAGACGCCTGCCATCCGGCTCGCTAACCCTCCCACCGAGGTCACTGGGAGCTGTAACACACAGCTCAATGCACACTGCAATGGCTCTGACTGCAGAGCACCCATCTGCCCGCTCCTGAGGTCAGGAGAAACCACAGCACACATCTCTACCCCCCTGCTGCACCAGACGACCAACCTGGATCTGATGTGAACCCTGCTGACCCCGTGCTCAAACCACACTGAAACACAAAGAGCTGAACAGGAATCACAACAAACACAAGGCAGCCCAGAAATCACACCACACTGATTCCCCACCTGCACAGACACCTTCAGGAGGTGCCTGGCTTGCAAAGGCAGGACCTCCATGCAGGAACACCAAACGAGCATCACCCTGCGAACCCCACACCCCGAGGCAGCAGTGCTGCACGGCAGATCGCCGAGCTTCGGGTGTGAGGAAGGCTGCGTTCCCTGCACCCAGAGCTGCACCCCGCACTGCGCCAAAGGCACTGCTGTGCTGTGCAGGCACGGGGTGAGAGCCGTCCTTGGGAGCGCAGCCCAGCAGCTTCACTAAAAACAATCCCCGCTATGGAAGACAAAACAATCCCTTGGAACATTCCAGAAAATTACAGTCTTCGTTACAGACAACTTTTGCACTGCAGCCCCCCCACGGCCCCGGGGCAGCAGAGCACCGCTCACCCTTCGTCTCGCAGATCATCACGTTGCTGTACTCGCTTTCACCACCTTCGTTATAGCACTGCATTTTTATGTCGTACGAGGTTTCTGGCTGCAGGTGGTTTATCAGGTGCCACTGCTTTGTGCCTGTGGAAGAACACACCAACCTCATTTCATTCACTGGGACTCAGAGCTGGGCACGGCCATGGTACAGCAGTGACGGCAGCGGCTGTGCCCAACCTGCAGCACCACGGGGCTCCACGAGCGGCACGGTGGGGATGGCAGGGGATGGGACTCAGTGCTCCGAGAGCTCCTTCCTGGCCTCAGTGACTCTGTGATCCTATCTGGGACATGGGTGGCGGTGGGGATGGGGCGAGGGTTGGGCTGGACCTCACAAGTCCTTCCCAGCAGTAACAGTTCCACGCCATGCCACTGCTGGGCTGCATGGAACATACAGCGGTGGCTCTCCTGCTGGAGGAGAAGGTTTTGTTACGGGCCTGCAGGCCTGTCTGAAAGCTTAAGGCTCACTGTGACCCAAAACGCATCCTGCCAAAGCCTTCTGATGTATAAGTGGTTTGTTTTAAGTACCTCGGTTTAAGGATTTCTGTTTAAGTTTTTCTGTTTGTTTTCCCACACAAATGGAAGTCCCTGAGCTCAGGACCCCAAGCCCAGCCTTTCAGCACCTTCACAGCATCGCGTTTACAGATGTGCACTGCGCACATCTTCAGCACAGAGCCGCTCCGCCCTGCAGCACTCCACAACATCCTACAAACTATTTCTCATGGAACAAAACTCCCTCCCACCATCCGGAGTGCTGTGCGGCACTCACAGCACGCGGGGCACGGGGAAGGGACGGCGCAGGTGAGCGGCAGAGCACCAGGACCCCCCCTGCAGCACCGTGCACAGGAAGGGCACAGCTGGGCTCCTCCAGCAGCACAGGCTGCACACAGCCCACGGCGCACAGCTCGGATGCGGCAGGAAGCAGCGCTGAGCACCGCTGCCCGCCCTGCAGGGCTGCATTCCAGCAGTGCTAATGGGACGCTCTGTCAGCCCTGGCTGCCCGCCAGCATTCCCTGGGACACCTCCTGCAGCACGGAGCGCTTCCACATAAATCACTCCCCGCTTTTACTTTCGTGGGCCTGTGACAAATTTTAATAAACAGCAACTCCCTTTTTTTTCTTTTTTCTTTTTTCTTTTTTTTTTTCCCTTCAGGGAGTTTAATTAACTGTTTGAGTGCTCCTAATCCCTCCTGGAAAATACCACCTTGAACTGTTTCCACTGTTTCTAAGGAGCTGTCACAGCACCTCCTGATTTACACATTGCCAGCAGGAGGACGGGATGCAGGCAGGTCCGGTGCTGCCCTGCAGGCTGCAGCCCTTCTCCCCTCACATTCCTACTGCTAATCGCTGCACCAGGTTTTAGGTTTCCGCTCCAAACCATTAGGAGACTGCAATCAGAACGGGCACTTTAACTGTCCTCTTCGTGCACCATTAGCGAGAGAAAACAGTCAAACAACTGACATCAGACTGCATTTACATCTTAATTCCAGCCTCCACAGAGACCCGCAGGACTGGGCTGCTCTCCTGGGCTGCTCTCCCTTCACTTCTTTGCTTAAAGCTGCTGGAAGACAGCGAGCAGTGATTGCAGATGGGACCTTCTGCTAAGCAAGCCCTGCTCTGGCCTGCAGCGCTCCCGAGATGGGAGCAGAGCTCTGGGTGCCTCAACAAGACTGAACAGGGAGCAGAGGAGCACCAGCAGAGCTCAGCACTGCCCCGTGCTGCCTGCAGCACCGCCTGTAGCAGGAAGGGATGCGGAGACAGCAGAGGGAAAACAGGGCAGGATGAGCAACGTATGGCACAAACATCACCCAGCTTCCCCACGCGTGGCAGCTGCGCTCTAACCGAAAACAGCTCTCTGTCCTCTGCCCCCCAAGAAGCTGTTCTGGTGGCAGAGCAGCTCTGGCACAAGGTCTGGCTAAGATACGTTGGCAGATGAAGCTGCAGGCCGCATGGGCTTCTGTTAAGGCAGAAATGGTGGATCTCTAATAGCTTTATGGAGTGCAAAGGTTCGTGTCGCACAGCACGGCTCGGTGCGGTGTTGTCCAGCTGAGGGGAACACTCAAAATAAAGCTCGTTCCCCTTGTAACCAAAATAAATGAGGGGAGAAAATAATTACCACCATTGGGGCGGAATGAGATCACTCCGTTTACTCAGCCCGAGCAATAAGGACATTAAGTAAAATGTTTTTAAAAGGCTTTTCCACTTCTGGACTAATATAGACATTATCTAATAACTTCTTCCAGGAAAACGGTGATCTAATGTGCGCTGAGAAAACAGAGCTGATTAAAAGGCAGAACGAAGCACTGCTGTACCTGCAGCCACAGCACAGCTCCAGGCAGCGCTGCCCATCACAAACCAGAGCAGGGCAGCCCTGCGCACAGAGGTGCAACAGCACAGCCTCACAACCACTGTTTAGTTCTCGAGTTTCAGTGTGAGCGAGGGCTCAGAAGGAAGCAGCAAGTCCATGTGTGGGCAGAACGCGCAGTTATGGGGCTGATAGCTGCTTCTGTGAAATATATGGTAAAGGCTCTGCTTGGGAAAAGCAGTTTAGATTTCATATAAACACAGCCAACACGGCTACGCAGCGTCCCTCCCCACCTCGCCACGCTGCCCTGCATGCACACAGCGCAGTACCTTCCACAACATCCCTCTTGTAGTCGCTGTCGTTGTCGCTGTCCGTGGGCCGGTAATAGATGTAAAACCCTTGGATGGGGGTGTTGTTGTTGCTCGATGTGATGTACTAAAAGAGAATGCAGCATCGCATCAGACAAGAAAAGATTTGATGGACTCAGCCATTAAGGCTGGAAAGGAGCACTGAGATCCCCATCCCACCCCTCACCCTGCTGACTGCAGCCCACCACCCATCACCATCTCCCAGCACCCGAGCTGCGATGGCACCTTCCCCTCCCACACCATTTTCCAGACATTCAAGTGGGGTTTGACCATTAACAGCCTGAAAATCTGAGCACATATTGGAAGGGAGAAGTTAAAACCACTCTTAGCTCAGCCAGAATTCAGGTTGCTCCAATCCAGCTCAGAATGTTTGAGTATAACTTTAAGTTATGCGGCCTCCCGAGGAACGAGGGGTTATTTCAAGTTTATTATCCTTAACATCTCTTAAGACTAAGCTAGCAGAGCAAACTAACACAGGGAACTCCACACGTTAAATCCTCCAAAGTATACCAGGGGGTTAGATTTCAAAACAAGAGCAAAGAATTTCTGTGGGTTTCAGTAAGGACTTTAAAGCACTTGTTTACAGAAGACAAGGTACCAGGGGAAAGGCAAACGTTTCTCTAACATGAATCCTCTGCTAGAGGCAACGCAAGACGACGGGCTCCTAAAAGCAGCACAGCAGCAGTGCCAGACCAGCCTGGGGGGAGGGAATGGGTACGGGCTGAAGAGGTGATGGCTGGAGGTGACGATCTTAGCGCCTCCTCCACCCATCTTATGATGATTCTAAAGACCACAGATGGTAAGCAGCAGGAACAGCAGCAGACAAGGCCAGCTGATGGCCCTGTGTGGGCACAGCTCTGCTCACTGCCTGCTGCGATGCCCACGCAGCTCCCACGCGGTGCGCCAGGCAGAGCAGTGCGAGCGGAGCAGAGCTGCCTGCACTCACCGTCCACTTCAACATGATCTGGGTGTCACTGATGGCTTCAGTGTAAGCAATGTGGGGCCCGGCGATGGGGCGGCTGGAGAAGCGGTGGGTGAAGCCTGCGACCTGGTAGGGGCGGGACGCGGCGCTGCGGGGGCTCTCCCCGTAGTTGTTCACAGCGATCACACGGAACTTATACATCTCTCCTTAAAAGGGAAAAAGGGGAAGAAAGTTGTAGCAAAACAAGCACCAGAAATGGGATTCAAGGAGAGACTAAACAGATTAGGAAGCAGTTTTTGCACAACATCCAATTAGGAAAAAAAACCTCAGAACTCATTGCCACAGACTGATGCGGCCACCAGAAACATAAACAGCTTATAGGAGCGATGAGGGAAATTCACTCCAGAGAAACGCAGAGCCATCACACAGAGATGGACTCCATCAGCTCAGGAATCCCTCAACCGCAAAGCAGCAGCACTGAGAAGAGCCTTCAGAGGAAATCACTGCTCGTTCCCTCTGCTCCTTCCCTGAGCTTTTAGGGCTGGAAGAAAACAAAGCGATACATACAACTCCTTAATGCATTTTCTCCTCTCTTTTTTTTTGTTTTTTAGGCATTCCGAGTGTTTACCAGAAGGACAATTAAGCTAAACATAGCAATAATACACAATCCCCCTCTTTGCATGAAGAAGCATTAAATTATGGTGCGAGTGTTTCTCTTTCCCATTTGGACAGCCAGACATCAACTTGAATTCACGTAACAGATCCCATCCCAACACACCACCCTGCAGCAGCAGCCATCTGAAGGCGGAGGAGCAGCCTGCAGTACCTGGCTCCAAACTGCGGACCTCCACGGACAGCTTGGAAGGAGAGATGCTGTCGGCTGCGATCAGCCAGTCGCCGCTCCGGCCCACCCGCCTGTACTCCACCTTGAAGGCTGTGATGGGAGAGCCCCCGTTTGCTCTGGGGATCCAGGTGACGTAGACGGAGGATTCGGACGCGGTGGAGATGGTGGGGCGGTCAGGAGCCTCTGGAACTGAAGGGTGGAATTCAGTTAGGACCAGCACAGCTGGAACTTCATCTTCTGGAGCAACCGATTAAACGAGTCAGTGATGAAATCAGACTTTGTGTGTTAACACAGAGAATCCCAAACCCTCCCGTATCAATGAGCCCCTTGCTCTTCTGGAAAGGATGCTTGAGGAGAGGGACGGAGGAACAGAATCCCCCCCTCGGTGAGGTGGCATCCAAATGGACGTGGCAGTGCTACGTCTCACCTCCAGCCACCTCCAACGCAAACGGGAACACACACTGAGTGAATGGGGAAAACCTCCATCATCTTTTCAAACTGCACCAGGCCCCAGTGAGACTTCAACCCACCCACACTAACGAGCACTGCACTGCCCAAACCATCACTTGGAAGAAATGAGAGCAAAGAGCAAAGGAAGCATGCGGCAAACGATGTACTTACGGAGCTCACTGGAAGTTACAGACAGCATTGGGACAGAGAGAACAGGAAGAGCTGCGTTAGTGAATCTGCAACAGCCGTTGTGAGCACTGAGAGCTGCACGGCACTGCTAACCCCCCCCATGGACACAGCCTGGAGCAGCCACAGCAGCAGAGCTGGCACACAGTGGGGTACACAGTGCCCTCGGCTCCTCTGATGTAAAAAGGGACTCTGATATTCAGCAGGAATGTGGGTGACGGATGGAAGACTTATCATTTCTGAGAGCCAAGCGCGCAGGCGACAGCGCCCTTTGAAATGCTACCTGCCTGCTGGGTTAGGATGTGCATCTGTTACACTCCCAGCTCCAACACCTCTCCCCACAGAAGCTGTACAGAACACACTGCTCTGCGCTGCTCTGAGCCACGCAGGAGCTGCACTGCCCACAGCACAGCCAGCATTGCTACGGGGAGTGCAGCACAGGAGCAGAAAACCCAGCAGTGTGAGGATGCTGCTTTGGCCTCACCCAGAGAAGTTCCATGGGAAACTCACGTCCAGGAGGCTCCATGAACAAACAGGAATAAAGGAGGCAATCCGAGCAGCCGGAGCAGCAAAAAGCACACGAGTCAACGTGGGTTTGTGCCAAACAGGGAGTGACAAACAGCCACAGACCCACCTCCGCTGTGCCGAGATGCGTCGGGGAGCACCACTCCAAAACTGTTGGTCCCTTCGTGGACAACGGGGTGCTTTGGGACGCCCGCCGGCGGGGACGGAGCCTGCGTGTTTTTTGAGGATGACGTTCTTTCTGAGGAACACAAGACAGACAGCCCATCATAGCGGGGGGTGGATAAGAAGTTCAGTAACAAAACCAGTGATGCTGGGCTGTGTCCATACGATTGTGAATTGTGGGAGAACAGAACATTTTTACCTAAATCCTGTACGGAGATCTGAAAAATATCAGATTGTTTGTATGCTCCAGCATACAGCCAGCAGCCTGCAGCTAAAAGAAAGGTATCCACAGAGCTGGTAACACTCGGCAATGTTTGCTGCACAGCTGTTTACCTATTGGAGGCTGCTCTGCAGCAGCTGCATTGGGGAGCATTTCCTGCACAGCCCAGCAGACAACATGGAAACGTGTCCTCTCAAAGCCAAGGACACGGGAAAGACGGCTGTGCTGCACTGCACGGCTGTGCAGGGAGCGGGGGCCGTGGTGTCCCAGATGTGGGTGCAGTGGGGTGGGGGATCTCTGTGGTCTTTCCAGCCTGAATGACTGTGATTCTGTACCTTTGCTGGTGCGGAATGTCAGCATGGCAGGCTGGCCTTCGCCGGCAGCGCTCCTGGCCACCATCAGCACTTCGTAGAGGCTGGAGGGCTCCAACTCGCTGAGCCGCAGCTCGTTCTCGCTGCCCGGGACGCGCACAGTGTGCCACCCGCCAGCTGTGCTCACAGCGTCATCCAGCTGTGCGGGACAGAAACAGAGCTCAGCACCGGCCAACAGATCCCAGTGCAGTGCTCGAGTCCACGGCCGCCCAGCACACAGACGCCCGGAGGACTCTCCAACCTGCCAGGACCCCTCAGCTTCTCCTCTGCCTCACCACGGTACGTTTGCTGGGTGCTGCCATCTCCAAACACTTTGCCCTCAAACCAGCACCTCTGCGGCTGCCTGCGCAGCGCTCCTTTGCCCAACCTCCCTTGCCATCCCACCCCACAAATGCACTCACTTTTGAAAAACCAACCATTTTCTCTCACACCTAAAATGCCAAGAGCCCAACTGACTTCAATACATCACTCAGCCGTGAGCTGACGTGTGTTGTTCCAGGCCGGACCCAACACCCTAACGAGAAGGATGTGCTCCCTGACCCATCCCAGCTTTTCCTGCACTTAAGCACTTTTAAATATCTATTAAAGGCTGAAATGGGCAACAAAAGTACGTCTCAGTCCTCGTGGAGACTGGAAAAAAAACATCAGGGAGACCAAAGACTTGCTTTTTTCTAAGGAGGAAAGAATCCCACCCAACGCTTTAGCAGTGAGTTCAGCAGCTCTGCTGAAGCAGATTGAGGGCAGACCCTTAACGCTCGACCTCTGCAGAAAAACATTACCCCAAATCCCGAAGGAAAAGACAGAGTCTACCAAAAATAAACTACCAAACAATATAAGACTTTAATATAACATGGAGGGCAGATCTAAACGCCACGGATTATCAAGGGTTATGCCAGAGGTCTCTGTTCCAGCACTCCCCTCTGAAGAGATCTCTCTTCCAGTGCTGTTATTGCACACTCCGTTTCTTTTCCCCCAAAGAGGGAAATAAATAAAATCATTTATGACACAAAGAGAGCACCACCCTGAAAAAACACAGTAACTCCCTGCTGAGAAACGCACCAGTGAGCACATTTCATGCGGAGAGGGCTGTTAGGAGGGGAGGGAGAGCACCGAGGGGTCAATCGGAGCCGTCAGCGCCCACGTGAGCATCACCTCCTTTGGGTGAGGAACTGTCTCAACAGACTTTGGCATCAGGTTTTCAGGAACTAACAGGTCAGACACCAAAGCGTTCCCTCCAGGCTAAGACAAGATCAGGATGTGGAGGATTAAAAAGCTTACGAAGAATAACCCAACAGCTTTGCCACAAAGGAGACTGTTTGCTTGCAAGAACGGCATTGCTGGGCTCTCGTTTCCCTCAGAACAGCTCACTGCAGGCACGCTGTTTTCAAGGACATGAGAGGTACCTGCTTAAGGAGTCCCAGCTCACCTCCACATCTGATGAATTCAGTCTGAAATGGGCTGCAGCGTGCTGCTCCTTCCCTTCGATAGGTCAGGCTAACGCTCAGCTTTCCTTCTGATCTCAGTGTAGCCACAGCAAACCCCATCAAGCCGGCTCACCTGAACGCACCTTTAGCACCACAGATGCTGAGTGCCCTGGAGCCCAACTCCCCACGGCCATAAAGATACCGTAACAATCTAAACCAGGGATCAATCCCACACAGATCCAGATGAGCAGCGCGCCGCCTGGCGCAGCCATCCGGGAGCAGAGTGTCGCAGAGCCGCGCAGGAGGGGCCGTTACCTTGCGGTACTTCACAAAGTAGGCATTGATGGGCAGGCCGCCGTCCCGCCCCGACCGCCACAGCAAGGTGTAGACATCCGGGCTGAGCGTCTGCGGGGGGCTGAGGATGATGGGCGCCTCGGGGGGGGAGATGCTGCCCCACGGTTTGTCTGTTGCAGCCGTGTCCAAAGGCAGCTTTGGTGGAGCTGAGCTGGGAAACGCTGCTTCCACACTGGAATATCTGTGGCTTTCATCATTCTGGGCAGTCTCTGTGAGAGCCATTTCTTCTACTTTTGGGCCGACTCCTACAGGGAATGCAAAGCAAGGAGCCTGGTTACATCTCCGGGTGACACACGCTCATCCCACATGGAGGGCACGCTGCTGGAGCTGCGGATGCAGCCAAGGGCCTTCAGTGCTCCCTTCTGACTCAAACCATGCCCCGACTGTATGAAATCACAGACCTGCTGGTGCCCAACGAAGGCAGAGCAAAGCACAGCCAAGGGGTCCCCATGCAGACCCGCTGCACTCAGCCTTGCTTTCCCCTCTTCACTTTCCCCTTGGCCAAAGACCAAACAGCCAGCAGGCACCATCCGTGGGCACAGCCCAGCTGCCACCTCCAGACAGTGAGCAGCAGCACTGTATATTAACAGCAAAGACATACAGCCCCACTTGTGACACAAACGGAGTAATTTTACATTAATTGCAGTTGTACAAGGAACGTTTCATGCCCCGGACTGGAGTGTGCACAAGAGGACATTCTCCTACCTCCGTTTCTGAGGTTTTCACGCTAATTTTAATCAGCTTTGAAAGCTGCACAACTCGACTACATATCTGAAAATGTGTGCTGAGAACAACCTCACCTTACAGAGTGACCCAGCGCACAACACAGTGCTGGTGCGCCCCGAGAGCCCGGCCCTGCAGCCCATTGCCTGGTGGAAATACAACGCATCAGAGTGCAGGACAAAAAAGCACTGTTTGGGTGCGGGGCTCCGCAGGGCCGGACGGGGAAGGGGCGGCAGGTTGGACGTCTGACACTGAGCAGGACAAGAAAACGTCAGCGCGGTGAGAAGGATGGCTGGGAGCAGCACTGCAGCCCAGATGTGCCGGGCTGCGTCCCGCCCGCGGAGCTGGGGAGGTTTATGTTACGTGCGGGGTCTGGAAGGGGAAGGGAATGAAGGGAACTTGGTTTACAAAACAAACAAATTCCTCGGTAACGCACAGCCCAGGCAGCGCTGGGCCGGCTGACTCGGATTCCTCCAAACCTCCATTAAAATACCAGCAGCAAGTGTGGCTGCTATTTTTGGCCACTTTTTAAAAAGCTGGGAAGGGAAGGAAAGCTCTCCTTTCAAAATGAAGACACTCCGCAAGCATTTGTTCCTTCCTATTTGTTTGGGAGGGCGTCACAGCTCGGAGGCAGAAGGGCTCGGCCCAAGGAGAGGAACCCGAAGGCGGGCACGGCTGAGAGCCACCGCAGCCCCGGAGGGAAAGGGTCTGTGCTGCTGTCAGTGCGGCGGGAGAAAGTGATGCATTGCCACACGGGATATTGGAAACAAATGCTGTCGCGGCTCCGGGAGCCGGAGGGACGGCGCGCTGTGATGGACGCGGGTCTGTGGGTGGCACACATGGGTTGGTGCCTGCTGGCCTGCGGAGCGCTGCGGTTACGGCTGGTGACAGCAGACCTGCAGTCATCGCTGTGTTTATTGCTCCGGGAGGGGACTCATCACCCACTGGCAAGTCTGTTGTGTTTTGCTTTCAGAAAAACAATCCTGGGTAACAGTTTCCATGAGGCAACTCCAAGCCCAGCTCCGGCTGCTCAGCTCCTGCTGTGGCTGCCCATGCTCACCCACGCACAGCCTGCTGGCTGCGCTGCCCCGAGCGCCTGCTCCTCCTCCTCTGCCCCGCAGCCCTGCCAGTGTGACCCCCGTGGGTCAGACTGAGAGCTGAAGTGCCCCAAACCCACCTCCAGCAGCAGCCAGAAGCAGTGCCTGGGAAGCTTTATGCCTGTTCATCTCCACGCTGAGCGCTCCGCCCCTCTTTGCACTGAGGCACCAGCAGTTCCTGACCTGCTGGCATCCCCTCTGTTTGCACGGCAGCAGAGCAACCTTTGTGCTTTGCCATCAGTGCAAACAGATCGCATTCCCCGGCGCTTCTCCCCTTCCCAAAGAACCTAAGGGTTCTCTGACAGCTCTGCCTGTGCAAAGGCTGGGAAACCTCTGCAGGGTGCGTTGTGCCAGCTGTCCACCTCCCACAGATCTGCTCCTTCTCATGCTTTACACCAACCTGCCCACCCCTCACACCTCCTGCAGCACATTTTCCTCCTTCAATTCCATTGGACAGAAGCTGTTCTGTAGCTATGGGAAGATTCTGCCATGCAACCACCGCAAGAGTCTAAAAGAGATTTGAAGTGCTACAGACACAGGACCCCAAGGCTATCATTTTACATTGCGGTGGTTTCTCACTATGGTGGTGGCTTGAGCTGCCGTGTCAGCTTTGAAGCCCATGCAATGAACCAGGTCATGGAACAGATCCAGCAGAAAGGAAAAAATAAATACATTTTTCAGCCAAACGCTCTCACTGTGTGCTGGAGCGCAGAAGAACCGCTGGGGCAGAACTGAGGTTCATCCCACCCCAATGCAGTGCACTGAAATCACAGCCTGCAGCACCCGATGAGACCTGGCACAAACTGCTGCCACTCATCTGACGGGCTGAGCGTGGTTCTGACACGGATGGGGGCTGCTCGGAAACCCCAACGGCTCCCAGAAAGTACTTAAGGACTTTTATATGCAAACCAAACGCCGTAACCACGCCGCACCACAATCAGCAGCGAGTACAGCGTATCAGAAACCGATAAAAGTGAATAAACAAAACATTAAACTTGAACTCGCAGCCATAAAACTCTGAGGCAAAGCAGTTGGGTTTCTGTTTGATACAGACTGAACTCTGGGATGACATTGAGCTTTGCTTCCATTCAGCAACGTCCAACAAAAACTCACAAATGAACCACTTGATGGGATCACATTCATTCCATTTTTTTCCCCTCCCCTTCCTCCAAGAGAACCTTTCAGCATCTTTGCAAATTGTACAAATGAGTCAATTCATATAATGAAGCTCGAAATCCATGAGAGTCCTAAATCCCACTGGCACTCAGCTAAAAAAAACGAAGTCACATTCAGGTTGGAAATGAGGAACTATCTCTCCTCCAAAGAGCAGCGCTGCACTGCACAGCTGCCCGGGGAGGGGGCGGTCACCATCCTTGGGCGTCCCAGAGCTGTGGGGATGTGGCACTGAGGGATGTGGGCAGTGGGCATGGGGGGTGGGGTTGGAAATCCCAGATTCTGTGACTCTAGAGCTGATGGAAGCACACAAACCACTCCGCCTTCCCTGTGCATTAAGGCCATAATTGCAATACGTGCAGAACCACCCGGCTCAGCCCCCCAGGGTAGAAAGCAAAGCCTCTCCATCTGAGACGGTGCCTTGCACCACGCCTGCAGGACGTGAGCATCACCTCCAGAACTGAAAATCGTTCTGCTAACTTAAGGGTATGAAAAAGGCTTAATTACTCAGCAGCCCACACTGTTCAGAATACCAGTTCATCCAGTACCCTGATTCCATTTCAGCATAAACTGTGCCGAATTTAACCACAAACTGGTTTAATTGCAGCTGGCAATCTGCAGTTTCAAATGTGGAGCAACCACAACACCTCAGAAACACCTGCAGCTCTTACCATGCACCTGACAGCACTTATCTGCACCGTGAGCTGCAGACGGTGGCCGGAAGCAGCAGAGACAAAAATCAGCGAGGAGAAAACACAGCAGAATGAAGCTTCAAGTCACCATCCCAATGCGCTCCAGGCAGCCATGCGGTACCGAGGGCACAGCCAGCAGTGGGTTGGACTGGGCACCCAGGAGCTTTCTTTCAACCTCAGTGATTGCACAGTCCTTACAGATGCTTCATTTGCTTTCCTGGAGGCCTGCAGTGCTCCTACCTGCCTGCACGTGAAGCCTCCCGGCCGACTGCGCAAAGCCAACGCCGTTATCCGCGACGCACTGGTACACACCGGAGTCCTGCACGGTGACACCACGGATCTGCAGGCTGCTCCCCTGCAGGAAATGCCGCGGGGAAGCACGGAGGGGTGCAGCGTTGTGCAGCCAGGTGAGGGCTGGAGCGGGGCTCCCGTGGGCAGCGCACCGCAAAGACACCGTTGTGCCGACGGCCACAGTCTCATCTTGCAGTCCTTTGGAAATCGAGACAGGTTCTGAAAAGAGAAATAGTTCTGTGTGGAGCACTGCACGTATCTGAGCCTAAATCCTGAAAAATAACTCTGGAAATGTGAAATGTTAAACCTATCCCATACAAAGGCTCAGAAAGGATTGCGCAGTGCTGGTTCTGCGCACCACAGGGCTGCTGTTCCCTGTGACTTGCTTAATTTAATGGTCCTTTCCTTCTATTCCAACCAATCATGTTTGCAGTAATACTGTTAATAAAACATTTGTGCTTTCAAAATAATTCTTTGGCAACGTCCTCGTAACAAAAGGTGCACGTTATGTCAGCAGCCCATTTTCTAAGTTCCTTTGAGGTACACACTGAAAACCAAATAAAAACAGCAACGGAGACCAAAACCTCAGAGGGGAAAATGACTGCAAAGGAAAGGAGAGATGGGGAACCGCACGTGGACACAGAGGTGGCCAAAGGAATTCCTTTTGCTTTTGCCCTCATCCAAACACAGCTCCCCTGTCAGCTCTCTGTTCTCGTGCAGCCCCCAAACAGCACCAGCTCTGCAGTGTCATCAGCTGCACACGCACCCACATTTAGCACTGCAGAATGAGCACAGCAGCATGCCGTGGTTTGTCGTCTTAGGTTGTTGAACTGCTTCTGGCTGCAGAGCATTTGAAAAGAGACCGACGTGAATTTTAACCAGGGAGAGACGAGATAGGGACGCGCCTGTTTTAATACCCAACTTGTCATCCATCAGACGCCAGAAACAGAGGCTGTGAGAGGAGCTTCATTTCTTACCGAGCACGGTGAGCGAGTAGTTGACGTACGTCACCTCCCCCAGCCCGTTCCCCACCACGCACGAGTAGTTCCCGGAGTCCTCGGGCTGCAGCCCCTCCGTCACCAGGTGGGAGTGCTGCAGGGCCCACCTGCCCCCGCGCAGCGCGTCCCGGCCGTCCCTCTGCCATCGCACGGCGGCCGCAGGCAGCCCTGCAGCCACGCACTCCAGGGTCAGCGGGCTGCGCTGTGGCACGGCCAGCGCCTGCGGCTGCCGGGGGTGCAGAATGCGGGGCTGTGCAGCGGAGGAACCTGGAAGGAAGGAGAGCAGGATCGGCTCTGGGGCCTCTCGGCCGCACGCTGCCATTGCACCCATGGCCCCAAAGCCTTGCACTGCTTTTAACACAGGTCCAGCCACCCGGCAGCGGTCACAAGCCCTGCGCACGGCAGCCAGCGCCTGGCCGAGCTGCGCCCATGCCCTCCAGGTGTGTTTGTTCTGTGGAGCTGAGCACTCACGTGTGACGACGAGCTTCCTCCCGGTGGGTTCTATTCTGAGGTCGTGAGTGACGGGGTTGTAGGCTGCACACCTGTAGGACCCCCTGTCCTCCATGGACACATTGAGGATCTGCAGGTTTCCCGACGGGAGAATTAGGTACTTATCTGAACAAGTGGGGAAGAAGAAAGTTGACTTAACTTCATCTCAAATAAAGACATTTCTATTTTCTAACAACCTGTCATACAAGCCAGCCCACTCTACATTTAGAATCACAAAAAATCACGCTGCTACATTAATCTACAAAGGGTTTGATGAAGCAGGGAGCCCAGAACGGCGTGTGCGCACCTGCAGCATCAGAGTCCCTTCCATAAAGCCCCACGGCCGCCGCTGGGCGCTGCTCCTCACCTGCGGGCTGCAGCCACTTCCCTTGCGCTCGGAAGCGGATCTGAGCTCTGGGGTTGCTCTGCGGCACCGCGCAGCTGATGAGCGCCGTTCCTCCTTCCTCTGCCACAACAACGGGTGTCGGCGATGGGGCGAAGTGAGCCAAACCTGGAAGGAATTACGGGAGGTGATGAGCAGCCGAGGGTGGGAAAGGGAAGAGAGGGCCTGGTGCTCATCGTGGGCTCCGATGGCAGCACGGCGTGTAGCTGAAGTCAACGCTTGGAGCTTTCCCATAAGAAACATTACAGTGCTTTTCTGCAGTTATAACTGATCAATGCTGAACACGGTGGCATCCTCCACTCATTGCTGTGAGCAAAGCAGTGAGCAGAAGGCCTCAGCAGCCCCTTCAGGTGTGCTGCAAAAACCTCAAAAGGAAGGCAGAAGTGTGAATTCTGCTCCTCTGCGTCCTTCGTGCTCACAGCACCTCACAGCTGCTCTGCTTTCCTACAGCAGCCACCCCACAGCTCTCCTGAGAGGGTCTTGCTATGGGTCACTACTCTACCAAAACACTTCTCACACTCAGAAGAAGTTTTCCTCCCGGAGGGATTTTGAACATGCTCCATAGATGAGATACCCTTACACAAAATCACTCAAACCCTGCCTGACAAAGGCTTGATTCAGACAGCACTGAGATCCCAAGCAGACACACAGGAACACCCCACACCCACAGCCAGCACCACATCATGGGAAACACAGCGCGTCCTCCCAGCTCCATTCAACGCACACCTCCAAGGACTGAGACCCACAGCGCGTCCCAGCGCCCGATTCCCCCGCAGCAGAAGGAAAACAAACCACACAGACGCACTGAGGTCTCTGCCATTCGCGCGGAGTGAGGAATACAAACCAAACCGACTTACTGCCCATGGACACCACCGCAGCCCTGCTCAGAACTGCGCCCGCGCTGCTGCTGGCCACGCACTGATAGCGGCCAGCCGTCGCCGTGCTCAGGGAGGCGATGCTCAGAGACCCGTGCTGGATTTGCACCCCTGGCAGCCCGCTGCCCAGCGGCTCTCCATCCAGCAGCCAGGAGATGCCAGCTGTCGGGGGCTCAGCGGAGCAGCGCAGCACCACGGGGCCACCGGGCTTCTGGACGGCAGAGACGGGCTCGGAAGTAAAGCGGGGAGTCAAGTCTGAAAGGAAGCAAACGGCCCTGCGTCAGTGAGCAGCGCCTGTCAATGCATCCACACGAGCAGCCGCGATGCCATTCAGAGGAACGGATGCGAACGGAATATGGCCATGTTGGGGTCTGCTCTGCATCCACAACGGCCGGGATGCAGCCCTTAAAGGGGCTCAGATGGGACTGCAGGGGCTGGGAGCAGAACGATGCACTGAGCTCAGCGAGGCTGCGTGGGCAGCGAAGGACCTGGGAGCACCAAGTGCAGACTTCATTGGGATGAGTGATGAATTGGGCAGCCCTTATCTTCAGCAAGGCGAGCAGGCAGGGAAAGCTGCTCGTAAATAAAAGGCTGAGCTCCAGAAAACTTGGTGAGGAAAGTCCATTGATTTGCCAGAAGAAAATTCCTGCTTGTTGGAGGAATTTTTTTCCTGTTCTGGCCAACAAAACATTGGGAATTATTTCCATTTGTTTTCTGTGGGATTCTTTGCTGAAGATTTTGTACAAACTAAGTGAGAAAAAGGCACTTAACACCAACAGGTCCTGTTTGGTTAGAAATGGGGGGGGGGGGAAAATTTGCACATGGGAAGGGAGGCAAGGGAAAATGATTCTGAGTTTATAAATAAGCTGAAAAGGCCCAGACAGGACAGACTGAGAGCAGGGAAAATGAAATCCAGGTTGGATGCAGCTTTCTCATAGGTGGGGCCCTCAGCTCACTTTGCCTCTCAAATCAGCCCATCCGGCCGCTTACAGAGATGAGTTGCAGATGAGAAACTGCACATTTTTAACAGAACCATAAACCCAACTATCTGCATAAACATAAAACACAACTGGAAATTAAAGCGTGGCTTCACTTAAAAAAACCAACAAAACACAACTGCATGAAATCCATAAAAACGGTATCCAAGCACTTCTCAGGACTGCAGATGTACGATTTTAGCCTTTAATTACAAAGCTGCTTTTCCTGATAGCGGGGTTTGGAGCTCAGGGCCAGCAGTGATGGCTGCACTGCCCCGTCCTGCAGCGCCCGCACCGCGCTCACAGCGGGCAGCGCCGGCCCCGCAGATGGAACTCATCTCCCACGACGGCTTGAAAAACAAAATTTATCCCATTTGCTTATAACGACTGCCTATGAAGTGCTAAAAGTAGTAAAAGCTTCTTTTTTGTGCGGTTACATTAAGACAAGCTGACTACACAGAGCAGATGTGTCAATTAAAACCATCCCTCTGCTTTTTTCTACACGCCAGAGCCGTTCCAACCACCGCCTCGCATCGACGTTCGCAGCTCACAGATCCCACTCCCCTTTCCCTTCGCAAGCTGCAAACCCCTCCCAACCCCACGGGAATCGAGATGAGAACCCACAGTCTCAGCTCATCCACAGAAACCCCAGAGAGCAAAGCCTGGGGCTCAGCCTCACCAACAGGTCCTTACCTGAGCTGCTGGCGGCGATGAGCGCGGCGGCGAGCAGTGCATGCAGGCAGGCAGGGGCCGAATGCATAGCGCCCGGACAGCAGGCACCACCACAGCTGCAAAGCAAACACACAGATGTCTACGGGAAGGTTCAGGAGTTCTTCTTTCAGCTCCCCTACAACAAAGTGTTTGGGGATGAAAAAAAAACATGGCGCAACCAGGAAACGGCCCAAACTCTCCGCAATATAGAAACCATCTGCAAAAATGAATTACAAGTTGAGCTTAACTATGTTTCCAAGTCCAATTCTTAATATAAGATTTTTCCACAGCTGGGATACGCGGCACACGCACCGAGCCGCGCCGCCTTGATGAATGAGACTACTTGCCAACCAGAGGAACTGAAGTCCAAAATAAACAGCTTATCTATCGCAGATAATATTGTTTGCAAACAATAATCGTTTGGCCATCCATCAGCAGCTCCACTTGTTTAACAAGGCACGAGGATCCACGTCCCACAGCAGCAGCTCACAGCCCTGCAGCCGCTGATGGGGAGCGCTGCCCCGCAGCCCATCAGGGCAGCATCACCAGCAGACCCCGGTGCGCTCGGGTTGGAGCAGTCCTCCGGATCCCCGCGCTGCCTGCAATGCTCAGCCACAGCCCCACGTTCTGGGACGGCCCAGCACGGTGACCCCCAGCAGCCGTGCCAGCACAGTGCTGCCCTGTGGGCGAGGACTGCAGACCTCCCTTCCCATGCAGCACAGATCTCCAACGCAGCGCTGTCATGGAATGCTCTTCTCCCAAACAGCCCCAAGCCCCACAGCTGCCACTCACTGCGTTCTGTGCCGCCCTCCACCCTGCGATGATGAATAAGATCTGGGCCCATTTAGCACAGTTACCTCATTCATCAGTCTGCCCGCAGCTCACCATACAGCCTCGCTGCTGATAACACCCAGCACCACGGGATAAGTCTCATCTGTCACATCTGTGCACAAACCCCTCACCCACACAGCGGCCCACGGAAGCGCATCTGGGCAGCGCTCCGCTCCCAAGGACCACATCCAGAGATCCACAGCACAACCATGCCAAGGTTTATTTAAAATCACAGCATTTCATCATCAGTGTCACCAAGAAGTGCCTGCGCAAAACACGCGTCGGGAAGAGGCTCCAATCATAATAAAAATATCACTCCAGATTTTATAGAACTATTTACTTCCAAACGCTTCTGCCTGCGATTCCGCCTCAAGTTTACAGTGACAGCTTTAGGAGGGGGAGAGGAATCCCGAGGAGCTGCGCTGCCGTTTCGGGGCGGCTTCACCCGGGGCCTCCCAGGTCCTGGCAGAGCGCAGCGCGGCCGCTCCGCTGAGCGCAGAGTAAACATGCAGAGAACTTGTTAACATCAAACGCTGCTCTGAAGAGGCTGGGGGGCAATGTTGCTTTTTGCCAAATCTTCCCCTGACTATTTATTTATGAAAAGCAATGAAACGTATATTCTAGGTCAACTTTAACCCCGGCACATGGAGCTACTGGGTTATTCTGCAGCTGTCTTTTCAAACAAGGCCAGCTCATTATCTTTAACTAAACTTTATCTTTGGTGATCTACTTTATCCGGGCTCTGATTTCCCTCTGTTTATCTTTCTCTTCACATGTTCCTGGCTGCCAGTGTCAACAGCTACTCCTCTCTGACCCAGCAGTCTGGCTGGTGGAGCAGAGACGTCAAACAGCGCACAGAGCACTGGGGACACTGCACCCCAACTGGAGGGAGGAACGAAGCAGCAGCTTTACCTGGGCTGGCACCCAGCAGCACCGCCCGGCAGCCAGCAGGGACCTCTCCCCACATTGCTCCTTAGAGCGCTGCAGACTCTGCTCATGCGCACAGACGGACCCCACGAGTGCTACACAACCCAAAGGAGATTTGCTTCTCTTCCACGCTTCGCCCCACATCACCGCAGAACTCCCCGCGATGGAGAGAAGAACAGAGACCACAGCTCACTACTGCGGAGGTCTTAGGACACTCAGTGGATAAAGTCTGCCTCAAGCATTACATGCTGATACATATCCAAGTGTTGAATTGCCCAAGGGATGGGAAAAACTGAGTGTTTCTGCTCTGCCGTCATTTCAGTACCACACAGCTCCCACTCTGACCACTGCACATGACAGCAAAGCACTGCCAAGGGCCAGCAAGGTGCTCACGGGGCAGAGCAAGGAGTGCTTTGCTTGGATGCCACTCCAGTTACGTATCTCAGCCTGCAGGATGAGTGCACACAGGAGCATCCACGGCTTCACTCCCTGCCCCTCACCTGAGTTCATCCATCCCCACCACTGCAGCATCAGATGCTCCACACTGTTCTGAAGGAAGAGGTGTCACGGATGAGTCTATCTATAATAGAATACATTTACAATCCTTGTGGAACTCCAATACTGACAGGAATTACAGCAATTTTAATGGAGTAGAACAGAAGTGGCCACAGTTCCATGGGCAGAGGGAAGCCCTTCCACTCCCAGTGCCAACGTCTCCAGACCTGAACTCACACACAACAGAAAGCCACACTGTGGCTTATTTCCCCCCTCCACTGAAACCTCTTTATCTAAAGTCATTTTCCAATTGTTTTCCTCCAACACTTGACCTCTTTGCTGCTCTGATATATTCTAGTCAATGGGAACAAGGAAGATAAAGGACCTGTGCTAGGAGATGGAGGAGTCCCAACCACTCCAACGGACGCCCGCCTGCAGAAAGCACCCTGCACACACAGAGCCATAAATAAACACACACCTGATACCTTCTGGGAGATCATTAGGAAGATGGAGTACTCTGAAGGACAGCGTAATTCTAGCTGTGTGCCTCATTTGTCACTGATCCCTCATAATTGGTCCCCAGCAGCCCCAGGGACAGCACGCACCCATCAGTCACAGCCCTGTGCTGCTCACTGCTGTCAGCAGCATCCCACAGAGCAGGACTGGGCTCTGTGCACCTGCTGGAGCTGCGGGCATCCCCGCTCCCTGCGGGCAGTGGGAGCAGATGGCCTTTAAGGGTCCCTTCCTATTCGAACCGTTCTACGACCCTCCGTCCTTTGGGTCACTGCAGGGACTGCCCCGCTCCCACACCTGACCACAAACCCCGCTCTGCCTGTTGCTGCTGTAACGCCTGGTGCCGTTGGGCTGCACTCCATGCAGAGCAGCCGCTGCATTCCCACCCACAGCTCCCTCCCAGCGTCTGACCTTCAGTGCAGGTCCGGCACACCTGGAGCCACAGGAGGACGGGGTCCCAGCATGGAGCCCTGCGAGCACCAACGCAGCACAGCGCCGGGGAGGAGGAGGAGGAGGAGGAAGGAAACGGCAGGCCGAGGAACAGAGGGAGGTATTCAGGTTCCCCACTCCACCTCCAGGAGCTGACAGCCCTGCGAGCAGCCCAAGGAAAAAGTGACGTCTGCCTGCCGCAGCGCTGCCCAGGGCTGCACAGACCTGGAGGTGTCACCTCTCCATCCCACCGCCCCTCCGAGAGCAATCCGGACAGCCTGCAGAGGCACTGAGCACACTCTGCCTTATTTGTTTTCCTGGCAACTCTGCAATCCAATCAATTTTTAACTCGCTTTCCCAGATCCGCGCTGTACCAACAACTGCAGAGTTTCAAAGCAGTGAAACTGGGGGCAAATGAAACCCCTGGAATGAAGCGAGGCACCGCGCCTCCAGCGTGAGCAAGCTGAGTCGGGTCATTAAATCTCACACCAAGACACCTTAAAAAAAATGTGGTATTGAAGCCTGTGGCATTCCAAGAGAAAGCAATCAGACATTCCTGCAGCCCCGGCTCCTCAGTGATCTGCAAAGCCTTTGATCACTCACTGTCTTCATGCTGTCCTCCTGGGGTCCTGCAAAATGAGTGTAACAGCTGGCACAGAGACTTTATCAGCTTTGTGCGGGGCTCTGCGGCACGGCGTGGAGAGCAGACGGCTGTCACTGCACACACACAGCACACACAGCACACACACAGCACACACAGCACACACAG